>NW_008825105.1:1636234-1640063 GCF_000699105.1 Pygoscelis adeliae
CCCCGAACCCGCAGCCTGTGCTCACCCCTCCCTGGTGGTGTGCTGCCACGCTGCTATCGGACCCCATGATCGCACCCTGCTCCCCAAAACTTCTGGGCAGAGCGCTCAGCTGTGCACCCGGCAGGCTAGAGACTGGCGTTTCCTGAACGGGGCTGAAAATGCCTGGTTAAAGGGGGAAAATAATATCACTACCATTTACTTCCCTAAATTAAAAATGAATGCGGCTCTCTGTGGGATACAGTTCAGTGAAGGAAATCTCATGGGCCTCTTCATGAGACGATCAGAGTGAACAGTCTCAATAGAGAAAGAAAGAACAGATTCTGCAAAGGACAAATGATGTTGGGATCGAGCCTGCCTGCTCTCCGCCCCGGCCGCTGTTGCAAAAAGCTGCCTGCTTCCGTCAAAAGAAATAATGAGCATCTTGCTTTTTAAAGGGTTTGGTTTTTTTTTTTTTTCCCCTCCCTGCTATTATTGTTCTGTTTCTGCAATTCCCTTTCTGAGAAGGGTAGTTAGGTAAATGCTGCTTTGGAGCCTGTTCCTGCGAAGCCCTGAAAGGCGGTCAAGAAGTGGATGACACTTGGCAGTTGTCATGACCGTGCGCGTCGGTGTCCCCGGCGCTGTGGCAGTCTGTGCAGGGGGAGGCAGTCGCTGCTGGAAGGAGAATGGTGGTGTTTGCTGCTGTATGAGGAGAAACCTCAATATTTTTATGGTTGCCTTGAAAGAAGGAAGTTAAATGTGACCGGTGTTCTGATGCTGGTTGAGAGATAAGAGCAGGGGATTGAAATTCAGAGCTCCTGGATTCTGTTCGTGGCTGTGGTGCAAGTGTGGCCGAGGGAGGAGGAGGAGGGCTTTTGGACTCGACCATTGATTTGGGCTCTGCCATTGATTCTTCTTGTGTCCCTGGACCACTTAAGGTGGAATTGCCAGAAGCGGCTGTGGATCCCGCCCTGTTAGGTCTCCAGCTGGAGATATGCTGGAACTGCTCATTTTCTCTAGAGGTTCCCAGTCCCCACAGAGCAGAAAATGGCAGCTTTGCCGTACAGCTGGCTGGAGACATCCCCAACAGGGGACATTAAAAAAGGGGCCAAATAAAGCGATTTTGGTCTTAACTTATATGTAGCGAGAAAGAGTGCACAAATAAGTTCTGCAGCTTTCCACAGGAAGATGAAGTCTTAAGGCATCGGTCAAACTTGTTGCTGGTGTAATCCCACCGAAGTCGTAGGCTTAACGCCTGTAGCTCATTTATTCCTTAGCACCGAGGTGCCTTCAAAGCCCTGCAGATAAGTGTGAAACACCATCATGACCAGAAGCTTTGAAGCTGCGGTGCAGGCAGGATCTGGGGAGTCCTGTGCTGATTAAAACTTCCTTTTATTTTTTTATTTTTGTCGTTGGGTTTTGTCAGGTGTGCGAGGAGCAGAAGTGCGAAGAAGAGGTCTTCCCCTTGGCCATGAATTACGTGGATCGCTACCTGTCGTCAGTCCCCGTGCGGAAAAATCACTTGCAGCTTCTGGGAGCGGTCTGCATGCTCCTGGCTTCCAAGCTGCGAGAAACTATGCCCCTGACTGTGGAGAAACTCTGCATTTACACAGACAACTCCATCACGCCTCAGCAGCTCCTGGTAACCACCCCTATCTCAAAGAGCCCTCTACCTCCTCCCCAGCTCTCTTATCTCCCGCATCCTGCTACTTGGCAGCCTACCTGCCTCTGTGTCTCCTCCTATTCTCTTTCTTCCATTTCTTCACCTTCCTCTGCGTTCCCCAACCAACCATCTCACCTCTTTGCCCTCGTGGGTGTGATGTCTGTTGGTGAAGACCTTTCCGTCCTGGGCAGACGCTCGCTCCCTGCTGTGGGAAGCAGCTTTGTCACCTCCAGGTTATAGAGAAAGTTCCTTGTGCCTTCAGAGCTCGTTGCCAGCGCGGAGCTGCCACGCTGAGCTCGCTCCCAGGCGCTGGTTCGCTCTCAAGTGACAGCTCTGGAGAACAAAGGCTCCTGTCTGCGCAGCCAGCGGGGCACGAGGCGGGGGCTGCCGTTGGGGCGTGCAGCTCTGACTTGCCCCGGCTGCAAAGGGGCATGACGTGGGAGACGCATTTCCACACCAGTAGGAAAAACGAAGCTTTAAGCGGAGAGTTAACCGGCAAAACGGGTGGGAGCTTTTCTGACCTGGGATCCAGCTGGCTGGGTTGTACCGTCGAGGCTGACAGGGCTGCCAAGGTGATGGAAATGAGTGGGACCTTGCTGCTGCCCAGGTCCTGCTCCGCGCCCTTGAGTTAAAGCAGGACGACTTTGCCTCTCCCATCGTACACTTGGGCAGAGGCAGTGTAGGCTTTGAAAGGCAAAGCGTTTTCTCATCTGATAGAAGTTCAAAGCAAAGATCCAAACCTCTGAGTTCAGCTTCGCCAACGGGGGAGGAAGTTGGAGAACCCCTTTTCTTGGGGGCCTTCCGTGCTGGTAGATCAGAGCCCTCGGGAGGAAACAGCCACCTCGCTTCGAGTAACAAACATCCTTGGAGACCGTTTGCCTATGAGAATTTCTCGGGGTTAGTCATCGCCTTATTAAATATCTATTTTTTTGGGCTGGGGTGGGTGAGATGATCTGAGTGTGATTTGTCCCCAGGGTGGGGAGTGAACCCACAAAACTTTCAGGTGTGAATCGGAAGGCGGTTCTGGTAACTGAGGAACTCTAGCATGAACATGGTTTTCCCAAGTGCCGGTGAAGGCTGGGGAAAATCCCCTCACCTCCATACCTCTCTCCCTGTAGTCATTTGTGGGTGGCTGTTGCCTTAAGTAGCATTCATGGAAAAAAGTATGTGGATCATTACCGTGAATAGTGATGAGGGATGGGAATGCACAGAGGAGACACAAGTGCTTGTTGCTTCCCTGGATGCTGAGCTGTGGCCGTGCTGCGGCATCCTGCTGCGGGGGGCTGCCACAAAATCTCTGTGTGCAAAGGCTTTCTCCTGCTTTGTCAGTAACGCTTCATCCTGGAGAGCACCTTCTCATCCAGCGATGGATTCTGCGTGGGTATCTTCCCAGGAGTGGGATCCATCACATGAAGCTAATCCCAGCCTGTAACGGGAGGGTTCCCCTTGGCCCTGTGATAATGAGGGGGTTAACATTTAGCTGGGAAAAAAGGCAGGGGGAATGGGAGTGGGTTTGCATTCACTTTTCTGCTGGGCCAGCAAAAGTCGCTTCTGTTTGTAGCAGAGGCAGCAAGCTGAGCAGAAGGTGCCCAACAGTCGTCTTGTAGGCAAGCAGGCTGCATTTCAAAGCATGGACAGTGCTCTCCATGCCCTCAGGAGCCTGAAGCTGATCAAAATGCATGTTTTGGGCCAGTGTCTGATTTCTGTCCCTTCAGAGTGATGGATAAGCTCTCGGTCCGACAGGAATATGGGTTGCAGGAAGGTGAACTTACCGCCATGCTTCACCTCTATCTCCCTCTCTGATCCAGACTTTACAGGGAGTCCTATCGTCATCCCTGCAGACTAGGGGAGATCGTCACAGCAAATGCTACTGATTCCTGCAGCGTGGACCTTGGGCTACAAGGAATTGGTCTTGGTGGGCACCTTGTGCGTATCTCCCATGGATCCCAGTTCTATTTCATTCTGATGTATTTGATTTATTCTTGGTGAGGATTTGCTTTTTTCAGTTGACTCTTGAGCTGTGTTTGTAGGCTCCTTCCAAAGGAGAGCAGTTAGGAGATGTGCAGGTGGGTAGCGGGCAGAGCATGTGCACCATCCCTGGAGGCTTTCCTTCACTCTCACACTCAAATGCTAATGCCTCTTCCCTCAGTCTTTTTTTATTTCTTCCCCCCCCCCCCCCCCCCCCCCCGC
>NW_008825105.1:1640152-1643967 GCF_000699105.1 Pygoscelis adeliae
CCTTCCCTTCTCCCTCCTCCTGGCAGCACTGGGGTGGAGATGAAGGAGGAAAGTGCTGTCTGCCGCCTGTTGCTCACTTCTGATTGTGCAGGTCGCGGTACCGGAGTTCTCCTTCCCGGTACTTTTTCCCCACCAGGATCCTGGGGTGCTCTCAGCGCAACAGGAGGCACAGCCGGATGGTTGGCACGGATCTCTTTCATCGTTGTGCTCTGGAATCAATACGCAGTTGAGGTGGACAGGGATGGCTTCATTTGGGGGGTCAAAAGTCCTTTCTCGGGATAGCCAAAGGTAGCTTTCTCAGGCAAATAGGACCCATTTTCTCTTTCCCCAAGGGGATGGCCGTGAGCACGCAGCAGGGCAGGGGTTTGTTCCTGGTGGTCGGTGCTAGCCAAAGGGCTGAGCAGAAGGCATCACAAACCAGCCACAGCCCTTAAGGAGAGGTGCTGAGGCATTTGCAGATGTCTGGGCCGGAGATGCTCTGTAGCCCGTGATCTGGTGGTCATCTTTCCCTGCCCGGCACAAGGCTTGCTTTCGGTAGATGTTTAACCCTGTTTGGCGCAGATCCTGCTCCAGTCTCCCATTGCTCTCCGCTGTAAAGAGGGAGTGGAGGTAACATCTGAAGATACGTGAAGGATTTGTCTTCGCTTTGGGACCTGACAAGAGTTAATACCCTGATTACAAAACCAGGGCGAGCTGCTGTTTTCCTCTGTGCTAATCGTGGTAATGTTACTTGTCTTTCACAATCTTGCAGTGCAAGAGGGTGGGGAGGGAAAGGGGAGCTTCTTCATCAAGGTTTGGACAATGGTGCATCCTGGCCTCTTCTCATGGATCGGTGCCATTTCAGCTTCCAGCGTGTCCTCCCCGGCCTTTTGGAGGAAGCTGGCTCACTTTCCCAGTAGGTTTGCTTCCTTCTCTTGCCGGGATGCTTGGCACCAGCTCAGCGGTTTAGAAAGGACACATTTGAAACAAAATCTTGATAAAGTTATTCTAGGGAGAAGGAAATGATGCAACGAGGGACTTGTCCATTTGGAGGAAGTTGGATTTCCGTCAAGGGTGTTATCTAACCTACCTTTCTTTTAATTTTTTTGTTTTTTTTAAATAAAGGCTTTTCTGGCCTGTGCAGGAGGGTATTCAGCTGCTTGAAGGTTGGGGAGAGCAGCTGTAGGTCACCTTCATCTGCCTGGTTTGCTCCTAATACATTGGCTTGCCTCTGAAGTCTTTGGCCTAAGGTCAGTTTTGCAAACTGCCGGGTATTACCTAGCAAAGACCATAAGCAGGATCAAGCCACTAGGTAGGTAATGAAGGGAGCAGCGGTGACAGCAGGCCATGAGGAGTGAAAATAAGAGAAAGAGATAACAGCTGAGTAGAAAGGGATGTTCACTTGTGATAGAGCGTTGACTTTCCGGAAGACATGCTTGTGTTTTAGTGTTTTACCTTCTGCTTGCTGCATGGGTCGGACAGATGTGACCGTTTCTGCATCTGAAGTTGGCACCTTTACCCTTGACATCCAGTCTTGCTCTCCGGTCAGGGGATGGAAACAAACGTTTGCCCCAGATTTCCTATTTGCAAATGGACTTTCATGGCTGCTCATTTCTGTATTTGTGTCTCAGCTGCTGGGTAGGGTGGGTGGCCAGCAGCAACATCAGCAGCTCTTTCCACCCTCTTTTTGAGTCAGCTCGCGAGCACAACGGAGTGCAGCCTGCTCCCGCTTCGCTGGTGTCTCATCAGGTCTGTGATAATGTAAAATGGTACCTTATCAACTTGAGTGACAAAATCGAGTGCAACTTCCTTTTCTCCTGCAGGCAGGGCTGCTGCAGAGAGGAGCTGGGCTCTCTGCTCCCTGTGCAGCCTCGCCAGATAGGTTTACACAGACTCCGTGTAGGCATAGCGGGTGTGTGGGTGTTGCTGAGGGTAGAGCTTGATGTACAGAGTGACTGTCACTACATGAAAAGGAGAGAAGCTGGTGTGACTGTCACATCCCAGTCTGCATTTGCAGAGCTGTAAATTGAGTAAAACAGCCTCTGCTTGTGACTGGGTCCATCTTAGAGGGTGCAGAGGCAGCAACCAGGGGCTTGAGGCTGTTTCACTGCAACAGGACTGTGCTCTGAGATCACCTTGTCGGGGGGGGGCAATGGGAGGCGGTAGCTGTTTTCCTTCCTTGGTTTTTTGTTTGTTTTTTTTTTTTTTTTTTTCTTGTGGGATGCAGCCAGATCAAGGGAGCAAGCTTGCAGCAGAGGGGAAGCTCAGCTGCTGTGCAATTTCCACCCCTAGAGACGCCGGCCAGGCATGGGGAGCTCTGCCCTGGGGGATCGTGCAAAAGTGGGACCTGGTGCCTTCCCAGCGATGGGATGCTCGGTGGGCAGCGCTGGCAGCTTGCAGCCCTTCCACGAGGAGGGTGGGCTCTGCGGGCCGGAGAAACAAAGGAACATTTTCCACTTTCTTCCTCTCTTTCATTAGCCAGGCAGAGACTGATTCAATTAGGTGCAAAACAAAATGCCAGGAAAAGGATGTTTGCTATACTGAGTGGTGCTGTTGTCACAAACCTGCTTGCCTATCTCTTGCAGCCTTTTGTTCTGCTTCTTCCACAGATAAAGTGATTCAGAGATTCTGACATGCTGCTCTGAGAGCGGGAAGTCCCCAGGGTTAGCAGGAGAGAAGCGGGGAGCAGGGTGGTTTGGCAGGAGAGACGCTTCCCTGAGCTAAATCCTGTGAGTTGGTGACAGTCCTTGGCGCCTGTCGCCTTCAGCTGGCATCTCGAGTGCCGGCTGGGTCTCGGGATCAGGCTTTTTGTAACAACGAGGTTTTTTAAGAAGACGATGAACCTCTGTAGTAGCTGGAAAAGAGCTGCTTTTGTGCACTGCAAACGGACGGGCTGTTGTCCCGGGTCAGTCCTGGTGTGGCAGGAGCCAGCTTGTCCCAGGCGAGGTCTCACAGCTGAGCTGACTTGCACCCTGGATCTTCTTAGGCCAAAATGTGTCCCAGCAGGGACAGGCTCTCTGCCGTACCAGTGTGGGCATCATGTGCCTCTGGTGACTCCCAGCAGCTGGCTTGCAGCTCTGGGAAGAAAGGGAAGGAGCGAGAGCCCTGATGATGCTGGGCTGGTGTCCCCTCTGTGCTCGGGAGCTCCCTTCTCAGGTGTAGTGATCCCTTTTGGGTTTGCTTCGCGAGCAGCGATCTCCAGGTCCTCCTTTTGACCTTCTCCTTGGGTCTGCAAAAGGGCCATGCTCCCAGCCTGCGTGGAGGAGTCAGGCTGGAGCTGCCTCGGCCTCTCGCCCTCGGGGCAGTGACTGCCGAAGGCGTCAGCAGTGTCCTGTGCCCCTTCCCAAGAAAATGGGCGCATGCACGAGCAAGCAGCCATCTTTCCCAACCTGCTGCCCTTGGTGGGTTCCAGATGAGCGACAGGTAGGGACGAGGCACAGAGCTCTCCATCTCCAGCGGCTCTTTCCTTGCGTCACCTTGCCGTGTTTCCACAGTTTAACCAGCAGCCAGCACTACCTGGTGGTTCTTCTTTTACCCAAGCCTGATCTCTCCCCTCTGTTCCAATCCCCCCGTTGAACCAAGCACCCTCGGTGACCTGTGCTGCGATCCTCAGGCTCTGGAGCTCATTGCTAAGTTTCTTCTTGCTTTTGTCCTGTGGATTTGGCTTAAAAATATAGAAAGACTAGCAGGCTGGCCATCCATATGGGAGACTAGCGAGCGTGTGCTAGCAGAGCACCGCTTTCTGGTTGGAAAAGTGCAGGCTGTGAAATGGCAAACGGCGCGTTTGGCCTCATGGGGGATTTGGAGCAGGTTGAGCAATGCTGCTCATTTAAGGA
>NW_008825105.1:1643978-1646937 GCF_000699105.1 Pygoscelis adeliae
GGTTTTGTTGGTAAGGGGGAAAAGTGGGTTTAAAAAAAAAAAAAAAGAGAGAAAATTAAGATCTGCCCTTATGAAAAATCTCACTTCTTCAAATCCATCTGTTCTGGCAGCCCTTTGGCACATCTGTGGGCAGCATTGACCTTGTAATCCTAGACTACTTGGAAAAAGAATAGATATTCTGCTGGGTAGGACTAGGCCCTGAAATGGAGATGTCTGATACAAATCCCAATTCAGCTCTGTCCTTCCAAACCTGGAGCTTCAGCTCCTGCTGCAGGGTGTTTTCCTTTCCCAGCACATCTTCAGGGCCACTGTCCCCCCCCGCCGCCACTAGCAGGGAGGAGGGACATGGGGGCATCTTCTGTGGCCTTTCTGGCATACCTGGAGCCTGTTGCCAAAACCAGATTTGCTGCTGATCCAGAGGATGAGAGAAATTGGAGGCCAGAGATCTTCACTGTGGCTCGGGACGTGGGGGAATTGGGACCGGCAGAGAAGCTCGGGCGGCTGGGTGTGGGCCGCCCGTGACATTCCTGCGGGGATGGGAAGGGAAACGATCCTGGGAAGACGCTGCTCTCGCCTCTCCTGAGACTGCTCTGTCGATGGCACGGCCATCCCCAGACGTAACATCAAAGCCACCCAGCCCAGTGAGACCAGTACGTGTGTGGCCTCTGAGTTTGATTCAACTGCTACTCTAGCTGAGTCATGTAGACCTTGCCAAGCGCTTGCCCGTGGCTGCTCCGCACTTTGGTTTTCTCGTCGGTGTTAGGACTAACGCCCAGAGTTGGAAGAGCCTGCGAGAGGCTGAGCAGATGAGAGGAGCAGCCCGGGCTCCAGCTGAAATCCGCGGGTGGCACCCGGCCTTCCTGCCATCTGTTCCCCAGCTTGCAGATTGCACAGAGACTGGCTCGTGGAAGATATTGCAGAAATCTCTGGTAGATGCTTAGAGAGAGCACCGCAACATGGGACGGAGGCATCAGCAGCCGCCTGGCGTGTACCTGGGAAGCACCGGTGAGCCGTTGCTTGTATGTCAGTGGGAGAGGTGGGCGTTAGCATGGCTGTTCAGTGCCTCCTTCCCCCCGAGAAGCTGCTGGGGATGCTCTGTTGAGCATGGCTGGAGGCTCTCTTGGCAGAGGAGAGGCATGATGAGTAGGTGAGGTTCTGCCAATGTACTCCTGCCCAGCCTGGGACCTCCTCTGTAGGGCTGTGTGCCCAGTGCTTGTTGGGCTGAAGACCTCAGCACCTAGTCACAGCCCCTGAGCTCTGCAGGGACTGAAGATCTCGTACAGGAGCTTGGGCTGTCTGGATGCAGCCCTGAAAGCTCAGCTGTGTTTCCCCCACCTTCCCTTGCTTCAACGTGTTGTGCGCAGGCGCTGGCTGCAGAGCAGCTATTGCCTTCTGCGGCTCGGTGGCCAAGGAGCTGCTCTAGGAAGGAGTCAGCGCACTGGCCGGCTCCGAGGGGCACACGGAGAGGTGGGCTTCCGTGTTCCCTTTGCCGTATGGTGCTAGCCCCAAGCTGGATTGCTCCTGGGAGCCTGGACATCAGCCTCTCCTTTCGGGAGCGGAGAATGAATATGGGAACGGTGTGCCTACTGCTCCTTGCTCTGGTTTTCCTATGTGGGCTGTTGCAGCAACCTTGCAAAGTGTCGAAGGCTAATCCGACTGTGCCTTGGAAAGAAGAAACCAGATTTATCGCTTCCTCTTCTGATCTTTACTCCAGGCTTTGCAACAGCTCAAGGTTGGCTTTGTGCCATACTTGCAGAGCAGGGACGATCCCTCTTTTTTCTTCCCTGTCTCATGGATTGTACTGTTTTACTGGCCCTTCCCCGAGCACTGGCCTTATCTGCCCTTGAATCTGGTGAGTGTTTCTGCTCTGGCCCAGCCCCACTGAATAACGTGCTGACTGTCTGACTCTGCAGGATTGGGAGGTTCTAGTCCTGGATAAGCTAAAGTGGGACCTGGTCTCAGTGATAGCGAATGATTTCTTGGCTCACATCCTCCATCACCTCCCGCTGCATAAGGACAAGATGGAGCTGGTGAAGAAACATGCACAGACCTTTATCGCCCTATGTGCCACAGGTGGGTGCCTGCTCCCGCTGGAGCCACCCGCCAGGATGCTGGGGAGGGTGGGCTGGCCGCTGCAAGTGGGATAGCCTGGGCTTGAGTCAGGCTTGCTGGGTGACCTGGGGCTGGTCTCCAATGCCCTGGCTTTCTGGGGAGCTGAATGCCTGCCTTCATTCAAATCGGAGCGTTTTGCCGCTCCGTGACGTGTTTTCTATCCCTGACAAAGCGGGATAACGGTCCTGGGGGCTCTTAGTGGGTGCCTGGAAGATGCCGGGAAAGAGCAAAGCCGCCGTGCCACCCCCCTTGCTGCGCAGGCTGCGACTGCGGGAGGGGGACCAGGGTAAAGGCAGGGTTGAATCTGAGCTTTTATCAGCCTCGCTCTAAGTCACTAGAGCAACCTCGTCTTCAGAACTTCTTTTGGTGAGACAGGCCCAGAGAAATAGCTTAATGAAGCTTGCTGCTCTGATGCTCAGCCTGTTCCCTGTCGCTTCACCCCCGTTTCTCCCCACTAAGCTGGAGAGACCCCTCTGCCTGGCCCTCTCTAGTCTTCCAGGGAAATCGCAGTCCCAAGAACTTACCATGGGCATCCTTGCTAACGGCTCCTTCTTTTCGCCCCTTGTGTCCCTGTCCTGGCTCTAGACTACACTTTTGCCTTGTACCCCCCCTCCATGATTGCGACGGGCAGTATCGGAGCGGCGATCCACGGCCTGACGGTCTCCGTGAACGATTTCACCGGCGAGGCGATCACCGAGCTGCTGGCCAGCATCACTGGCACGGAGGTGGTGAGTGTTCACGGGGGAAGAGCAAAGCGGTTTTGCTGCTGGATCTGGTGGAAACCCTTCCTCTTTCTGCTGCTCATTCTTCTTAGAGGGAGAAAAAATAATGATGCTGACCTTGGTTT
>NW_008825105.1:1647047-1647503 GCF_000699105.1 Pygoscelis adeliae
GCGCGGCGGGAGGGGGGGGGGGGTCTGCCTGCCCCTCCACTGCCCTTCGAATTGGGAAGGGGGACCCTGTCGGGCTCCCCATTTCTGGGTCGCTCCTGCTGCAGTGAAGCAATCGGGAGCCTTTCTTCTGCCGGGGGCCCCTTTTGATCTTTTCTTCTGCCCGAGCGCTTAATGCCGGCAGCCGGGTGTGGGGTTAGTTACAGTCCCCTGACAGCAGCGCCGGGAATTGGAAGAGGTGCCGGTGCCGCGGCGGGTGGGAGGCTGCGGCCAGGCTTTGTCCAGGCAGGGAGGGGATGGGGCAGGAGGGCGTCCTGATCTATTTGTGCAGCTTTAATTTTTTTTGTTAGCCGGAGCCTTTTTAAAGAGTGAATCGGTGCAGCCAGCTGCTCTCAAGCTGCTGCGGTGAATGGGGCAGGGACTGAAACCTGCTGTGGGTTGGGGCTGGGGGAGGGAACA
>NW_008825105.1:1647862-1648374 GCF_000699105.1 Pygoscelis adeliae
GGGGAGCCGAAATGGAGCCCAGCACACCTCTGCTACCCTCCGGCCCGCTCCTCTCCCTCCTCAGCCCAGAGAGGGCATCTGTTCTGCCCCACAGCCCGCCCGGGTGCGAGGTGCTGCACAAACAGCCCCGGCCCAGGCAGGACCCTGGCGGTTCCTGTAGCAGAAGGAAGCCCTGGGGACGTGTCCGCAGCGTTGCAGGGCTCCCGGGGGAAGCACCCGGCCTCGGCCTCCCGTGTTTGTGGTGTTGATGCTTCTCCCTGAACCTGGCCTCGCAGCGTCTCTGGGCTGTGACTCAGTTTCCACTTTGGCTCAGCACTGGAGGAGCGATCCCCTTCCTGCAGCTGCCGAGGCTCAGCCGGGCAGTGCTGGGGGTGCGGGGAGTCCGTAGGGACGGAGGGGGACGATGGTGCAGGGCTGTGCCGGCTCTGTAGCTGGCGGGAGCTGCACTGCCACGCTGAGGCTGGCTCCCTGGCGGGGGGGCGCGGGGCGTGGGGGGGCGCGGGGGGGGGGCG
>NW_008825105.1:1648747-1652148 GCF_000699105.1 Pygoscelis adeliae
GCTGACGGGAAGCGGTGTGGGGAAGGAGAGGTGGGCGTTGCTATTTTCGCTCGCCACATCCTCTGTCAGTTTCTAAGAACTGATGGCGGATTCCTGGTAAGAGATTTCGGTCTGTGACAATATCCAGCGAGCACACGCGGCCCCGCGGCGTCCAGCTCGGCTCCAGCCGTGAGGTGCGAAATGCTACCTCTGACCCCTCGGTGAGAGCCGAGATACGGTGTAGGAGCCGGGCTGGGGTGCGCCCGTTGGCGATGCCTCCCGCGGCTCTCGGTGCGTCATGGTGCTCTGGTATCGAAGTGGAGGAGTTTCCTCCTCTGGTTTACAGCTTGTGTGGGGAGAAAACGGAGCGGGGTTTGCTTTTGTTACAAGTGATATGCCGCTGCTCGCAGTCCCCTGCGCCTTCCTGTTCGTGGGGCTGGTGTGTCCCCCAGCACTGGGTTCCCCGGGCCCCGGGGAGGTGCGGGTGAGTCACGCGGGGCTCCCCGGGGGGAGAACAGGAGGGTAAAAGCCTTGCGAGAAGCTCGGTGGCCGCAGCATCGTTCTCATAACGACCCAGCATCGATGGCGCGTAGTGTTGTAGGGCATACGTGGCTGGGGCAGCTGTCGGGTCTGAGAAGGTCGGGGTCCGGCTGCCTTCGAGACCCCCAAAGTGACGCAGTGTGCGTCAGCCAGGGCACCCAGCAGGGATTCGCCTTGTCCTGGCTCGGACGTGGGCAGGGACGGGAGGAGGCAGAGCTGCGCGCAGCTTCTCTGCAGCGGGTGGGTGACCGCAGAGATGCAGGACCACGCCGAGCTCCGGGAGACCTGGGACGTAGGGCCTGGGGGAGGCAGGTGGATCTACCAAGGTCCCTGTGTGCACCCGTGGTGCTGCACGCTGGCCGCCGCTCGTCAGTCTGGGAAGCTTTGGTTGTAAAGGTTGGTACCAGCCTGCGCGGAGTTGCTCTGCCCTACCCTCTTGGTCGGCGGCGGCAGCTGACTGCCGTGATGCTGAAATCACACGCTGCAGCCAGGCACGAGCCCAGATGCTTTGGGAAGCTCTGATGGGCGCAACGTCTATTCCTCGAGAACGCGGTCAAGCAGGGAGGTGGGGAGAAGACAACCAGAGCGTGGGGCTTCTCCTGGGGAGGGGCCTAAAGCATAGACAAGCTGGAGACGTCCCTTGTCGGAGAAAGGCTTCTTTGGTCTTGTGTGTTTAAATGCTCCAGGGGCCAGAGGCGTAGCCCAGCAGCTGCTCGGAGCCATTTGTAAGGCTCCCACCTCTGAGCAGCAGAGAAGTGAGGCCTCTTGTCTCGCTCCCTCTCCCGCAGGACTGCCTGAAAGCCTGTCAGGAGCAGATTGAGGCAGCCTTAACCGAGAGCCTGAAACAGGCGTCCCAAACCCAACAGGAATACAGCACCGCCAAGACTGCTGCTTACCTGGCCAGCCAGCCCACCAGCACGCCTACAGACGTCACGGACATCAACCTGTGACCAGCCTCCCCTTCCCGAGGGCCGCCCGGCCCCGCCGCGGCAGGACCTCGCCCTGGACACCGAAAGGTCGCTGCATCCCACCTACCCGTCCGTCAGCCCCCTCCATCTGACGCCTGCTGAGGATTTGTTCTGCTCGCTGGCAGTGCAGAGCAGGATCCGCGCTCATCTGTCGGAGCGGGCAGCCGGGCTGGCGGAGCTCGACACTGCTCGTCAGCGTCTGCAGGTGGCCGGGGTGAAGCGACCGTTTTCGTGGTGGCAGGGCACAAGAATTGCTGGGGAGGGGGAGCAGGACCCAAGATGAAGTTGTAAAATGTTTCTCAGTTCGCGTTCCTCCTAGCCTGGCTGGCCACTGTTCGCCGTCTCCTCGCGGGGCGTTTACCGTGATGCCTTCCAGCCCCGCGTGGGCCATCAATCATGGATAGTGAGCCTCCTACCCTGACCTACGTGACCAAAACATAACCTCCCACAAACCTCCCTCAGAACCCGGGCTGGGGTGCTAGGGGCCCGCCGCGGCTCACAAGAGAGAACCGAGTGTCCGGGAGGAGGGAGCAGGTGCTTGTTGGCCCCTTGGTCCCAATTGCTTCGTGCCAGATTGCTGGGGCTCCTGGGGGGGTGGCGTGGCTGCTTCTGCTTGGAGGGGAAACGTGTGGCTTGTTTCTTGTTCTTGTTAGATTTGGGATTTGCGGGTTTTCGGCTTGCTTGGGGGACGCGGTCCCCGTCTGCGTGGAGAGCAGAAGAGAAGCCCTCGCCTCGGGGAGCAGCCTCCTGGGCGAGGTTTGGGCGCGAGCCCCTGGGCTTTCCGCTGCCCCACTGAGGCTGCTTAATTTATTGTTAACTGCTGGGAATGAGGAGGGAGGAAGACGTTGCAGTTCCTTGGTGTGGGGCCTGGACGCTGGTCTCCTCTCCTTCCGAAAGAGTGCCTTCACCCTTCGCCCCCTTCCCTAGCTCCCCGGGCAACGAGTCTCACTTGGAAGCTGATCAGGTTTTTTTTTTAGGTAGCTCAGACATCAGACTAGGTTTTAAGAAATACATTTGAATGTGCTGCTATAGTCTGAAATGCATCTTCACTCCTCCAAGGCAGGGATCTTGGATCGCATTCGGGAAAGGGCTGCGTTGCACCTATATCCACGTGGGTCCGAGCTGTATCCTTCTCGGGTGGAAAATTTGCTGCGCACTTGAGTTGAAAAGCAATTATTGCATTTTTGTATTGTTGTTGTTGATCCCGTCTGTTAGTTTTTATAAAAAGTGTTTAAAAAAAAAAAATAATGCTGCTTTTCTAAGAGAGAACCATTAAATAGTACAATTGTATTAACCGAGAGAAGCCAGAGAGACTCTGCGGGGATGGGACGCAGACTGTTGCTGCTTGGTGACCTCTGGACGTGTGGATCTGTGGCTGTTGTCCTCCCGTGGGGGACGTTCAAAAGGAGGTAGACGTCTTCCTTTTTGGATGCCACTAGAAACAAAAGTCTTATCAGGTGGAAAAAGATGGGGCTGCCGTTCGTCCACTAGCCTGACTTGTCAAGAAGGGCCGTCTGCCGCTGACTCCTGCTAGCAGGAGGGCTGGGGGGCACACAGGGCCTCTCCGTACAAAAATTTTTTTTATATATAAATGAGTTTTAATTTAAGAGTAAACTGGTTTGGTTTTCACACCTGAGAGTCCCGCCGCTGGGAGAATCAGAAGACCGTACGATGTTGCAATAAAGTATTTTAAACAAGTATGAACGACCTCGCCAGTTTCCCTTTGCGCTCCGTGCTGTGCCTTGGGCCGCCCAGGGAAGACCTCGGCCTCCTCTTCCCTCACAGGGCTCCCGCCTCTGCCCCAAATCGCTCTGGGGTGGGACCCCCATCGGCTGGAGGATCCCCTCGGGCTGCTCCCAGAGGCTCCAGCCCTGCGGTTTCCCCCGGGCCGCAAGAGCAGGATGAAACGGGGAG
>NW_008825105.1:1653325-1654182 GCF_000699105.1 Pygoscelis adeliae
CGCAGGGGCTGCTCAGGGCAGAGCGCAGGGAGGGAAGAGGGGTTGCACAGGGGTCCCTTCTCCCTTCGCGGTTGCAGGGGGGGACACAGCACCGGCAGCACAGACTTGATCTGCGGGAACCCCGGGGCCGGTGGCTTTGCTCTGCCACCTGCTGGGGACAGGACAAGGTGGGGCGGGGACACGAGCAGGACGGCGCAGGGATGCGACCCCGGAGAGGTGCAGCGGTGGGGCAAAACCGCCCCTGACTGACAGACACGGCTTGGGTTTTATTTTCCAATACAGGAACAGGCCAGACCCTCCCCCGGGTGCTGGCGGCACCGGGTTCCCCGGTGGGACAGGGGCTGCCCTGCCCCGTGACGAGCAGCGCAGGGAGCACGGTCCAGCTCTACGGCCACAGCCTGCGCCCGGCGCCCGCTCGGAGCAGCGGGATCCCAGGATGGATGCTCTCACAGGGCTTTGCTCACGCACCGGGCTCCCAACTGCATCCAGCAGCGTTCCCAGGAGCAGGGCGGGCTGCTGCTTTTCCCTGCCTCTCCCTGCTCACTCCATGGCCACGGGCTGCTGCCCCTCCACATCCCGCGTCTTGGAGTTCGCCAGCTCCCTCCGGATCTCCGGTGAGATCTGCGGATGGCTGTGGAACTTGAGCAGCTCGAGCAAAGC
Source organism: Pygoscelis adeliae (assembly GCF_000699105.1). Lineage (NCBI taxonomy): Eukaryota > Metazoa > Chordata > Aves > Sphenisciformes > Spheniscidae > Pygoscelis > Pygoscelis adeliae. Next base: position 1,653,986 of record NW_008825105.1, read on the forward strand.
CTCCTTCTGCTCCGAGGAGAGGTCCTCCTTGTAGCGCTGGGCGAAGGCCAGGAAGCTCTGGTGCCACAGCACGGGCAGGACCCGCTGGTCCGTGCGGAAGGCCAGGAAGTGGAAGACGAGGGCATCCACCACGCGGAAGGGCAGGGCGTACTTCTTGTCGATGAGCAGCCGGAGGAAGATGCTGTTGGCGCCGCTGG
>NW_008825105.1:1654466-1656170 GCF_000699105.1 Pygoscelis adeliae
GAGAACCTCTCCCCGCCACAGCTTCCCAGCACGTTACCTGGAGTGGAGGACGGGGATGGAGCACTTGGTGAGGATGCTGCCGATGATGATGGCCTCCCGCAGCGTGCAGGTCCCCGACTCGCACAGGGGGATGAGGATGCCTGAGGAGGGGGAAGAGTCAGGCACCGCCTGTCCCCTCTCCGTGTGGGACACGGGGCTCAGCCCCTTCTATCCCCGGACACATCTGACCCCAGGAAATAACAGCTCCTCCACCAGCTGCCGTTACAGGGGTCGCAGCATCTCCCTGCCACGCAACAAGCCCCAAACACCCTCAGGTTGCCAGACGAGACCGAGATCAGACCCGAGACAGCTCGTAACCTGCCATCAACCTCCAAAAGAACTCAAATACCTGGCAGCACTCGCTGGCAGCACCTGCGTCAGCCTACGGCACGCATCACCCTTCCACCCCGAATGCCGCAAATGGGCCCCTGGGGCTTTGGAAGCTGCCTCGTCCACCGAGGCGGAGTCCCTGCATCTCCTTCACATCTCCTCCTCCCCACTGAGCCCCCAGGGCCACACCACGCAGGGCACGGTGTGCTGTCACACTGGGCAGTGGTGGGCAACACGTGTCTCTGCTGAGCCTCCCAGATGGCGAGAGGCTCCCAGGGACGAACGGCAGCCCTGCAGGGAGCCCCTACCTTTGAACCAGGCTGCCGGCTTGAACAGAGCCTTCTTCAAAGCCATGTAGAGGTGAAAATTGAGGCGCTTGTACTCAGCGATGTCATCCCTGACCCGCGGCAGCAGCACCAGGTTGTAGAACCGCTGGGCCATCCTCTCTTTCAGGTTGGATGAAAATATCCTGGGAAAAGCAAAGCACAAAGTGAGGTGTGGAGAAGGGAGCAGGACACAGGTTGGTATTTTGTAAATCTGGTTCCAGTTATGGAAAGAAAAAGCTAAAAAATCCTACATCAGCATCTCCCAGAGATGATCTTACCTGGTGGCTTGGTACATGGCAGCTGCTGTCCACGTCTCCGGCTCTGTGATGTAGAGGATCTGCTCCCAGTTGGACAAGGCAGGAATGATTTTAAATGCCTTGGGGAGTTTCCCGCTCCTGTATTTGGAGAGCACCTTAAAAGACACGGATACAGGCCGGGCCGTGACATATGGGCGCTGACAGCAGGGCTGCGGGACTCGTCTCATGACTGCGAGAACGTTTTCCCCTCCCTTAGCACCTCTGGTAAGAAAGGACCATCCCAGGTCCTAAGAAAGGACCGTCCCAGGACCACCCTGAGCACGGTGCTCAGGAGATTGTCGCTCGGAAACTCTCTGGGCCCTCCAGGGGCCGATACTGCGCAAACTGCAGCTAATACACAGAACCGCCTGCACAGGGTAAGGGTGGAGGCAGCGTCGCTGAGGGAGAGCGGACACAGAGGCCGCGGGGCTCAGCGTGGCTCTCGCCGAGCCCCGGGGCAAAGCTGCTTTGGCCTTACCTCTCTGACGCCCCTGTAGACCTCCAGGACGCGGGGATCGAGCTGGGGCACGGGGCAGCCCGATAGCTCCGACAGCGCCGTCTCCACCTCCGTCTGCAAAAAAAGTCTCACGTGGTGCTCCCCCCACCGTGGCCCTGGGGCCGGCGCAGGAGGGCCGTCAGTCCGGGGCCGCGCTGGGGGAAGCATCGCCCGCTGCCCTCGGCCCAGCCCCTTCTCCTGCCGCCTCCTCACCTCA
>NW_008825105.1:1658091-1665313 GCF_000699105.1 Pygoscelis adeliae
AGCACGGCCTAAAACGGTTGCTCAAAGGTACGGCGTGGCCTGCTCGCCTCGAGGGGCTGTTCCGGCCCCCTCCTTTCTCCTAACCACCTGGATTTTCACCTCATCTAAAAACGCTAATGTCAACATCACCGCGGTTGGCTCTGTGCTGCAGAGGTCAGCATCTCCTTCACATCTCCTCCTCCCCACTGAGCCCCCAGGGCCACACCGCGCAGGGCACGTCTCCTCCAGCTCTGAAGGAGGAGCTCTGCTCTCCGGCTCCGCTCGGCCGGTTCCTCCGGACGGATCCATCTGAAGCTACTAGAGCAACTCTTTGCTGCTTTTTCTGCAGCTGGAACTTGCACGGCCACGTGCGTGGAAAAGCTTTTTTGACCTGTGCGGATAAATGAGAATTGTTTCCAGCTTTTAAGGCGTGGTAGAAGCCAGGCGCGTCCCCGCTGGCCGGCTCCGCTCGGCCGGTTCCTCCGGACGGATCCATCTGAAGCTACTAGAGCAGCTCTTTGCTGCTTTTTCTGCAGCTGGAACTTGCACGGCCACGTGCGTGGAAAAGCTTTTTTGACCTGTGCGGATAAATGAGAATTGTTTCCAGCTTTTAAGGCGTGGTAGAAGCCAGGCGCGTCCCCGCTGGGCACCCTGTTTTCCAGAGCGTGTCCCAGCCCATCCTCCCCGGGCAGGACTGGTGGCTGAGTGGGAGGAGAGGCAAAGCCCAGCCTTGTGACCCTCCCTCCAGTGACCGTGGGCGGGAGGACAGTCAGCGGATGCCCGGCCCCACGTTTGGGGATGGGAGGTGGGTGCTCTTTGCCGACCGCCCCCCCCACCAGTCTGCTGGGGATCTCACGTCCAGCTCACCCTCTGGTCTCCGAGTCGTGCTGGCGTGTTATCCCCGGGCTGCAGAAGATTTCTTTTTCTTTTTCCCCCTTTTACTTTAAATCTTAAGAAGGAAATACAAACTGTTCACTGAACGGCCGGATAACGTAAAGCATGTATGAGCAGTACGAGGACCCCGGAATTAAAGCAACAAGGAGGACAAAGGAAAAACCAGATGCTTCTTTAACGCACATACAAGCGCAGGACTGTCGGTTTTACAGCCCAAATACCGTTATTCCTGCTCTTATTCCAGGGCAGACAGGCAAGCTGATGTACGTGATGCACAACTCGGAATATCCCCTCAGCTGCTTCGCTCTCTTTGAAAACGGTCCCTGCCTCATAGCAGATGCCAACTTTGATACCCTTATGGTGAAGTTGAAAGGCTTCTTCCAAAACGCCAAGGCGAACAAGATAGAGAGCCGGGGCACCCGCTACCAGTACTGTGACTTCTTGGTGAAGGTGGGCACGGTCACCATGGGGCCCAGTGCCCGTGGGATATCTGTGGAGGTAAGAATCGCCTTGGAAGGGTATGAGATACAACTACAGACAGGGAAATCCCATGTTGGAGGCTAGATGAGAAATCCCCCGTCCCTTCTGTGTCTCGATTGTGTTGCTCGTTGCTGGTAGTTTGTACTAGGTGTGTTCATGTGTGCAGCAGGCAGGGTATTTATCTCCTTTTCGCAACAAGATTTAATTCAGGCAGGTACTTTGGGGCTCAGCTGCAGCTACAGAAAAGCCTGTCATTGAAGTCTCAATAAACAAAACCTTGAAGGGATGCCATCAAACTAAAAAGCTGCTTAAAGTCCTGATGGACAACACTAGTAGCGTACTTCAGGTTAATAAGCATACCAAGGGGGGCAAAACAACCTCTTCAGCTGCTAATTGGATGCTGATTTGGGTTTTGCTTTCTTTCCGCATCTCCAGCAGGCAATGGCGGGGCTGAGAGCCCGGCCCTCCTGCCCCAGGTTCTGCTCACACGGTGTAGAGATGGTCTTCTCCTCACCAGAGAGCTTTTGGCAGGCGTCAGTCCTACCCCATGGCGTGCCGACCTGGATTGGTGCACCGCGGGGTGCACCGCGGGCTCGAAGCCTGCCATCAAACCGCTTCCGCGCTCTCCGCTCGGTGCCGTGACTGCTGATGAGGCTCCAGAGCTTCGGCTGCCAGCTGCCGACGGGCGTTTCACAGGGTGGAGGCTGGGCTGAAGCAAACTCTAAAGGGAGATCCTTCGGCGTACACGAAGGGGCATGGGAGGGTCTAGGAAGGCGTTTGGGGAGATGGTTGGCTGAGTGCAAGCGTGAGTCGAAGGCGCAGAAGCCATGGACAAGCCTCAGCTGGGCTGAAAACATCTCGGAAAAAGACAGGGGGCTGGGCTGCGCTGGTACGGGAAGGGCAAAGCAGAGTAGGTCAGATTCCAGACATCTAGATACATTGGTGCCTAACAGTCTTCAAGATAGCTGAGAATTAGATGCTTAAAAGTTCTTCAGAATCAGAGCTTGCGCTTTTCTAAACACACAAATCCTATTATCTGATACACAATTAATAATCACGCTGCGTCTACTCAGGCAGGTGTTCCTAGCCAGCAGGGACGAGGGGTGAGAAATGGCTTATTTCTTCCCTGCAATAAACACAGATGTTGTAGCGTCAGCGTTGCTATTGACCTGGGGTTAAACAGAAGCTTGTTTTACCCTAAACTTGAGTTCAGGACCAGATCTGCCAGGCAGCCTGGCTGCTTCTGTTGTAGTTTAGTAGTTTTTTGGGGGTTTGCATTAGGACCTACTCCTGATTTGGGACCAGACTCATGTTTAGTAAAACGCTTCAGGTCCTTAAGTCCCAAGGCTTCTCCCAGTACATTCCTGAAAGACGTCACAGCCACACGAGTCACCGACCTACCAGCATGTGGGAATGAAGTTTGGGTTTGGACGGGGTAAAGTTAATGTGGCGTTTGAACCAATGTCCCAAGACCTCCATTGTTGGGGATTTAATAAAAGCAGCGCCCTTACGGGGTACGTTTTACCTCCCCTTCCCTTTTGAAGGGATTGCTTGCATGTTCCCAGCATGTCCTGTTCATTTATATTTGTCCATCCTCGTTATATGCTAAATATTCTCAGATGTTTTTACAAAAAGCTCGCTCTCTCTAGTGAGGAGAGAGGAAAGCGCGTTGCCTCCTGTGTGGTCATTGCCCCTGCCACGAGCTTCAGGGCTGTGGTTTCTGTTGCCAGGTGGAGTACTGCCCCTGCGTGATAGCCAACGACTGCTGGAACCTGCTCATGGAGTTCATGCAGAGCTTCATGGGGAACCACACTCCCGGTATCCCGTCCGTGTTTGGCACCAAGCACGACAGCATCTACAGCCCAGCGGACACGATGGTTCAGTACATGGAGCTGTTCAACAAGATCCGCAAGCAGCAGCAGGTGCCTGTAGCGGGGATCAGATGAAAGGACTCCCTGGAGCCCGGGTTAGAGCGACTGCATCCCCTTTTTCTGCCTGCCCGCGTGGATCAGGAGTCCCTCCAAAAAGCAGCGCTGGAGGCAGCCCAAGGTTTTTTTTCTTCTCAATCTCTTTCCCCCGTTTCAAAGCGAAGGTCTTGAATGCTGTGCGTATTTCTTGTTGTCCTCCTTCGTGTTTTTGAGCGTGTCTGGGATCGGGCCCGTGGTTCCGCTGGTTCTTAGCACGGTGCTTCAGGCAGGGGATTACTGTTCGTCGGCGGAAGGAGGGAACAGGAGAAACTCCAGCCAAACGCATGCAAGGGCAGAGTTTTCTTGTCTGCAAACAGCTACATGAGAGATTTTTTTAAAAAAATTTGTTTTAGATATCCACGTGAAAGTGTCTTCTTGATTTTCATCAAAATAAAAAGCTGTGTTTTGTGAGGAGATGGAGTCTTTCTGCACAGCAAGTGTTGTGCTGTTTTGTATTGTTTATTTACAGCTTTTGAATTTTTCTGTTGCATGGAGACAATTCTTCAGCAGAGTTTTATCTTTGATTTGGTTCAAGAGCTTTATACCCCTGAAGCAAACTAATTTCCCTGTGGCAAAATCTACAGGAATTTTTGCATTCCTATTATGGGTATGTTCTTAGCTTGCCTTCATCTTTTATATCTGATGGGAGTATTAAAATCTCCTACCTCTCAGATGATACCGATGAAGCCTCGGTAGGAGCCCTCTCATGCATTGAAAGAGAATACCAACCGCTTTATCTCATTGTTTGAAAGGTAGGTAATAAATGTCCTATCCCTGCACGCCGTTTCTCATTTGAGAAATCCTGGTGACTTCAGCAGATTTAGTGAACTAAGGAAGGATTTGGGGAATAAGAGCCAAAAATTTATTACAAGACTTAACTATATGATATCACTTGAATATTTTTTTTTTTTAGTGGTGATTTATTTTTGCAGCAGGAAAACCAGGGAAATTAGATCCCTTTTGAGCCATCTGTCCCCTTGGTTTTACACGTTCAGGATCTGTCTGGCGTGTAGCTGTCATTTTTTCTTCTCCTCCCTGCTCCACCCTCTGCTCGGTCTTAGAATAAGCAGAAACATGCTCATTCAGCCACCGACCTTTGCGCTGAGCCTCCTTCGTGGTTGCTGGGAAGGCTGTGTGTAGCAGGGTTCCAGCTCTGCAGCCCGTGTCCCGGACGTGAAGGGCAGGTGTTGAGAAGGTCTAAGGATGGCTTTAGGAAGGGAGATTTGCAAGAAGGACAGTGGGTTCCTCACGAAGATGCAGTGTGCATCTTGCTCTCGGGAAGTGTTGTTGGTTCCTTGCCAATACATGGGTCTTGAAGAGTCTGAAGAGCAAGTAAAACAGAAATAGATTTCTCCTAAATAGATTTCTCCTTCTGAAGCAGTGGGGGGGGGGAAGAAGCTGTTTTGTTACTTGATTTGCTGCCTGGTGGAGAACTAGCTATTTAGATAGGACTTCTTTGTGATTATCATTTCTACCTGTAAGCCTAATTAACTGTTAGAGCACCTAGAGCTTTTAGTGTGGGCATTTAATAAATTTAATCAGCACTGGGTCCAGAAAGACCTGGTTAATGAGCATAAATGGCATAAGGTACCGTGTGTTAGAAATTCCAACGTGCTGAATATACTGGATTTTTGCAACTCTTAGCTCAGGTTCATGACATGTGCACTGACTTCAGTGGGACTATTAATTTTCAGTGATGAAAATCTGACCTGCTGTCACTCCATGTAGTTAAGTGTGGCTGGGAAAACTTAGGAAAACAAACTGTAGTCTTTGTAGGGATAGTTATTTCTGTCCTGGTTTCCATTTTAAGTCTTAAGGTTAAAAAAAATACCTTTTAATGGTCAGATTAGTTATGCTGAATGTTGCTAATGGTTTATTAATTCCCAAAAGATGCGTTCTGTAACCAGAGATGTCAAAACTCAGGTCACATGTCTTAAAAGCATAAAATGTGTGCTGGAATCTCTGGGGACTTCTGTGCTCTCATTAATACATTGTACTGTTCCTAGAGTAATAAAATGGGACCCCTTGAGCTACATTCTGCCTTCAATTACACCATTACAGCCATTGACGTCAGTAGGTTTCCGTGCATGTAAGGTTGGGTAGGATTTAGCCCTTTATGTCTTAGCAAAAACGTCTGTTGCTGTAACTGCATTCTGTGAACGAGGGGATCAGCTGCCCCACATGAGGGGCTGCTTTTACTCTGAGGCATTTTATTTTCTTGACGGACAAAATGACTGTTTTTCAGTCTTATTAGCTGCAGTAATCCTCCTCGTTCTGCCCGCTCCAGCATCAAGATGGCAGGTTAACGTGGCTTCGAACATGCTAGTCTGCATCTTAACAAGGCTTCAGGGGGCTTTCAGTTGTATTACATTAACAGATTGAGCCAGTGTAATTGAAATCCCCCCTAATTTTGCCTGCCAAGGCATGGTCTGGAAGGTTGTTTTCCTGTTGCTCCCCGGTGTTTTCTCAGAGAATGCAAGATCTAGAGGGAGAGGCTGCCAAGCTGTAGTCCTGTACCACTGTGGATCCTTTTTTCTGCTTCTGCACCTCAAAAATCACTGGCAATGTTGTTTTCTGTGAGTTGAAGCCTGACCTAGAGGGGACTGGGGATCTTGGGGACGTGGGTCTCACCCTTGCATCGTTACAGCTTTCCCCCTCCTAGCTCTAGGTAGAGGCTGGGTGATGTTGCCAGGGTCACCAACACCTTAGCGGCAGAGAGAGAGAGAGTCCAAGTCCCACTGCCACCCTGGGGATACTTCGGGCTTTTGTTCTGTTTTGTGCTGTGGCATTTTTTATGAGGAAGTACTTACATAGCAGCTGCACCCTGCTAAGCTTTACAAAGAGAGTGAGGACATAAGGGCCTCGTTAATCTTCAGTTTTAATTCTTAGCAGACACTACAGACTGAGGGCTCATTCCAGCGGGGAGCTGTCGAAGAGTTGAGAGGTGTGTGACTGTGGATTTCTGTGCAGGTATGGGTTCAAAACAGACCAGGCACTGGTCAGAAAGGGAAGGTGGAGGGAAAGGACGACAAAGCTCAGGAAGTGGAATTTGTGGGAAGGCTGGCTGGTGAAGGAGCTCACAAGGAGACCACGAGGCTGTGGAGCGTCCTTGTGCTGTGGCAGAAGAAAGCAGGCTCCCACCTGTGGCAGTAAATTACAGTGCGTTGCCTCAAAATGTACTGGGACAAGATGGGGGGGGGGGAACCCTTTCTCTCTGTGCAAAGGAATCGTGTCTGTGACACCACTGACCTGTGCTACGTGCCATCAGTGCTGCACGGTCCATGACCGCTTGCTTGCAGCTTTGCCCCGGCTCAGTGCTGCCTAGAGAGCAGGACTCGCCGCTCCCTGGCAGGTCCCCGACGGTACCTCCTGCAGGCCGCCAAAAAGTGAGTTGTCCCAGCGGTTGCGGGCGACTCCCGAGTGTGGCTGTCCCTTGCCGTGGAGCTGCACGGTCCATGACCGCTTGCTTGCAGCTTTGCCCCGGCTCAGTGCTGCCTAGAGAGCAGGACTCGCCGCTCCCTGGCAGGTCCCCGACGGTACCTCCTGCAGGCCGCCAAAAAGTGAGTTGTCCCAGCGGTTGCGGGCGACTCCCGAGTGTGGCTGTCCCTTGCCGTGGACAGGCTTCTCCCCCGGCCTCAGTGCCGACGTCCCTTTGTGTCTGCCAAAACACGTTTCCATCCCCTCACGGCTCCTGCACTGTGGCGATGAGCGTGTGACCTAGGGGCCTTCCAGTGACCTCTGGCAAAGGCCGGTATGGCTCGTGGGACTTTGTCTGTGCTGCCTGTCCCCACGGGGTGCCCACCTCCGTCAGGGGCCCTGTGGGATGCCCCCCATCACTTCAGGGGCCCTGTGGGGGTGCCCCCTCCTGTCACCCCAGAGGCCCTGTCACCTCAGGGGCTCCG
>NW_008825105.1:1666784-1667052 GCF_000699105.1 Pygoscelis adeliae
GGTTGGGGGGTGGGGTGTAGCGCCTTTACTTTTCAGAGCTATGCTCGTACTTTGAATCGGGGAAAGGTGCTGCGAGCTCTTGAAGTCCCCGAGCTGGCCTGGCGTGAAACGTTGCAGCGTTTGGTCCCTTCACACGCTGCGTCTTCAGAGAAGATGCTCGCCGGAACCTGAGGGGTCTGCGGTGAAAGAGGTGGCAGGCGCCACTGATTCCCCAGCCCAGCCAAAACTCTAAGTGACTTCGGCGGGGGCTTCTGAAGGAGGCTCCAAC
>NW_008825105.1:1667234-1675409 GCF_000699105.1 Pygoscelis adeliae
TGGGACGTGGGAATGAGGGCAGGAGAAGGAGCCGCAGGAGCGGGGAGGGCGGGAGCGGGTAAATCGGCGGAATGGGGAACGTAAAAACTCTCTGCGTGTGAACGCTGCGGGTTAAACTTGCCCTGGGATTAAACGAGAGTCGGTCTAACAGAAGGGTCTGGAGTTGCGCCCTGCCTACAGCCGGCAGTAAACCTGGTGCTGGGGTTTGCGCTGAATTTCTGCTTCCCTGCCGTTGGCAGCTACGCTCGGGGGTTGCTGTTGTTTAATAATTGTCAGATATGTTGGTATGATGTTAAAAAAAAAAAAAAAAAAAGGAGAGGGCGGCAAAAGCGTTTGGTGTTGTTTTTCATTGCTTTGCAAATATTCTAGGTGCAAATATTTGAAAATTATGTGCCAAACATGAGCAGCGTTTGAGGTTTCTGAGCTAGGCGTGCTTTCAGACGCGAGGCTGCAAATGGTAAACGCTTGTTTACTTTTCCCCTAATCGTTCTTCCTATTAATGTGAGCTGACTTCAAGTGAAAAGGGCGTTTTGAAGTTGGCAGCTTTTCAGGTCTGGAATAGTTCTTGGTCTTGTGCAAGTTCTGTTTGTTACAAAGAATTTTGCTTATTCAGGAGCAGGGCTTAACAATAGTCACGTATGCAACGGTTTATAGAGTGTTACAGCCAGTAAGTCAAAATTGGGGATTTATTTATCCGTTGCGTGTCCAAAGATCGTTAGTAAAGAATCTGTCGCCGCAGTTCCTGCGGAGATTCAGATTGCATGTGGTACAAAGCCCTGTGGTTGACAAGACACTCTGGAGGCCTGTGAGAATGGAGAAATTGTGAATAAGCCTCGTGCTGCGGCTTGCAAAATGAAACAGCGCTTGGTCTGATTAGTATTTGGATTGGTAAACTCGAAGGGAACAGCGAAGGATCTATCTTTCGTGTGCTGTACTGGTAATCATGGGAATACTGCTGGCGAAAAAAAAAAAAGGGCACGTTTAGCTGGGTGTATCGCCTCTCTGCTTCTGGGTGTGAAAGCCTTGAGTGCAGTTTCTTGCTGCAGTGGATTTCTTGTGACTAATCGTAATCCTTCGCTTGGTGCTCGCTTGTGTGCAGCTCTCTGTCCACATCAGACGTTGCAGGTTGTTTTCTTCAGTGCTAAACGCGCTTACTTGTTAATTGGGGTTTTTTAAAAGTAGCTACTGTTTTGTCTCAGCACCTAAGAACGAGTGACAAGAAGCGCTTTCTCTAGTGGCAGAGGTGGTATAAATTACTGAATACGTCTCTTAAGATCCTGTTTTTATTGGCCTTTTTGGTTTTTTCTTTCGTTGGCTATTTTTATGCTGAAATTTCTTAGGACTTCTGCTGGGACTCATAAAGTGAAATTTAGTGTTTTCTCAGCCCTTAGAAGATGTTAGTGGGTAGATTTAGAATAGCTAACAAATGGAAATGCTACGAAATTCAGCTTCTGTCTTACAAGGTACATATGAATTCTTTCACGTGCGTTTTTGGTTCAGGGAAGTGTGAAATGGTTTCTGAAGTTGACCTCAGCTCTGAGTCAAACCAAAACTAAGGTTTTTGTTTTAAGATCGTTCGTTAGAAATTTATAGAGAGATGCTAAGATAAGTTGTTTGAAAACTTTGCCCGTAACCGAGTGCAGCAATTCAGATCGAATGGGGGAAAAGGAAGATGGGGTAGCTCTAACGAGCGAGCTCTGAGCTGTGTGGTGGGACGTGCTCCGAAAGATCCCCCCAGTCCCTTATTTTGTGTGCAGGAATCCTCTCCAGCGGATGAGACACTGGAAGTTTCTCACTTTGTTTAACAACCTTTGCGGTTTTCATCTTGAATATTTCATCAAGGGTTGGTTTTGTTATTTTGTTTTTTTTTTTCTCCTTTGGGGAATGAAACCCTCGGAGATGTTCTTGTCTCAGCAGCCTATTGTTAATTGCTCAGTGTATAAACACTTCACCTTTCCTAAACACTTAACCACAATGAACAGGCAGTTGAGTTGATGCGGGTAGGTTGTATAGAAAAAAGCCCCCCCCTTCCTTCAACGTCAGTGAATGGAAGACCATCCTCGTTAGCGTGAAACCCTTAACGAGTCATTGCTTTGGAGGGTACTAAGCAAATTCAACAAATTGTTTAACAGAAACCACTACCATTTTAAAATCCGATTTATAGATCAGAATGTCTCGGTTGTTTGTTCATATCTCCGTGTATACCGACGCTAACGCTCTTCACTTTTGTTTTTATTAGACTTTAGATCAAAGATGGCTCATGCGAGGCTGTTAAGTCGTATGTGGCTTGCGAGCCATTGAATTACAGCCCCAGCATGCAGGCTTCATCACGTAACTGGCAGCAGAGCTACGGAGCAGCTATAACACGCCACTGAAACAAAAAAGATTAAAGTGGGAGTGAGGGGAGAGAAGGTAAAAATGGAGGTGGAGATTCTGTCCTTTGCCAGTGTCGTGGGGAAATAATTTCTAGGTGCTCTAAAGCCGGTTATTTGTATATTTGCAGCAATGCATATCCTAGCATATGGAGGAAAACGCACATCAAAATGCGCACTGTATTACACTGTATTCTGCTGGTTTCGATGGGAAAAAAGACCCTTTACTTTTTGCTACAGTGTTAGGAAGTGAGTTAGTATCTTTAGTGGGCATAAGATAGGTAGAAAAAAATAAACTTGTCTGCTTTGTGCTAAGTGTTGTTAATTAGCTTCTTGCTTATAAGATGGTAACGAGTGCACGTTAACTATTACACCTCCAATACATTACAAAGATCAGTATGAAATCTCTCAGAAAATGGCAAAATTGTTGGGGCATACCTTGAGTTTTTTTTAAAGGCGGCTCACTAGAGAAGTTCCTTTAATTAGGTAATTTTAATGTAATTCACTGGGAAGTCTGTCCTCTTAAGAACTTTACCGAGAAAGCAGAAGAAAAATCTGGGCAGCTATCTGAAAAACAGAAGCTTTTTCCCTTGTCCCTCCCCACGGTGCGCACGCTTGCTTTCTCGTCTCGCTGCCTTGGCTGTGTAATTCAGCCGCATTTTCAAATGGAGACGGAAAACTGGAACACACGGATCTGACAGCTCAAAGTTAGTGTGAGCGCATTTGAAATGTATCTTGTGTAACATGTCAGTCGTGACAAATGTACCCTTTAAAAAAAAAAAAAAAATCCTGGCTAAGGAGATGCTTTTTCAATGTTTTGTAACTTTGCTAACTGCAATGCGAAAGGGTGCTTTAGCCAAAGTGAAAACTGCGTACTCAGACACAGGAATCCCTACGGAAGGTTGGAATTACTAATAACATGCTCCATCTTGGTCTTTAAAAGAAAATAATAGTTTGGTCTATTATAGTATACCTCAGTGTGTAGTGTATATCACAAAAACTTTTACACTCGACCTTTAACCAAGCATACTGAAAAAGAAACTTTTTTTTTTCCCCCCTCTGGGCGAAGCCAGTGGCGGTTTTGAAAGAACCAATTTAATGGAGAAAAGCTTTAGTGCATTTATGTTCTTTTCAGGCTTTTCAGTCAAACCATGGAAGATCAAGTCAAGAGTTATGGGCCACAGCTGTGTTCCTCCATTGAGATCTTCTATAGGACATCAGCTGAGCTGATTAAGAAATGGTGACCACAGTTCCATTCCCTTATTCACTCTGAAAGGCAAATCCGTCCACTTGATTGAGAAGTATTGCCTTGCAACCATATTTTCCCATTCACTTTCAGTGGGCGGCTTAGATTTGATTAAGAAATACTGTCCTATAATTACATTCTGTTCCTCTCTCTCATGCTATGAAAAGCCTCTGAAGACAATTCAAGGTTTTGAACTTTAAATAAAAACGGTATGGAAGGAGGGTCTTTGCAGCCCGGCTAGGTGGGTATGCAGATGAAGTGATAAATAGCTTTTAGCTAGAAATGCTAAGAGAGTGTCCTAAGAAGGGCGGTCAGTGCTGGCTTGTGTTTCTGTACTGCTACGGCTTTGTTCCCCACTTTCCTGGAAGGGATCGGTGTCTCTAAGCCTCAGTCTGTTCCAATAAGTTTGTGACAAATGGGCTTTCCTTTTGTTCAAACAGCAAAACTGTGTTTTATATTAAATCCTTCCTTTCTTTTGGTGTGATGGGACCCGGTTCGTCTCTTGCCTGGTGCTGAAGCTAACTTTACCCACTAATTTTAGACCGTTTAGAATTTCACATTATGTTGTATATTAAATGCGTTCCAGCTGAATAACAAGTGCCTTGTGTGTTAAGAAAATGATAGAGATTTGTGGCTGACTTCTGGCTTGAACACTGTCTGCATAAATATTGAACTGTGGTCTATCAGAACAAATAATTTTTTCATACACTGAACTTGAGCAGATGAATGCCTCCCCTCCCGCCCCTGCAGATTTGTGTAACTCAGTCAGATGAGGAGCTAACGTCTTTTTTGACTAATTGGGCTTTGCATTTGTGTTCACTGGGGGGGGGGTTATACTTGACAACAGTTGGTGGGTTTTCCTGGGGGGGAGAGGGGGGAGATCTAAGGATCGGTTTAAACAGACTGTATGTCTATATATTCATGTGTGTGCATGTATCTGTAGATGTATTGCTAGAACTGGACAACACGGTCTGCTTTTGGATGCTTAGGGGTTTTCCAGTCATTAACAAACAGTGAAAAGTGATATGTTCTAATTCGGAGATTGCGGCTGGCTTAGTATGAGTCAGAGGGATACTTAATGATGAATTAACCGAAACTTGGATTGTGTGTTACTTAAAAAGCAAACCTCATCGTCTGATGGGGATGTGGATCAGCGGCTGGCTGCTTGGGCTGGGAGCCCAAGGAGATCTGCTGCCTGTAGCTGTCAGGGTGCGACTAAACCATGTAATTTCGGCATCGCGCTCTCGGAGGAGTGATGCCTCCAGCTCTTCCACCCAGTGATCTTCGTTAGTAGTTACCGGGTGGTTTTATTTTTGCTTCTTCGGGGAAACAACTTCTCGCTGCCCCATCCGTGCCTCCTCTCACGGAAATGTAGAAGTCAAAAGCAAAGAATTAAGGCAGCTCGTTGGACCACGCCGGCTGACTTCTAATTAAATGGAGAGAGTGATGGCTAAATATCTCCGTGCTCTGCCAAGATGCAAAAGTATGGGGAAAGACTGCTCCTCGCTTTCCTTCCTGATGCTGCCGAAGGGAATGTCAGGAGGAGGAGGAGGACGTTGAAAGGCTGACTCTTTAGGTACCTGCTTAGTGGCTTCTTCCACGTTACTTTGTTGGCATGTAGTGAAACCGTTTGCTGATGGCATGGAAATTTTTGTTGTCATATTTGGAATATTTCATGTAAAAAGAAACCACGCGTAAATGTATGCTTGATGTCCTCAGCAGAGAGGAGCCGTTAGCTGGTTGCTGGACGGGAGAGAGATTCTCCGTAGAATTGGTCGTGTCTTCTGCAGCTGGAGAAATGTAACAGCAACAGAAGCGCCGCGCTGGGTACAAAGGAGCAGGTTGATCTGGATAGCTGTTTCTCTCCAAGGAGAACAAAGGGGTTTTTATGTGCTTAAAAACCACACAAACATGAAAAACATGTTTTAGTTTTAAGGACAAGTATTCTAGACTTAGAGTAGCATTAATTATTCTGAAAAAATCCATGTAAAACTCTGCTGTTCTATTATTATTTTTTTAAAGTTAAATCAGCTAACTGTTTATTCACTGGAGTTGTGAGAAAGAGCCCTTAGCTTGGATTTAATGATGTTTAATCATTCTTTCAAAAATACAAAGGAGGTACTAAAAGCTGTTCAGCTAAGCTTTAAGGAACTAATAGCTATAACTCAGATTCAAAAGTGATTTAGTTCCAGAGGTAAGTCTATAATCCTACCAGTCATGAGTTAATCTGTCATCAGACTAAGACTAGAAGCAAATCTATTTAACTAAGAATAGTTAATTCAGCCGAATGAGAGCAAGGATGAAGATCCTTCTCACAAGAGTTAGTTTATTTTGAGAAAATGTAATATTCATGATAGAGAGTGAAAATAGCAACTGTTGTTCAAAGGTAGACTGAAAAATTCTGCTTTGAAATTTGCACTGCTCTTTTCCTGAACTTTTCAGGATGGTTCGGCAGCGTGGCTGCCTGACCTGCTGTTTTGGACACTGTGGAAATGAGTGAGTCGGTGAATAAGGAAGATAATATTCTACTTATTATAAAATTGGAAGGTTTTAGGAACAGCTTTTTGAGGCACAGGATCGTGACATCAAAACCAAATTCTCCTCTCCCTCTTTCCTTTCCTTGTCCTGTTGTCGTTTCATCTCAAGACAAATCGATGGGATGAACTCTAACCTCTTAGTAGGATAATTTATTAAAATAACAGATGCCGTAGAATCGGGCCTCAGTTGATCTTCAATTCTTAAAGAAGATTAACCACCCGATATTTTGCAAATCGGGTTCCTGTTTCCTACCTCGTTCTGTTACGTTGTGTTGTGGTGAGGACAAAAGCACTACTCCTCAGATAACGCCTGTAATTTATAGAAAAGGATTTCAGCCAGAACAGGATTCATAATATGCAAATCAGGAATAATTCCGTCAGGAAGGGGGGAGGGAAAAAAGGTGCATTTGAGCAAGTGAAATTGTTCCTTATCTACCAGAAAATAGAGGCTCAAACCTTGTGTGTCAGCTGGCAGGCTGGACATAGGGAAGGTTGAGGCTGAAAATACACTTCTTAGTTTTATTAATGCCACTTTAGGTCTCCCTTTGCACACCTAGGAAGAGGAGGGTTTGCTGTATAGATTTTTTTTCCCAAGCGCAAATCAGGCACATCGGTTGAGCAGAGCAAGAGGACGTGTAAATCTCTCTGTCTAATTCTTTGTTGACAAGAAAACGGAGAAGACCTTGGTCAAGCCCAGCGGTCCAAGTGAAGGCTGGGTCAGATCATGTGCTGCTTCTGGAGCTGAGGACGCGGCAGCACCCTCCCATGCAGGGATGCGGGCATGCTTATGGATGCCATACGAATAAACACTGTTGAGCATCTTGGGCTGTTGTCTGGTTTTTGTTGGTTAGACAAATAAAAAATCAGAAGGCCTTGCTGCCTTTGGATAAATTGGTCACTATGATTTACTCCATTTACCAGTTAACAGCATTTATTAAAGCCCATGGAAAATTTTCTGTGCTGTTCTGTTTCACTCGCTTGGGCTTTTAAAAGACATAACAGTAGTTGATTGGCAAGTGAAGGAAAAGAAAATGATGGAGAGGTGTGTCGAAACCCTTCGTTATTTTCATCTTGTAATCTCTGCTCCTCAAACATATCGAAGGCACCTTTCCTGCTTAAAGCATAGCAAAATGTGACTGTGGAATACTGTACTTATATTTAATACTATTTGCCTATTCATTATGGCTGTGAAGATAATAAGCCACAGCCTGCTGGGGTTGTCTTGTTCTTTATTGCTTCAGTAGATGGCACTGACATGTTCATTTGATTGCTTTATGTGTTGTATCAGCTGTGATGTTGTTTTAGATTAGTTAATAGTCTGTCTAAGATTTTGCCAAGATGAATATGAATTAAAATGGGGGAGGAAGAACAGCAGAGGACTACCCATAACTTACCAAGTGTTCACTCTCTGGTATAATCTGTCTTTGTGTCTATCACAAAGAGATTCTCGAAGAGGCTGTTAGTCTGCTGCTGAATACCAGGGCTGTTAAATTGATCTCTGCTGCAGCCGTCAGTTTTGTGTGCGTGAGCAGCACCGAGAGGGTTCTCTGATGTGCTGGAGCTAGAAAACTTCACCTCGTACCTGTGCGATGGAGGGCTTTGGGTTTGGTTTGTTTTATCAAAATTGCGTGTCTTTTGATACAGAAGTTATCAGTTTTTGCAGACGGAGCAAGGTACTGTAGGTCAAAACGTAACCGGTTCTGACCTTGCTAATGAAGCTCTTTGCCAGTAGTGGGAAGTTATGTTTAATTTGGTCGATGTCATTCTGAAGGTGGGTGGAAACCGAGTAGAATTTTCCCTATCAAAGGTTGAGCATGTGTTTTTTAATATCTTTAATATATAATGTCTGAACTATTGCTGCGAACCTCAACTCTGAATGTATTGTTTACGTGACAAGTGGTGATAGATGTGATGTACACTGAATGTGAAAAATAATGTTTAAAGAGCATGGTCAAAAGAAATAATGCTTTCTGCATTCTGAAAAGTGTAGCTTTTTGGCTGCATCGTAGTAGGCCGTGAT
>NW_008825105.1:1675500-1690756 GCF_000699105.1 Pygoscelis adeliae
TTTGTTGGGCCACGTTGAAATATAACATGGCTTGTTTTGTTTAACTTGTACCTTGTTAATTATTCTCAAACTGCCTTGTTCACTTGTGCACAGGTCCTGACCCGTGAATACGTAAGCACGTACTCTATCCATTTGAGCAGTCTCACTAAACTTGAATACTTGCTGAATTGGGCAGTGGTAAGTGTGAAAGGAAGCAAAAAGACATCAGTTTTGGTATGGATCCTGACAGTTTGGGGGTGGTGGGGCGTAAAAAACTGAATTTTCAAATAGTGAAAATTGATGTAGCTCTCTTGACTTGGAGTCAGTGCCACTAATTTTGGATCCGTTAAAGCTCCGTTACTGTCTGCTCTGGCAGAGAGGTTTTTTAGGAGCGATGTTTGGGGGCAAACATGTAGAAAACTTTAAAATGCTATGGCATATCACTCTGATGTTGCCGCAATTATGGAATAGAATTTGTCGGGAATTCATGGATTCTATAAAGCTGGTTGCTTGACTCATAAAGTGAAATTACTACTTTATATTGGGCAGTTAGCGTCTACTTTCCGGCTGTTCTAATGCAAAACATTTTTTCATGTTTGATTCTGATAATTCAAATTGTATGTATTTGCTATAATTGCTTCAGGCTTCTA
This sequence comes from Pygoscelis adeliae, assembly GCF_000699105.1. Lineage (NCBI taxonomy): Eukaryota > Metazoa > Chordata > Aves > Sphenisciformes > Spheniscidae > Pygoscelis > Pygoscelis adeliae. The sequence continues at coordinate 1,676,130 of NW_008825105.1, forward strand.
CAGATGTAAGTACCAGCGGAATTACTGCATTGAATCTTTCCCTTTTGGCCTGGTTCACCAGGACTAGAGGAAATACTGTGATTTGTTTTAATGTAAAGTGAGTGCCTCTTTTATACAGTGTATCCGTATCGTGTTTCCCAGCTTATTAACACTTCAAAAAGCCAAACCAAAAATAAAACCTCAGAAGCCTCTGAAAAGAAAGGGGAGGGGGGGATTTTATGTGTTGCAATAAATGAAGAAACATTAACTTCCAGAAAGCCATGAGCTAAGAAGTATATAGCATTTTAATACTGCTTTTTAACATCCAGGGCCATTATATAGTAACTTCCCACATTTTCAGGGAACTGTAGGACACGTATCTTTTTTTGTTTGTTTGTGACACTACGGTGACACTGAAGAATAAATAGTATTGGTTGTATTACACATTGAAAAGCTATTCTTAAAGCTAAGTTCAAAAGGTGAGAATTGAAAATACAGGTAGCTGGGGGCATTACCTGAGGTTTTAGTCACTTATTTTTATTCATCTCTTGCCCTACACAAGAAAGAGCGTGAGTTTGGTTCGGTAAGAATATTCATATTTCATCTTTAAAATAGTTTAAATTTTAAAAACTTTCAAGCTTAAACTTGTACAGCTGGGGAATTTGAATGGCAGTGTAAATAACAGAATAGCTAGTTTCTAAGGAGGGCTGTACTAAAACGCTTTGTGAACTGAAGAAATTCACCTTCTCTTTGCCTTTCCGTGACTATTTTCAAACCATAAACTGCTGGATCCGTTCCTAGTGAATGCTGAACTGTCTCTAGTTTAAGAGGATCTTCATTGGGATGGAATGTGCATAGAAGACACATACCACATTTGCAACTATTTGTTGGCCTGTATAAAGTATGAACCACCGCTCTCTGAGGACGCAGGCAGTGTGAAGTCGTTTGGTTTAGTCGTAAATTTATTCTAAACAAACAAAAGGATTTCGGTGTTTTTTCTAACTTAGATTTCTTAGAGTTTGCCAGCAATCCTCTCTGGTAAAGAGAGTGTATATCTGCAGAAAGGTTGTTTTGGGTAGTACAGCTAAACAAGTTCACCAAGCACAGTAAGTGTAACAGCAAAAAAGGCAGGGTAAGTTATTTTATCTGTTCCAGGCATTGACTAGCCTGCCATGGGGACTGGGGAACATTTTACTTCCTTTTCAGTCTTGATCCGTATAGACGGGTTAACAGCACATTGCAGTTTACATGAGGCCTTAGATTTAAGTACACCGGTCATATTTAAAACAGTCTCGGAGACATTAAAACTTTTTTCTAAAGTACTCAAAATTCCAGAGTTTTAGGAACAAGAGAAGTTTTTTCATCCTTGCATCTTCCCTGGGGCTCCATTCCCTGAGCACTGAACTCAGCTTTAGCAATTTCTCTGATCAACTTGGTGGTTGGATTGTTAACAAATAGTGCCTGTAAATGTTTTTTTAATATCTGTCTCTCTCTCTCTCTCTCTGCTACTGGTAGCTGCCTGGTGTTTGGCAGGTTTTATGTCTGGTGCATTGTGGCAGTGGGACCTTAACGTCTCTGATTTGGAAAGTTTGGGACATTTACATCTGTCAGCTGATGCAAAACATGAAGCAAATGCTTATCTTCTCTCAGTTATCCCCCTAAATCTATGTGAACTTCATAGGGAGGATGCCCAATTTTTGCAGGTGGGTTGGTGCTAGGGACAAATTGGAGCCCCCCCGAAGCTTTGTTCTTTTCACTGTGGAGTATGAAATGTTTGAAGCTAATTGTACTAATTGTACTAATTGTACATCGTACTCTAAAATCAGATATGGACCAATGTCTGCCAACTTCAGCTTCCCAAGATGATTCAGAGAACGAAGTCCTGCAGAAGTCGTGTTTACTCCCACTGAGGATGCCAGTGCAGGAAATAGGATTTTCTCAATCCTCGTGCTTTTGAGTGCTTTGGGGTTTTGGGGGGTTTTGGGTTTAGTTTGGTTGTTTGTTTTTTTTTTTTTGCAGTGACTGAATATTTCTTTGAAAACTGATTCCCGAGATTCCGGGTTTGAGCCTAGAGCAAATTTTTGCAGCACAGTGTGAGCTCCTAGAAACAGTTTAACATTGACATAGTTATAATTAACTTAAAGGAGTTAATAAAACAGAACTCGCTGTGGAAGTTGGCAGGAGAGTCGCATTTTCGTCAAGCTCCCTTGTGATTATAGCTTCAGAGTTGAACAGCGTGGTGGGGTGTGGGGGGTCCTCCAGCACCTGCACGACTGAAACCAGCTGAAGTCCTTTGAGCTTGTCATGACTCCTGTAGGACAGCGGCCACCTTCCAGGCACACACGGGTGGGATGTTTCAGAATTCGGTAAGCTTTAGGTTCAGGTGGAGGAGGATTTCTGTGTTTCAGGGCTGCGTTTGGGCGAGGAGGGTGGTGCTCGAGGAGTGGGCTGGCCAGGAGGGAGGTGGGATCAGTGACCGCTTTTGCTGTCACGGCTCAAGTCTCCTCTCTGTTTGTCTGTCTGTCTTTTAAATTGTGGTTGGTTCATGTATTCACAGTAGCTATTTAATTCATTGCTTTGCTTGTCTTTTCAAAGAAACGCTGAGTCCCGAATCATCTGTAACTCTTCCTCGTGTGTTTTCCTTTTTTTTTTTTTTCCCCCTTTGTCAGCTGTGTTAATTTGCCTGTAACTAACTTGATAGTATGTCATCCTGGATAGAGAGAATCCAGCAATTGTAGGATATAAAGCTGACAGTTTTCAAGAAAATATGCTTTCAGAATAATTGAAAAAAATCTCTACGGCTATTGCTACTCTTTGGAGATGCAATTTGAAAGTCTAAAACCAGCAGGGTTTGAACTAGAGGAGTAAAGGGAGAAACCCATTCCTGCCTGGGCAAGCCCATGGCTCCTTGGAGAAAGAGAATCAAAAAGAGCTTCTTGCACGTTTTCCTGGGTGTTCTCCTTGCTCTGGTTACTGAGTGAGTAGTTCTGGACCGTGCAGTGACTTTGTAAGGACAGAGGAAACCTGCTCAGGTGATGTGGTGGTGACATTCGCGCAGCAATTCCTTTTCCTAACAGAATTATCAATTACACGAGTTTTTCTGTTTGAAAAAGTGTCGTTGCTAGTGGCTTTGAGAAGCAAATACAGGATTTTGCTGTGAGTACGTACACGGACAGCTCTTGCTAGCAGAGGAACATGAATGTCTTGAGCAGGAAATTTTTTGCACCGTCTTCCACGCAGTTCAGATTACATGTTTTCATTAGACATCTGGTTGAATAATTGGTTCCTCACAAATGGGTAGGTTAAAATAATCGGAGGAATAAAGTTTTTGAGTAGCTGTATGCAATTTTTAGATATATATTCTCTCTGATATCTCCTTATATGCGTTTTTGAGTATTTGCAGCAGGCTAGAAATTCTACTCTATAGATGGACGTGAAAAATTGCTTATTGGGGGGGAGAGTGGAAGGTGCTTGTTTCTTTGCATTCAAGATTTTGAAACCTGTTTGATCAAATGCAGTATATTGGTGTAGGAGATGTAGTTTTGGTGGAAACCAAGACTATCTAAGGATGGTTTTTTTTTTCCTATAGCGTTTTAAACCAAAATGAGAAGGGGGAAAAAAAAAGGCAAACGTGCTTTATTTAATGCGGTGCCAATTCCCGATGGACTGGTGAAATGCTGCTGTGTTTCACTTTTGCCACTCCCAGGAGAGGGATGAATGAATGAAAGAATCATTCCGTCTGAGCTTCCCACCTGTCCTTAAAGATTATTTCCAGCCTGCAGCTAAAGGAGTTTGTGTTAGTACTGAAGACTCTTATTTGTTCTGGAATCAACTCTTGGACAAATGAAAGATGCATCTAGTTTCCAAGGCTAAACATCTAGCACCTTTCTGATCCCTAAACTTTTCTTTTTGCTTCATGCACATTTATTTAGAAAAAGAAAGTAGCGGGTGTCAACAGATCTGTACAGATGTCTTTAATCAGTTTCCAAATGTGTAACAATGGTACAAAGAAACATAATAAAGTCATGTGTTTTATTTTAACATTCTAGGGGTCAAGAGCCAAATTGTTTCTGCTGCATTTGGTTCTTGAAGCTGTTATAGGATCTTGCCATAAGTTTTGCCAGGATTATGAGCCATGCAAGAAACGAAAGTAGGGTTTGACCCAGTGTTTAAATACTGTAAGTGATTTGCAAGGTGAGAATTTTTCAAATTGTCTCTAAAACATTAGTGGCTAAACTAGCGTCCTTATTTTCCTTTTATTTCCTGTTATTTTATTTCAGTTTTAACTCATCCTTAGTTGTATTGCAGTGCAGCTCCACGCTGCTTCTGGTACCTCTTCTCCATGCAGAGCAGTTAAGTTGTTCCTCCCCCCCGCTTTTCCTTCCCCCATCCCTTATCTGGAAAAGAAAAGATCTAGGTAGGTAAGAAAGGATGAGTTTGTAGATATTTCTTAGAATGAGATCTACCTCGATGGAAAAAAAATTGTAAAACCAAGAAATATAAACCTGATATGCTGTAATTGCAGAGAGAAGAGTTCTGTTTGTTTGTTTCCAAGACCTTAGAATGTAAGGTGTTAATTCTCCATCACTAAACTCTCTTGTTGCTCATGGCTTGTCCTAGGCTGTCTCATCAACCACATAAATTTGTATTCAGCTGTTGCGATATCTTAAATAGCTCCAGCTCTGTAATCTTTGCATGGTTTGTTTTTCCCCTTGTGCAACTTTTTACAAGTTCTGACTCATTTTTGTGTTTTCCTTTAATCACAGCTCTGTAATTTCTCCTGTTAGTGTGTTCTTTTTGTTCTTGTTAGTAGGTTGTGGCAAGCTGTTTGTTTACCTATGCAAAAGAGAGGAACAAATTTTGTTCTTAGTCGTGGGCATGTCTTCCAGTGACTGACTTAGTCTGTCTGTGTGTGGGATGGCAGGGCTGAGCCTGCAGACACTCCAGCTGCCTTTAGTACACGTGTTGCGCGATGCGAGAGCGCCAATTTTAAATTTTTTTTTTTTTTTCCACGGAAGGGGTCAAAAATGAGAGTCGGTAACAGGCGTCTTTACTGTGAAGGAGAAATCCTGAAGCGTGGTGCCTGGCAGAAGCTCCGCTGGCGCGGCAGCCAGGTGCGTGGAAAAGCGAGCCCGCTGCGCGCCGTCGTGAGCAATGCAGATGCTCCGGCAGGCTGGCTGGGCGGGCAGCCTGCTCTGCCTTCTCAGCTCTGAGATGAAAACCACACCGATGAAAAGCAGGTCTCGTTTGAGGAAGCTGAAAAGACGTATCGTTTAAGTGGTTTGGGTTAAATAAACACCGTTCATTCCTAACTTGCGGAGCAGCCAAATGTAAATGGTATCAGGGATTAGATTTGCAAGGGAAGTATCCACAGATACCTAAAGAGAAACAGGTGGGGAATATCACATGCAGTATCAAAGATGCTTTTGTGCTGAGAATTACTGAATTAAGGTGAAACAAAGCTGCTTTGTTAACTGCCCAACGTTGTTAAAATCTCTTTCCTTTTTTCAAACAGGAAATCTTGCTGGCCCACACAGGAAAAGCAAAAGCAGTTGACAAAAGGCTTGTAATTTATATACCGACAGCCTACTTCATTGTTAAACATGATTCTTTAATGCACTGTATCTGGTGTGTGATTGATTTCCTTGTCGCCTGTTACCCAGCTGAAACTAGCAACGCATCAGCATGGTTTCTTTTTCCTTGGAAATTGAGGCTAAATTCAGTGTTCTTTGAAAATATTGTGTCCTGAGACCTTGCAGAGCTGGTGAGCGACCGCACTTGGCGGCTGTTTAATCGGTCTCTAGAAAATTGTATTTATAAGGCCCATTTTTTGTTACACGGTACAAATCTCGGATACGCTGGTGAGACTCAAGGGTTAAATTCCCAACACTGTCGCATATGGCAGTGAGCAGAATCACAGATGTTGATGGTACAACATAATTAGTATTCTTTTATGTAAATGAAGGCTGTCAATGTTACCATAGTGTCTATACTCTTTCAAGCTGGAATCTATGCCACTTGGTCTCACCAAGGCTAGACAGGATTATTCCACAATTTTCTATCAAGACCTGAGCAGAAAAATAAAGAAGAAAGAGGTGGGGAAAAGGGTCAGGGAGGAAGGTGGGAAGGGATGTTTCCAACTTGGAAAGAGGAGACCAAATCAGTCCTTTGTTTAGGTAGGATTTCCAAAAGTGTCTTTCCAGGTCCTAGGATTTGTGAGTGAATGAACACAGCCCGAAGGAGAGGTGTAGCAGATTTTTGAACTGTTTTAAATAAACAACTAAAATAGTTATGTAGACACTGCAGAATCACTCTGTGGAGATGAATTCTGAAGTGGCCACTTGTGCTTTAAAGTTGAGAAGAGTTAAAGCATAGAAAAGCTTTGGTTTTTCTTTAACAGATGCCGTCTTTAGCAGCAATGTCACTGGAAAAAGATAGCAATTAAAGTAAATTTGCGTAATTTGGGGACCACTAAAAATATGTTTTCTCAGCCTGGTCAGATAGGTTTTCTGCATAGCAATCAAGGCAACTGTTCAATACCTGTCTTAGAGCTTTGGGAAGGCATGCCATGGCCTTCGTTACGTTCGACTTTGCCCCTCGTAAAATGATTTCTTTAACTAAATATTCTGCATGCCAGACCTGACACTCTCTGTGACATCTGTAACCACTTTGTGCATATCCTCGCTGTCCCTCCTGTCACTACTTTGTATTGTATTGAAGTGCTGTAGTCGTAGATGCATAAGCAAGTTAATTTAGTCTTTCTTGGATTATTACAAGAGATAGGTTTTTACAGTCTTTTCTGCCTTTGGCAAAATGCAGGTTTTTCCTATTTTTCTTTCCTCTGTAGTTCTTGTTTTGGTGCCGTTTACACTTGAGAACTATTCATTACATCGGTTTTATTGTTTGAAAAATCATCTAGAAATGAAATTTAATTCAGGGCAGATTTTTTTTCTCTGTTTTTCCCCATCTCCTCCCCCCTTCTTTCACCAAGTTATCGAAGCAGCCAAAATTGAAGTGATCACAGGAGGTGCATGTTTTTGCTCAGGTTTTTTTTGCTCAGATTTTTTCTCTGCCATATGTTGGGTCATCCACTACAAAAGACTTACGATGAAGAGGCTACATGTGATCAGCAGATTTATAGATTATCAGAAAATGAAAGCAGAAAAACGGAATTCCAGAGCGCCTCTTCCATGTGACGTTTCTTAACATCTGAGTATTTGGGTTCCTAGGTGCGTTCATGCTTTGACTTCCAGATAATTCAGTTCTCTGTAATAAATGTGTTCTCCGCAGTAGCTCTTGCACTGGGGGGGATTAATCGTGTTCAAAAGCAACCCTGCCAGCATTCTTAGTTTGTTTATGTGCATCACAAGAATATTCTCTCTCTAGGGCTTTGAAGCTGTGCTGCCTTACAATGAAGACTTAAGTAGTAATTAAATTCTCGAAGAACCGCCAAGACTCCTTTGGCTGAAATGGGGATGTTCCGCGCCCTGGATGCTGCGTCGCGGAGGAAAGGATGTTTAAACATGACTCCGTGAGTAGGGCCTGCGAGCGGGTCTGGGCGCTGTTTCTGCACCCTGATCTCTTTCCGTTGGATCAGAGCGTTGGAGGGACTGTACAAAAGAAACCACAGCACTGGCACGCGGTGTTTTAGCTGTGCTCTTTGTACGGCTGGGTATCTTTTGTAAAACATATGGGCGCAGGACACGGAGTGAAAGCTTTTTGCACCTTCTAGTATCCCTGCTTTGATTTCTCTTCAGTTACAATATAGTAATTTAGTAAATCAGTTGCTTTTTCTGTTTATGTGTGCTCATATGAACGGGTACATGTGCAGATGTTCCTTTAGGTTTACTATAACATGGTGTTACACGTTTCTTTTCTTTTTTCCCTGCTGATTTTTTTTAAACGTTAAAAATGTGCTGTGGGAAATCAGAGAATTCGAGGGTAGAATGTAAAGCCTGCGGACTTGCAAATGCTCTGGTTATGACAATTATGTGATATTTTTGTGGCTTCTGCGAGAAGTTGGTAACCTCAGTCTAGTTCCTGATGACATGCATTCCAATTCCAAATTCATTTTGTATGTATCAATTTCAAGAGGGCAGCTAAAGATCAAACGTGTGTGTGGACTGAATTAATCTTTTTCTCCTTGGAAGCGAGCCATTCAGGTTGGGTAAGGCATGCTGGCAGCTGTCTGGGCTGTCCTTAGTAGGCAGATAGACAGTTTTATGCTGTAGACCTTGTCAATCCAATGTCTTTTGCTAGTACTAAAAACTGCTTTTAAAAAAACTGCACGCAGAAGTAATGTAGTCGGTTGAGGGAAGACTGTGGTTGGGATTGACAAGACGCGACATCTGTATTTTTATAGGTCTTCACAGCTGGTACAAAAGAGATCATTTTAAATATGTATAGTGGCTCTAAGATCCTTTTCTTTCTGTTTTTTGCCTTCCAAGGTCAAAGCAGCGAAGACTTCTGTAAGACATGGATAGATGCAAACATGTTGGGCGGCTACGACTCGCCCAGGACCACTCTATCCTGAACCCCCAGAAGTGGCACTGCGTGGACTGCCAGACAACGGAATCTATCTGGGCTTGTCTGAAGTGCTCCCACGTAGCCTGTGGGAGGTACATCGAGGAGCATGCACTTAAACACTTTGAAGAAACCAGGCATCCATTGGCAATGGAAGTTAATGATCTGTATGTCTTTTGTTACCTTTGTGAAGATTATGTCTTGAATGATAACCCGGAGGGTGATTTGAAATTGCTGAGAAGTTCTCTGTCAGCAATTAGAAGTCAAAAACATGATCCGTCAACGAGAAGCGGCAGGACATTGCGATCAATGGCTTTGGGAGAGGACATGTGCAGCCATCAAAGGAGCCCTCAGGGACAATCTCAGATGCTTACAGCTCTCTGGCACAGGCGCCAGTCCTTGCTTGCGAAGGCGCTGCGGACCTGGTTTGATAAGAGCTCTAGAGGCCAGCTAAAATTAAAACAAAAGAAACAAATGGAGGAGTTGGAGAAAAAGAAGGAGGCAGCTAGGCAGCGGCGGCAGGAGGTGAAGAGACAACTCCTGGAGGAGCTGGCAAACACTCCTCCGAGGAAGAGTGCAAGGCTGTTGTCTCACGTGCACAGAGAGAACTTGATTCCAAGGAAATTCAGGGAGGTGGCGACCGCTTCCCCTACCTCAAGGCAGATGCAGAGCAGCAGATTCAAACAGTTTTATTCCATCCGGCGTAAGCCTCTGATGACTCCCGGGGTAACGGGCCTAAGGAACCTGGGAAACACATGTTATATGAATTCTATTCTGCAAGTGCTAAGTCACCTCCAGAAATTTAGAGAATGTTTTTTGACACTTGATCTCTGTGAAACAGAAGAACTCTTAGCTAAAACTGTGAATGGGAAGTCTAGGATGCCTGGCAAATTGGCAAATGGGCCTGCTGCTAATGAGTCAGGGAAGACTGACAAAGTGGGATCATATGGCACGCAGAGCTTGCCAGCTGGCTTAAATGGTAGCTCCTCAATAAGCAGGAGTTTAGAACTAATACAACCCAAGGAACCAAGTTCAAAGCACATCTCCCTCTGTCACGAATTGCACACCCTCTTCAGAGTGATGTGGTCTGGCAAGTGGGCGCTCGTGTCGCCCTTTGCCATGCTGCACTCTGTGTGGAGTCTGATCCCGGCGTTTCGAGGTTACGATCAGCAGGACGCTCAGGAATTTCTCTGCGAGTTGCTGGATAAAGTGCAGCAGGAGCTGGAGTCGGAAGGAACGAAGCGCAGGATCCTTATCCCTTTCTCACAGAGGAAGCTCACCAAGCAGGTCCTGAAGGTGGTGAACACCATTTTTCATGGGCAGTTGCTTAGTCAGGTATGCACCTACTTTTGCACAGAAATCAATTGGAGCCATTCGCACCAAGGAGCAAAGGCTGTGTTTCTTGAGGAGCCACCGGATAAGTAAGAGGAATTGGTTAGGAGTGTCTCCTGAGAAAGAAATCTCTTGGGTTGCTGTGCAGGTTGTCAGCATTTTTGATACTTGTCACATGTATTGTAAATTCAGTTGATTTTTGCCACTTCAGAATGAAACCTGCACAAGTACAGAAGTTCTGAGCCCTTAGTTTTAAGTTTTTACCATGTTTTTAAAGCGTCTTTGTAATTTGTTTTGTCCCTTCCTGGTTTTGTTTCTGTGGCTGGAAAGAATATGATGAAGGACAGAGAGGGCAGTCATCTTGTGCTATAAAGAATAAGCTCTCCGTGACAATTTTTTTTTTTGCAGGCATCTGAAAGTCATCTTGAGATACTGAGCGTGCCTAACACACGTTTCTGTAGGAGCTGAAAGTGCCTGTCATGGTGCTCGATCTCTTATTCCTGTGCCGTTCCTTGTCTGAAACATATTATTCCCCACAAGGCAGACCCTGAGAGCCCAGTGCATTTTGAAAGTCCTCAGCTACCTTTGCTTTCCATGAGAAATGAAACGTGTGCATAACTTGAAACTCAAGGGTTTCCAAGATCAGACCACGAAGCGTATCATATGTGTGCGTTCTCATTACTATTTATATCGTCCTTCCCAGTGCCAGTCTTACTAAGCTTACCACTCATAAGAACTTACGTGCACGTTAAAGATTAAAAGGTGTATTTTTCAAATTAAAGCTTTTGGCTTTTCAGGGAAAGGATGCTTGAAGTCCTGGTTCATTTGAATCATCTCTGCAGTGCATGAACTTCTTGTGGACTTCTTAACTAAAAGCTCTTTGTTCAGTTGTCTCTTGACTCTGGAAGATGGTGCATGTTCTAGATTCAGTGGTAGGTCTCCGTTAACAGCGTGAAGAGCTTCGCAGATCGGTGTAATTTATCTACTATTGTGATACACTATGAATAACTTGCCAAGCTATTTATTCCACTTATGTAACTTTGGTGTACATGTACTGTATTTAATTTCAAACCCCTCTACGCACAGAAGACTTCCTTCCCTATCTGCTAGCTACAAATCCATCTTGAAGTTACTGGTGCCTTCAGCGCATGAAGCTGCAAGGTTGGAAGTCGGTTTCGGGTGGATGGTTCTCACAGGAATGCGCAGTCTGACCAGATCTGCTTCCTGGTTTTGTTACCTCCTCATGTTCTCACTTGCTGCCTCTGAGTTGAATTGAAAACTTTTCTGCTGTTCTTATTTATAATACCCTGGGATGACATAAGAAAACAAGTGCATCTGAAATTTGTCCTTTCATGCTCCGTTCATGAATAATTTTTATTTAGTTAGCAGATGAAACATGAAAGGAATTATACACTTTGAAATATGCAAGGAAAGTAGAGAAAATATGGAAGGAAGACTGCATGATAAATGCTAACATGTACTTTTTGTAGTAGAAGACAGATCCAAGGTGCTTGTTACCCAACTGTGAATTGGTATTATACCTGTAATGGTGTTTATCTGAGGAAGTGAATCCCATAAAGGTGAATGTTGTCTCAGTTTTTTTGAGAATTGAGAAGGTATTTTAAATTTTCTGGTCAAGATAGACAGCTTTCAGACTGGAAGTAAGTAGTGTTTCTCTTGACTCACAGATCACCTTTATGTCTGTGAAACTGCACTGCCTTTTGGGCATAAACTTGCTCTGTAGATGTGAATGTAAATGCCAGTCTGCAGGTGTGCACGTACATAACTTCATTTGTGTATACACTTTTCATTCCCAGGTCACCTGCATAACATGCAACTACAAATCCAACACCGTTGAGCCCTTTTGGGATCTTTCCCTGGAATTCCCCGAGCGCTATCACTCTATCGAGAAAGGGATCGTCCCTGTTAATCAGACAGAGTGCATGCTGACAGAAATGTTGGCCAAGTTCACCGAGACCGAAGCTCTGGAAGGGAGGATATACGCATGCGACCAATGCAACAGTAAGTCGGATCCTGCTGATGTCTTTGCCCTTAGAAGCTCCGTCTGTTTTCCAAGTGTTAGGTTTCTGATGTGTGTTCTGTGTGTCGGAAAACACATATTGTGGCCTACATGTATGTGAAAACTGTGTTCTTCCTCGCTGGTCATGCTGTTTTGTTTCCTCCTGTTGATAGCTTCTGCTCCTTTGGGCACCACTTTGGAACCAATATGTCATTCTTCTCTCATCTCTGCCATTCAGCTGCACAATTTACTGAGGGTTTAATAGGACCCTGTTCAGAACTGCTCTTGCTGCTCGTGTTGGAGGGGAAGGGGAAGGCAACTTCAAGAATTTTTTTTTTGGTGGGGAAGAGGGTTGGATTTAGAGACAAAAAAAGGAACCTTATCCCCTATGGTTTGCTCATCTCTGCATGGCAGGAAAGCGTTTATAACAAGTCATCTATATGCTGCTTGTTCTTGATTGAATCCTTTCACCAGAAATCACAAATGCAGAGTTCTCAAGGTCTGCTGCCAGGTTAGAGTTTCCATCTCTCTGTAGGCATTTTGTCAAGAAGCAACGAACTGCCATTATTCTGGGAGTCTCAGGTTAATGTATTACCTGTTATATGAATGCACGTGTTTTGCTGTGCTCAGCTAGAAGCTGACTTCTGCTTTCCTGTAGTAGGTCTGAGTGTAAGGTCATTATATTCCTGAAAATAATTTTAGCCTTGTGTATAATCATGCAGCTCAGCTACTCTGATAAGCTGGATTTGAAATTTTTTTCATGCAGGTATTTATGGCAAATGTTCATCCCCTTGGGAGGAAAATGCCAATAATTTGACTTACATTGCAACTAAGCACCTGAAGTAGCAGATATTTGTAGAGATCTGTTCTCTATCAACTTGCAAATCTGTTACCAAAATCTTCACAAAGCGTTAGGAAATAATCATTGATTAGATGTTCTTGAAACAAAGCCAAATATAATTTGAACAGATTCTGATTCACAAATAATGTTCACAAAGTGTCGATACGGATGAGTACAGCTTCATCTTAACTCTGTTTTCTTTGATTCTTTGGGAAAGCCCAAATTTTAACAGTTACTTCAGAGTTAAATGGCTAAGGAAACATTAACCAGCTGAAAAAAGTCAGGGAAAGGCAACCAGCCTGCGTCTAGGTGCCAAAAACTATTGGGGGCACTGCTTGTCAGACGTGATGGAGGAGGAGCAACCCATCTGTTCTGAACTGGTGCAGTGAGGTGCAGAAATCTAATTAACAGGTACATTCCTTATTGGAAGCTCTGAAAGCCACCTGTCTTCCTCCTGGTATAGTCGTATGTTCAGCGTCCTGGAAGAGTAATCACTGGGAAGAGGAACCTTCTTCCCTCTTCTCCATTTTCAGTTCAGAGGTTGTTTTCCGTTCTTGGGCAGGCAGAAACCCTGCGAGAGGTGGAACCTTGCTGGAAGCATTTTCCTCTGCCTTGTATTAATATTCGCGAGCTAGTCAAGCGTGCTACTACAAGCCTTATTCTAGTGGTATAGGAGGATCAAAGTAGTAGACAGAATACAATGTCAAACGGTATTATTTGTATGCTGGTAGTTCACCTGTTGAAACTGCGACCGCCCTAGATGTCTTAGCTCTGTCTTGATATTTCTGGTGTATTTCCCAGAGCAAAATGTCAGCATGAGCGGCTTGAAGGTGATAACTGATTGTGTGGTTATGAATGCATCACAAAAGTGGAAAAGTTTACGTATTTTTAAACATGTGAGTTTTGGTCCTAGAGAAGTTTCTGCTCTGTGAGGGAATTCATACGAAATGTTTACTTGCGTGCCCATCCTATGAGTGCATGTGAGCTGGCTACTGCTACTGGAAGAAAAAGAGTTCATGATGTGCTCTTTTCCCCTTCTGAAAATTAATTGCACCCTAACAATCTTTGCCTTGGTTTTCTTTGTTGTTCATTTGGGTTTTTTGATAGGCAAACGGCGAAAGTCTTCTCCTAAACCTCTAGTTCTGAGTGAAGCTAAAAAGCAGTTAATGATCTACAGACTACCTCAGGTCCTCCGACTGCACCTTAAACGATTCAGGTGAGTGGGCACACTACGTGGTGTCAAGCAAGCGACCTGCCTCTGTCTTTTTGGAAAGAAGTGATTAGTGTGGGCCCGTAACTTCTCTCGCTCTCTGGGAAATGCATGTGTATAAAACCAGATGCGTGATACCCTCTCAGAGTACTACTTACATTACAACCGGTAGCCTGTTTGTAGCATGTTTTCTGCTATACACAAATGTAATGTTTTGTAAATATTAATACTGCTTTTAGTATTAATACTATTTATATTAAATATTAACACTACTTAATTACTACTACCTTGAATTGTACTCAGTGGTGTTGTCTGAGTTTGCAGACAACTTGAAACAGTGGCTGAGAGATGGATGAACCGATTGATTGAGTGAAAGATTTGTTGAAGCTGGAAGCCCATGATAGTTAAATGCCAATATTATGTATTTACCTGTTGAATAAAACCTAGCAGACAAAGTTCCAAAAGTTATGAAAAATTTCTAAAATGGTTAGCACAGGCAAGTGAGGTGTGTGGGTTTTATATTTATATAAGTATTTTAAACGCAGTTTGACTGCCACAGTAGATGTTTGGCTTGCTTTGTGTCAGGCCGTTGCAAATCTCAACGATGTCCTAACAAATAACAAATGGGCATCAATGACAGAATCAGCTGTGTGCAAAAGATGACTGTAGTAGATGTTAGAGTGAAAACAGAAGGAAAAAATGACATGACGCCTACTTGACCC
>NW_008825105.1:1690777-1701010 GCF_000699105.1 Pygoscelis adeliae
GGCTGCTTTTGTGTGCATCTTCCCTCAGCCCTGTACCACCGCCGAGAAGCAGGATCCCGAGTCTTTGATTCGTGCCCTTGTGTTTGCAGGTGGTCTGAACGTAATCACCGTGAGAAGATTGGGGTCCATGTCCTCTTTGACCAGGTATTAAACATGGAACCTTACTGCTGCAGGGACTCTCTCTCCTCTCTTGACAAAGAGACCTTTGTCTATGACCTCTCCGCTGTGGTGATGCATCACGGGAAAGGGTTTGGCTCAGGACACTACACAGCATATTGCTACAACACAGAGGGAGGTGCGTGTGCCTTATTACGGGGGAAACAAATTCAAGAACTCGTGTTTTATTCCTTAGACGTAGTGCGTTGTAAAGCTTTATGATCAAAGTTGTTTGGAATCAAGTTTCCTCACATTCGGTAGTTTGTTCCCCAGAATGTATTGCTAGTAGCATGTTTTCTTTTTTGTTTTCTTTTTTTTTTTTTTTTTTTTTGCATAAAGCCACAGATTGCTGCTCTTTGCTTTGCGGCCCTTGGGGATGCCTTTTATTGCTTGCTGTTAACAGCATGAATGCTTCATTTTCTCACGCAATGTAACTCCGTGGAGCTGCTCCAGCTGGGTGTCTTTTTCTCAGTATCCTTGGGATGATGAGATAAACAGAAAGTGTTTTGAAACTGGACAGGAACCATTCATGAATAACATCCGCAGGGTTTTTGTGAATTTCCAGCAGGCTCTTTCTGCAGCTGAACTAGTACTGACTCTGCCTTCTGACTTGTGGAGAAAGAGGTACAAATTGGTATCTCCAGGGAATTTTTATTTTCCTAATTGAGTTTTTGGGCTGTAATATACAATTGGTTAAATTACGATTTGGTATTTCTAAACTCTGTTAACAGCACAGAAATGATCAAAATGTTTTCCAGATTAGAAACTCCTTTCCAAAGCATCTGTAGAGGAAAAGATAGAGATGCCTTTTCTCCTACATTGCCCTTTTTCTCTGTGGATGTTTCCTATGAACAGTTCCAAAATGCATTCAGAAGGAATTATGCCTCCCTTACTAATGTCCTCTTTCTCACTTCAATTCCTAGGTTTTTGGGTCCACTGCAATGACTCCAAACTGAATGTATGTAGCGTGGAGGAGGTGTGCAAAACCCAGGCCTACATTCTTTTTTACACTCAAAGAACAGTGCAGGACAAAGCAAGAATCTCAGAAAAACAACTCCAAGCTCAGGTGCCGTCCAAAAATAGTGATAAGGACAGAAGACTGACATTCCCGTGATGGGGAGCTCTGTAACTCAATCAGCAGTCTCAGTTTTTTTTAAAACCATTGGAGTTCACATCTTTCCTCTTTGTAGGAAAAAAGGCTCGCTGCAGGAAGGGGATCAGATCATGATGTTTGCCGCCCAGGGTCTGGAAAAGCATATCGAGCTGTGCAATTCTGACACGTAAGATTGTAGTCAGAATCTTGTTTTCAAAGCATCTTGTTGTTAAATTATGCTCACAAAATGAAATGAGAAAGTTTGATGCTGTATATCATTCATCTCATATCAAAAAGGAATTGCGTAAGGCGTGTAACAAATGAGCACAACCAGGAAATAGAAGCATTCAACTGGCTTCAAAAACCGTCAGTACCTAGTAATGCTGATAAAACTCCAGAAGGAACAGGTATAGTACCCTCCCCTTTAATTGCCATTCAGATTTCCAGGGTTTGAATCACACAGTCACCCAGGCATTTATTTGAACGGTTGTTGGATAGGTGGAGTTGACTGCCCTGAGAGCCATTCTTGCTGGAGAAACGTTTAACGTTCTTCTACCAGAGAAAATATTCCCCCAGGCCTCAGCTATCGCTGTGATATCAATTGCTTTGCCATCAGTTGAGGGCAAACCCGTGGCTGGCAAGCTTTGTCAACCCCTCTCTTTCTCAGTGTTACTGGGGCTGTGCGCACACTTGATGGTTTATTCTCTGGGCTGAACTGAATTGGCAGCTAAATTCACCAGGAATGTGATTTTAAAACAGTTCTGCTCTGGAGAAAGTGCATTTAAAAACAAACACAAACCCCTGTAATAAAACAGGAATGTACCTGTGTGTCATATCTGTTTACAGTGGCAGCGAAAACAAAGCCTGCGCTACAGGCTTCTGCTGGCATAACTTTGCTGACCGGGTTTATAAAGAAGTCTGAGCCCTGGCTTGCAGAGCTGTGACAGCAGAAGCACGGAGCGTGGAGGCATCTTACACTGGCAAACTAGCACTTTTTTACAAGTGTGGCTTGTTTTCCTCAGGGGAACGGGGTGGTGGTAATACCACAACGGTGGGAGACAGAGCTAGCTTCCGTTACTGCTTCTGTGATGGAGATACTCATTAATTGCGGTTGTCACACGAGGCCCGGACTAAGCGAAGGCAGTGAGGTTGCACAGGTGTAGCGTGCAAAATTCAGCCTGTGAAGCCTTTATTTCTGCTGGGACATAAAGGGAAGGAATGTAGTTAAATCTCAAATGCCATGTTGAGTTTGAAAGGCTATAAAAATGTCTGTATCTGTAATCCTCTTGATTTTAGAATTCTATGAGAAACACAGGGCCTTAGTTGACTATTTATAGTCACTTCTCAGCCTACAGTTGCACCTCAGGTGTTTTTATAATCTGGGGTTTGGCTGTTCACATTTCATGTTCTAATCAAATCTGGATATGTAACTGCAGAGAGACATGACGTCTTTCAATCTTGATCCTTTGGGTTTTTTTTAAAGTGGTTAAAGGTGAAGTAATCTAAAATACGAGGTTCTTCAAAAAAATTGGTTCCATTTCCAGGCAGAGAAGTTCTGAAAGTGTGTTTCTCTTCCTCCCTCTTCTCCTTTTATTCTTGTCAGCATTTGCCCATCAGACACACACTGACAACCCTACGTTGTTGTTGGAGGGGGTGAAGAGGTAAGTTTCCCAAATACCATTCCTCTCTTTCCACTGCCGCTACTGTGACTTTAATCTCCTGTCCTGTGGGCAAATTGGTCTCTCTTACTTTGGCTGCTGATAAATCCCTTCAGCCACGCAGAGATGAGCACAGCAAACAAGAAACTTCTATTTTGTCACAGCACAATGTCGCGCTCGGTCCCCTCTGTCCTTCAAGTTTCCCATTTCTTGGATGTCTGAGCAACATGCTGCTTTTTGAGCCTACAAAAACTGTCTTTTTGACAATTAATTTTGAGATCATATGCTCTTATTTTTTTGGAGACGAGACAGTTTGTAACAGTCCTATGGGAACTGATTAAAAAGTTTTAGTTTTGGTTCTCTAAATGCAGCAGGGTCTGGAAGGATTTCTTACGAATGTCTGTATATCTTCGTGTTTCCCAGGTAGGGGATTTTTTGTGCTACCAGTAGATAAAATTAAAAATAAAAATGCAATAGGCCAAATTGAGATCCAATAAAAGTAAATGTGCCTCTGCTGATTGCAGGGGAGGCTGAGTTGGGTTCAGCACAGGTAGAAGTTGACATTCCTGAAGGAATCAAAATCAAGTGCTTGTGATTATCAGATACACGATGGATTCTTCTCTAGAGCAAAACTTACGCTCTGGGAAGACTCTGTGTCTCCAAAAGGAAAATTAAAGGAAAAATAGTGCTTAACATTGCCTTTTTAATCTAAGAGGTGGAAGGGAAAAGTGGTATTTTTCCCATGCACCTGGCCTTCCAGGCCTGTCCACCCTTTAAGAGGATTATATTCTTCTAAGTGACAGTCATGGTTTACGATGGTGCGTTCACTTTCTGAATCCTTAGCCATGCTGGCCCTGTTTATATAAAAATTCGATAGAAAGGCAAACTGTAAGGCAGCATTTGTTGGTACTGCAGCGAGCTGAGACTCTTCGCTATGAATGCTCATCTTTTGACTGAGTGTTTTGCATTAATATTTGAATTCAGGTAGTAATACAGTTGTCACGTGAATCGAGTAGGTTGCAGAGGGGAGTGGGGAGCTGGGAGCTTACCTGTAGCCATTGCTGCATCTGATTGCCCAAGCAGATTTGGTAGCATTTGCTGGTGACATCTTTTGACATCAGTGGCCTCTCCATGTGACGTTAGCCTAGTTGTGCTGAGATGTGGAGATACTGCAGTCAGAAAAATGATTGCCCTGATAGGGAAGGAATGAATTATACTTCAAAGTAAATGAACTTGCTTTTTCCAACACTGTGAGGTTTCTGTAATATTTAGCTTTTATTTGGAAGCGATAGCGTATAGCATTTTTTATGCTGTTTGGTTTATATTTGTCTACTGCAGGCTTCTTTATATAAGCATAGCCCAAGGCTCCCTCCATGGTGGACACTGTTTTATAGTGTCCTGTTTGCCAGAAACTCTGACTGGAAGTTACCTCTCTACATCAGTAAGATGAAAATACTACTTGCCATTACAGTGAAGCCCACTTAAGTGAATGCCTGACAAAGGGTAGCCTGTAAAGCAAACTTTGTCCGTCCTTCAGTGGTGTGGCTTCAGATCCTGCTCATACACTGATGCGTATTTAGAATAATTCCAGGTTTAAGGCTCTGCTTCTGCAAACATATAGGCAGATGCTGTAACTTAACTTATGCGTGAAGTTCACTGGCCACAGCTGTGAGTTGCAAGCTAAGCGTCTGCAACGTAAAAACCTTTATTTTGGCACAACTGGGAGCAGAACTGGTTTCTCTGTGTGCTGGGATTCCTGTACTGGGGTTCTCCGTCTTGTAGCAAGGAGTCAGTTGCCTTGAGAGATGCTCAGAGCAAGTGTGAGGCTCTTGGCACCTTGCAGGTTGTTGTCTGAAGGTGTAGGAAGCCACTGTACGCTGGCAGACTGTCAGCCTCGTGAGTATGCAGCCTTTGGGACAGAACTGTTCCCAGCGTATCCTTATTCCATTCAACTTGTAAGCAAATTGGCATTCCGTAATTTTCTGTTTTTAAGAATGAAGGATATTAATGTATTCATGGCCAGGTATGATACAGCATCTGCTGCAGTTGTGGGAAAACACCTTATTTTTAGCTAACGTTATTCCACTAGCAAGTTAGTTACATAAATTTGCCTCTGTGTTATCCCTTTACTGTGTTCCCAAGTTAAACTATGCATACTGCAAAAACAGTTTCTCTGCAAAGCACTGAAAAAACCGACTTTTTTCCCCATTAGTTCTGACCAGAACAATTCTCTGGTCTGGCTTTGAAGTTGTTAATGTGAGGCAGCAAATGGAATAATGCATTTTAAATGCCTGACGTCAAACTTTTCTGGGTGGCAGTACCACCCCCACTTCCTTAGGGACTTCCAGATGGTTTTTTGAGTGTAAGAATAAAATTGGAAATGGTAAAAGCATTAAGTGTGTCCTATGGACTCGCCATCGGGAGGGTTTTTTGCTTTTAGAAGGCAAGGCTTCTAGCATAAATACTGTCTTGGTGGTAATTTAGAAACTCTTTTATTGATTGTAACGTCCCCAAGCCTGAATATGCTTAATTGCATCCCAATGAGAGAGACTAATGAAACTTCTAGCTGTTGCCAGATTACCCCGGGATGAGCTCCACTGGAAGTCAATGGTGGTGCAGAATGAGAACTACGTAAGCAAGAGACAGGGAGATTAGTTTTACCTGCCAATACGGTTTTGTGAACTAATTTTGTACGATTCCTTAGATCTGGTGCCTTGTATCCAATAATATTTTGCATGGGACCGAAATGTTGGGAAATAAGTCGTGAATTCCCCCCTCCTGACTGAAGCAGCAGACAGATTTGTGTGTTTTCGCAAGTACTCAGTATCACTGACGTTTTTACATTCCCTATCTGTATGTGAATGAAGTTTACCAGCAAGCTGAGAAGCTAGTATTTGCGTTACATGTTTGAAATCTCTGTGTTTGTAATAATTCAAACAACAGCTTGTTCAAAGGCGGATTAGATTTGACTTCTTAGATTTTCTTATGTCATCCGGGCCCCTCCGGTCAGGTCAGTAAGTTGATGTCTGTCAGAGCATGTAGCGTAGAGCAAGGATTAAAAAACTCCAGTGGGGTTTTGGTAGAGTAGCCGTAGCTTTGGGAAGCACCTTCTGTTACAAACCTAATGATAACTGCTGGTTTAGAAAAGAAAAAAATCCAGTTCCCATTGTCATGGCAGTGTTTGCACAGGTTTCCTCTTAGCAGCTTAGCAAATACTTCCAGACGTGAGCAAAAGCATGCCGTGGTAATGCCCGCGTAAATTGAATATGCAATAGATGCAGTTGTGTAAGGTGGCCAAGTGTCCCTTCTTCAAAGCAAATAGTAAAATCCAAGCACCAGCTCTGAACACTGCCTGGACCAACGACTGATTACTTGTCTTCGTTGATTTTAGGGGCATGCCTTTAGGCCGCTCCTTCTGTTGTACTGATTTTTATTTCGTGTGTGTGCGCGTGTGGGTTCCACTTGTTTAAAGGATGGTGGGCCAAAATACTTTCAAAAGAGTTCTTAAGTCTTAAAAATGAGCTTTGCAATGTACATTTCCAAAGGGGGGGGGGGGGGGGGGGCAGGAAACCCCCCCCCCCCCCAAAAAAAAAAAAAAACCACTGTTAACTATTTATTGTTCTGAAGCTTGTGCACGATACAGAATGCATCGCAGTTACAGCGAAGTGCCGTACCCTTAGGGTTCTTCTTGAACTGCCGTACTACTGATTTTGTGCAGGCTGGGGGTAGGGAAGGAGTTGGGATGAATGAAACGACCAGTAAAAAGAAAGCCAAGCCGACCACAGCAATAAGCTGTGATCTAAGTTTAGAAGAGGCAGGAAGCGTCCGATAAGGGGACCTTGCGTGTTAGAGGATTGCGTGTTTTGCAGGCAGAGGCATTAACAAAACCCATGCGCAGTCCAGTTAGCAGCAAGCGCCTACTGTTTTTGCGGCAAAAACTTCCTCTGATCAGTAGCCTCATACTGGCAAAACGAATGGTGCTTTTCCATTAGATATTACAGTTCCTAAGGAACAGTACCCTAAATTCTCAAGTTTTATAAAGGAGCTGCCTACTTAAAGCCCACAACGTCGCTGTAAATGCTTTGCATAACCGGAAGCGAGAAAGGAGATGGTAGTTGATGACTTTACCTAATTTGATTTGTAATTTTTCAGTCTTGATAACATACTTCCAATAGAGGTGGCGGGTGGCGAATTTGATTTTTTTCCATGCTGAAGTGCTGCGCCCCGACTTGTCAAACTAGGACTTGGTGGCATCTGGAGTAAAGGCCTCCTCTCGTTTCTGTTCCTGCTTTACAGCCACTTTCTGTGTGAGCATGTCTTTATGGGAGCGTGGGGCTTCTGAACGTTAATCAAGCTGCAGAGGAACAACCACATCCCTTCAACGTGGGCAGGGTTAAGTGTAAAGTACTTAGGCTAGCCTTATTTCCTTAGATAACCATATCCGTACCATGGGGTAATTTGTACTGCTACAGCTGTGTTAGTACGAATCCGTGCCGCGTTTGTGGCTAGACAAGGTTAAAGAATGTATGATAGCACGGGCAGGCTGGAGCTATGCACAGGAATAACGTCACCGCAGGCTCGCGGTGCACCGCTGAACGGAATAGGTAGCTGAGAAATTAGGATAACCACCTGCGAGGCTCCTTCTCTTGCACAGTTAGCGTAGTGTTTGGGCTGCGTTAACTCCACACCTCTGATTTAGGAATGGCATTTTCATAGCAAGTGTCATCTTCACTCTCCTTACATTTATTAAATGACGTTACTAGGCCTGGCCCTTCAGGCTATTTCCTATTGCTACAAGATGAACCACGTATTTCCATGTGAAAACCAAGTCTTCGCCTAGTTTATCATATGCGTAAACTACAGTAACTTAACCACTGGCAACCTAGAGCCCATGTAAAAGCAAATTAGGTCCTATTTTTTCCCTGCTTAACTTCAGCTTTGGTTAAGCAGTCACAGACTCTTTAAGCCACAGCCTTCTATACATCTAATGAGCAGTTTACAGGAAAGGAACAAGTGGGTAAGTTTGTTTCCAATAAAGCTTTTTTTTACAGGTCTCCCTTTTCATAAAAGACTTAAACACAGCTAGGAAACTTCAACCAGCTTCTCCAAGAGGAGTGCTGCCCGGGCGAGCTCCCTTAAGGTGTGATGGGCTTGGGCAGGATGCTGCCAGGGAGACCCCGCTTCTGCTAATGCCCTGGAAGCTTCACTGTTGACTTGAGTAAGGGCAGAATTAAAGCTAATCTTCAGCACTTTAAAAAAGTTAATCCCGCTCTAAGTTAAGGTTGCTGGAAGGGTGCTGTGGGCAGAGGCCGGATAGAGGACGAGCAGTTTTCCCTCCGTATGAAATCCCCTGGCAGCCCTTGTGAAAACAGGAGTGAAATGCCGCACCGCTTGCTTGGGTGAGGAGCCAGGCTGGAGCTTGGGTGGGTTTCCCGATTTTTTCAGTGACCTCGACCTCGGGGGGGGGGGCTTTAAGTCAGAACAGTCTCTAGTTTCTGCTTCAAGTTTCTGGTACTTAACGTCACTAATGACTTAAGCTGATGTACGCCATGCTGTGCTCATGAATGAGGCTGCCTTTGCTTCAAGGACACTCCCAGGCAGCAGCAAGTGACAAGAGAATCCAATTAATTACCGAACGTTTCTGGCAATCTGTCCAGCTGTCTCGCAGCTCGGTGCAAGCGCACTAGAAGCACCGCTCCTAATCGCGGGCTCAGCAGCTTTTATTTTAGTCAAGGTTTGTTAAGACGCCATCCAGTAAGTCACCTACGGCAGCCTTATGTAGTTAACGGCATGAACTGCCCCTTGCCTGAACCCAGGCCTCGGGAGGGGATTAGTGTGTTCTAAATCAAAACCAAGATTAACTATAAAATGACTTAAATGTTCTAATTAATCCCCTTTTCCTGCAGAAACTGCTTCTGCATAACTTGGATTATCCGTACTTCTAAAGAACTTCATTTCTTTACAGGACGTTAAAATACCCGCTTTGAACACAGCATTTTTAAGAATCTGTATCGGTAGCGGAATGAGTTTCTCTCTGGGGCAGGTAAGGGGGCAGTTCTCGGTCACAAAACGTGGAGGCAGCGCCACTTCAGAAGAATGTCTTAAACTAAAAACCCGCGCGTAACCGTCCAAAGAATCTGAAGCCATGTTGCAGTCCTGCTCCCCTAAGGCTCAGGGCTGGGAAGTTATTCTGCTCCACAAACAGCATCTTGGGAGGGGCTGTCGTGTAACGTATGGCGAGTAAATCACAGCCGCAGCTCCCGCGTCAGCCTCACGGGGCGCTTCCACTGTCCCCCGAAACAGCTTCACCGCCCACAGCTGGACTTTTAAAGTTGGTAACGGCAAGCTGTAGTCTCAGTCCAGGGCACTAAAATGCTATGCAACACCAAACGGCTTCTTCTCCCCCCCCCCAGAGTCGTCGTCCCTTTACGGTCAGTGTCCCAGCTTTCTCTCGTCCGGACGTTACCCAGGAAACCTGGTGGTTAGAGCGTACCTAGGGCTTGTCACAGTTTTGGTTTTCCTTTGAATAAGTAGCTGATGGGTCCTGCTTACAACCCAGGACTGGACTCGTTCCTTTGTCTTTCGGGTGTGAAATATAAATCATGTTTTTATGATTTTTTTGTAAATCTTTACTCTTTTTACACCTTGTTTTTGTAAGCTGAAGTTTCTTATTAAAAAAAAAAATGAAATTCCAGCGGGGTTGTGTCATTATTCTACACACTTTAATAAACATCTAGATGGGGGTACAGGAGACGATTCCACGCACAACGGCTTCACATCCTTGAGAAAACTATTCTCATTGCGCCTTGCAGAATGGATCGAAAAGAACTTCTCCCTCTCGCACCTAAAAGCTTTTCCCGCCCCGTCCCTGCTTGGAGCGTGACCGCTTTGAAGTGCGAGCAGCAGCTCCGCAGAGAAGAGCGGAACGTACTCCCGTGAACGTTATCGGAACTCGTAACGGCTAAACACGTCTCTCCTGGTCCCTGCGTGCAGGAGGGGCGAGCTCCTCTCCCTCGCAGCGCCGTTTCTTTCCTAGGGCAGCAATTAAGCGGAGTTAGGTGGTTGTTCCTAGTCCAGTCCACGGGCACAGGGCGGTTTAACGCAGCCCTGCAGCTCCGTGTATAAAGGGGACTGCTTTAGGCTTTGGCCTTCCTGGTGCCGGGGTGCGCTGAGGGTTTAGTCCCTCTTCTACCTCGTTATCTTTTACGTGATCACCTCGCACGGTGACGTCCCCTTCCCGGGGCGGGGGCCCTGACAGGCTTTTGGGGTGGTGGTCCTGCCAGCATGGAGGACGCGCGCTCCCGTGGTCGCCCCGCTTGGGTCACC
>NW_008825105.1:1701581-1702733 GCF_000699105.1 Pygoscelis adeliae
GGTTGTCTGTGTCTTTGTGCGTTGCTGTTTGTCTGTCTCTGTGTGTGTCTGTGTGTCTGTGCATGTCTGTGTGTCTGTGCGTGTCTGTGCATGCGTGTCTGTGCGTGTCTGTGTGTCTGCGTGTCTGTGTGTGTCTGTGTGTGTCTGTGTCTGTGTGTGTCTGTGTGTCTGCATGTCTGTGCGTGTCTGTGTCTGTGTGTGTCTGTGTCTGTGTGTGTCTGTGTGTCTGCATGTCTGTGCGTGTCTGTGTCTGTGTGTGTGTCTGTGCGTGTCTGCGTGTCTGTGCGTGTCTGTGCATGTCTGCATGTCTGTCTGTCTCTCTGTCTGTGTGTCTGCATGTCTGTGCGTGTCTGTGTCTGTGTGTGTCTGTGTCTGTGTGTGTCTGTGTGTCTGCATGTCTGTGCGTGTCTGTGTCTGTGCGTGTCTGTGAGTCTGTGTGTCTGTGTCTGTGTGTGTCTGTGTCTGTGTGTGTCTGTGTCTGTGTGTGTCTGTGTGTCTGCATGTCTGTGCGTGTCTGTGTCTGTGCGTGTCTGTGCGTGTCTGTGTCTGTGTGTGTCTGTGTCTGTGTGTGTCTGTGTCTGTGTGTGTCTGTGTCTGTGTGTGTCTGTGTCTGTGTGTGTCTGTGTCTGTGTGTGTCTGTGTGTCTGCATGTCTGTGCGTGTCTGTGTCTGTGCGTGTCTGTGAGTCTGTGTGTCTGTGTCTGTGTGTGTCTGTGTGTCTGTGTGTGTGTGTCTGTGCGTGTCTGTGTGTCTGTGTGTGTGTCTGTGCGTGTCTGCGTGTCTGTGCGTGTCTGTGCATGTCTGCATGTCTGTCTGTCTCTCTGTCTGTGTGTCTGCATGTCTGTGCGTGTCTGTGTCTGTGCGTGTCTGTGAGTCTGTGTGTCTGTGTCTGTGTGTGTCTGTGTCTGTGTGTGTCTGTGTCTGTGTGTGTCTGTGTGTCTGCATGTCTGTGCGTGTCTGTGTCTGTGTGTGTGTCTGTGCGTGTCTGCGTGTCTGTGCGTGTCTGTGCATGTCTGCATGTCTGTCTGTCTCTCTGTCTGTGTGTCTGCATGTCTGTGCGTGTCTGTGTCTGTGTGTGTCTGTGTCTGTGTGTCCCCCCGCACACCTCGGCTCTGCGCAGGTGGTTTCCAGAGGGTGCGGCCTGAAGCAAGGA
>NW_008825105.1:1710891-1713177 GCF_000699105.1 Pygoscelis adeliae
ATGTGTCGTGCTGCTGCTGCTGCTGCTGCTGCTGCTGCTGCTGCTGCTGCTGCTGCTGCTGCTGCTGCTGCAGGGGGGAGATAAGATGAGGGGAAAAATGTGTGGAAAGTGAGGGAATGCCTGAAGCGCTGCGTGGGCCGTGACCCTGGCCGGCCCGCGGGAAGGTACCCCTCCTCCTGTCTGACTGTGAATTTTCTGGGTGCAGGTGCTGGATCCTGGAGCCGGGACGGTTGTAACCCGCGCCGTTGCACCCCGAAGGACAGCGCTCAGCAGCAAGCACCCGGCGGGACCCGTGGGTAGGACGGTGTTGCAGCGGTGGCGTTTGGAAAATGCCTCTCCCGTTTCCTCTGTCCCCTCCCTGCCTGTGCCTCAACCTTCGCTCTGTTCCTTGTTCCCAAATCCTCCGTTTCCCTTCAACTCCTTCCTGCTCTTTCGCTCTGGTTGGCGGGTCTCGAACCACTCTCCTCCCCCGTGAGCCCGCTGCCCTCAGCCCCCGGCGGGGCCTGGCCTTTCCCTAGCCCGTTCCGGCAACCCCCCGCTCAGCCTTTGTGGCTTTTGGGGGGAAAAAAAAAAATCTCTCTGCCACCCCAGGCATCGCCGCCTTCCCCGGGAGGTGCCTGTTTCCATCAGGAGGGGGCTTCCTGACAGCAACACTAACTTCGTTAGTGCCGTTAAGCCTTGCACGCGTACCTGCTGCCGGGGCACCCTGCGCTGGCGCTTACCTGGGCATCCAGCACCTTTTCTCGGTGCCCCGGTGCTAATCTCACTGTAATTGCCGCCGGCCCTGCCTCGATTTCCACACTCTTGGACGGCAGATTATATATTACCGTGCCCACGTGGTTCCACATCAAACAGTCCAGGACGGAGCAGCCGGGGTCACCGTGCCACCCGGTTACCGGCAGGACAGGGTGTTTGCTGGGCAAGCTGGGACCGGATCGGTGCACCGAGATGGGGCCTTGACCCTGCACCAGCTCTTGTGTTCTCCTGCGCCCGAGCCCTTGTGCCTGGAAAAAGCAGCTTGTGGGACTGAAACCTGCTAAAGTAACCTGGCCCGAGCAGAGGCGTTCACTGCGGAGCCCCAAACTCGACGCAGTTTGCACCTTTTAGGGTGCGCTGTGTGTCACCCCATGCTACGGGGACAGGCAGGTTCTTTTAAGGATCCTTTGTGGAACGAGAATTGGCCGCAGGGTTGTAGTTATAATGAGAGCTTTATTATTACATAAAGCTTTTAGCAATCAGAGTAGGTTATCCTTACACAGAATTTCTAGGAATTTTCCTAGAAAACTCCTATTTCCCTGCTCCCTGAGAGCTAGTTGTCCTCCTCTTTGGGGACACCCAGGTCACCAAGCCAGGCTCTGGTAAGAAGACATGCACCAGCCGAGGGGCCGTGGGGTTACGGAGCCACTCGGCTCTCGAGGGGGACGTACTGCCACACTGGCCGTCCAGGCTGCAGCCACGTTTGTCCCTGCTGCTGTATTCCTTTCCCAAATCCCAAAGAGCTAATTGATCCACCCAGTTAGTTAATTGATTTATAGCTATTAGGGACTATAATTAACCGACCAGCTGGAAAGCTGTGTGTTATCTGCCCGGTGGGAGCAGCGTTGAGAAGCAGCCAGCTCCGATGGGCCACGGGCTGCCCTGTCCCCGCGAACAGCACCGCTCGTTTGCCGTCTTTGAAGGATTTTACTCCACCTCAGACTTCGGGCTTTCCCTTTTATCTCCTCCTTTGCTAACATTTGGCATCAGCGAGCTCACCCCGAGCCTCCCTGTTCTCCCTTATCTCCTCCCGCGTTCCTGCAAGGTCGCAAACTCGTCTTCACGCTCCGTGTTGATGCAGGAGTTTGCATTGCTGGGCAGACCAGTTCGGACCAGCTTGTTATCAAAGCGTTCCCAGCCCCCAGCAAAACCTCCCGCCTGCTGTCAGACCCTGACACGATGCAGATGTTCATTAAGCATCGGGAAGGTGATGCGTCTCATCGCGGGGCCGGGCGAGATGTCGGTACCTTGTACTAACACATCTGGCTGGTGCTAAGGAACTCCTGGGAGCGCCATTCCCCATGGGAATGCAGGGAAACAGGGAGGAGGAGACGCTGTAGGTGCCCGGCGGAGGTGCCCAGTGCCTGGCTGCCCCAGGAGGCGATGTGTTGGACCGGCAGCAGGCTTGGGAAACCAACTGAGCCACAGTGGGGTCCGTCCCCGGGGCTGCTGGGGGGCGGCGATGCTGCGAGCAGGGCTCAAACCTGGCTGTGATGCTAGAAGGTGAATGGACACAGGCAGCTTCAGCAG
>NW_008825105.1:1714537-1715356 GCF_000699105.1 Pygoscelis adeliae
CGGCTCGGCTGGGATCCCGTGGGACAATAGCAGGGTGGTGCCGCTGGGTGCTGTGACCTGTGCGGTTTGCACAGGGAGATTGAAACGTGGCCGCGAGCAAGCGGAGGCTCGGGCGGGCCAGGGGAGCTGCTTCGGGCAGGGTGTGGGGGTACTTGGTGCCGAGGGAGCAGCCCCAGCATCGCCAGGACCCATGTCCCCTCCTGGGACGGGGAGTGGCTCCGTGTGGCCCCCAGCTCACCCCATCTCCTGCGGGTCCTCGCTGGCAGTGATGCCATGTGGCTCTGGAGGTGACCCAACTCAGCGGAGCCGGGAGCGCTGCAGGTGGCACCTGGCCGGCAGCCGTCCCCGAGCCGGCAGTGACGTCCTGTGGGACGTGCTCACCCTCGCCTCTCCCTTCGCAGCTGGGCGCTGACCTCCCGGGGGCCTTCTCCTCACTGGGACCGGGGCCAGGACAAGCTTTTGGCGAGATGTTCTCACCGCTGGGCTGCAGGAGGAGCTTCCCAAGGAAGGTGAGTGGTTTTGCGACCCTCGCGCTGCCACGCAGCTGGAGCTGCCAGCGTGGTTGGGAGTGGAGGAGCTTTGCGGAGCAAGGATGGGTGCCCACTGCTCCATCGCTCGGGATGCCAAGGAGCCAGGAGAGCATCTCCGCAGTATGGGGAAGAATTGGGAATCGTCTGGGACCTTGGCCGGGAGAGGAGGGCGGACGGGCTCCTGACTCCCTGTCCTGGCTCAGCATCCAGCCGGTGCAAGGGGGAAGGTGAGGGTCTCATCCTGCTTTCATCTCCCTGTGCCCTCTCTGCAGCCCGGTCCGTGGCAGGC
>NW_008825105.1:1716640-1717619 GCF_000699105.1 Pygoscelis adeliae
GCCCGCGCGGGCCCCCCACAGAAGACCCCGGCCGCTGATCCCCAGGCCGCAGCAGAGGCTGCGGAGCCGGAGCAGGCAGCAGGAGTGACACCGGTAGGAGAGCACCCCTCTCCTGGGGGCAGGCAGGGATGCTCGCACCCCTGGAGGTGCCTGGCTCAGGGGTCTCTTCGGCCGGTGTAACGTCTGCCTGCTCTCTCTCATCCAGCCCTTTCGCTCTTCGCCTCGCTGTCTCTTTGCCAGGCACGACATTTTCCTGACTCTTCTCTGGGGCTGCAAAGCCCCGTGGTTTCCTTTAGGCAGGGATGCTCCAACCCCTGGAGGTGCCTGGCTCAGGGGTCTCTTCGGCCGGTGTAACGTCTGCCTGCTCTCTCTCATCCAGCCCTTTCGCTCTTCGCCTCGCTGTCTCTTTGCCAGGCACGACATTTTCCTGACTCTTCTCTGGGGCTGCAAAGCCCCGTGGTTTCCTTTGGGTTTCAGCACCCTGTCCGTCCCATCCCCCAGCTCTTCTCACCAGGCCAGATGTGTCCCGGCCTCATGCCATTGCATGTCCCCAGGTCGAGCCGGGAGCCAGGCAGGAACCTGCGGGCAGCCACGGCCAGGGGCCCTCTGCTTCGGAAACGGAGCCAGCGCCACCGGAGGAGAGCTCTGCCGAGACAGGGGAGCACCTTGAGGTATGAGCTAATGCATCTCCTCTTCCCACCTAAAAGCAGTGCCCACGGGGAGGTGGGAGCTTGCAGTCCCCTTTGCAAACCTCTTTTTTTTCCCCTTGCCTGGGCGGCGTTGCCAGCCCTCGCCGTGGGCTCTGCAACGCATCTGTAATGCTTTGCACAGGTAGAGCCGTGTAGCCAAAGTGTCCCTAAGGCTGGCGCGGGTGGCGGGTCGCATCCCCACAGTCCGACAGCCCCTCCGGAGCCTGCCGAGAGGGGCCACGCGGCGGACGGCTCCGCTGGAGAGGTGGGGGCTGGGCGCTGGCACCGGT
>NW_008825105.1:1718545-1720002 GCF_000699105.1 Pygoscelis adeliae
TCTGTGGCTGCTTCTGCCTTCCTCCCCCAGCCACTTTCCCTCTCACAGCTTCTCGGCGGCCTTCAGCCATCCGAAAACTCACAGGTCCCGCCAGGAGCTACCGCGAAGCCCGACGCACAGCCCAGCCAGGCCGGATCCGACGTCTGCGCAGCACCAGCGACCTCACCGGGGACCTGGCATCCTCCTGGGTCTGGTGAGACGGAGCCGGTACGGGGTTGGGGTGTCTCCACTCCCCCACGCTCACCCCGAGGCGTCCCCGGGTCCCCATGGGGGGCAGGTGCCCTGGGCTCGGGGATATTGCCATAGCCCAGGAGCAGCAGAGTGGGATCCCTCTGGCTTCCCCGTTTGCGGGATTACGGGCTGGGGTTAAAGCGCTGCTTTGTCTGGAGGCAGAGCCCGTGTCAGCCCCGGTGCCGGCTGCGCCAGAGATGCTGATAAACGTGAGACAGCTGGGAGAAAGGCCAAAAAAATAACTAGAGGCTTGAGAGCGTGCTGGAGCGTGAACAACCTTGGGACTCGAGCTTTAACGAAGCAAGCGAGAGCATTGCAGCGTGGCTTAATTACTGCCTAATGGGAAGAGAAATCTGCTAGCGGGGCTCTCGACCGTGGTGCTGCCAGGGCTGGGGGTAGGGGGGGCAAGGGGCAGCTCCCGCACCCGAGGGAAGGGTGGCAAGCTAGCACCCTGGGGCGCCAAGGTCCCAGCAGGTCCTCCCCGCAGGGTGACCAGTTCCTGGCTGGCAGTTGGTGCCAGCAGCCCCAGTTTGGCCCCAGCGTTGCCCGGTCTCTCTCCCGTTCGAAGCATCTGACTCTTCCTCACCTTTTCCACCGCCCAGGCTGCGGGCGGCAGGCACCAGCTCTGCACCGCGCTCCCGGCATCCTCCCTGGCCGGCATGGACCTCCGCTCCGCCACCGTCCTCGCCAGGAAGGAGGAGATCGAACTGGTGAGTCCCAGTAGCCCCCAGCCGAGGCGCGCAGGGGTCTGGGACCGGCCAGGGGGTGGGGGGGCTCGCCCAAGGACCCTTTGAACCATGGGGCGGGAGCGATGCCAGGTGATGGGGGACGTGAATTTGGCATTTCTGGGGACACTGGGGAGAACCCCTTCCTGGTGCTGGTGGTTGCAGGGGAAGGTGCTTGTGGGCGAGAAGGGCTCTGCGGGGGCACATATGCTGTTGGGGGGTTTGTGGACCAGCCCTGGGGGAAAAAATATTCCTGGAGGGCTGCACACTGCTGGTGGGGAGGTTTTGGGGTGCCGCATGCTGACCCGTGCCGCTCCCCTGCAGTCGTACCAGCAGTTCAGCCTGACCATCGCGGTGGTGGCCACGATGCTGCTGCAGAAGGAGCCCTCCATGGAGGCGGCGCTGGGGCTGGCGCTGAGGGCCAACCTCCGCCAGGGCCGGATCCATCACCTCCAGGAGCTGGAGGACTTCATCAACAGCTACGACTCGGGCACCCTCCGC
>NW_008825105.1:1720278-1721911 GCF_000699105.1 Pygoscelis adeliae
CCGGGAGCGGGAGGACTTCATCAACAGCTACGACTCGGCCACCCTTAGCCGCTGAGGGGGGGCCAGGGTGAGCAGCCGGACACCCCCCCTTGCCAACCCGGGTTGGGGGGGTGATGGGGGGCCGTGTCGGTGCATCAGGGTGCTGGTACTGAGCCCTCAGGTCAAGGTGGTACGGACGTGTTGGCGCGGTCCCACCCTCTCTTGGAGATGGAGGGAGGGGGTGTGTGCTTAGTTTTATCCCTGCCCAGACCTGTATGAGCAGCAAAAGGGGG
This sequence comes from Pygoscelis adeliae, assembly GCF_000699105.1. Classification (NCBI taxonomy): domain Eukaryota; kingdom Metazoa; phylum Chordata; class Aves; order Sphenisciformes; family Spheniscidae; genus Pygoscelis; species Pygoscelis adeliae. The sequence continues at coordinate 1,720,551 of NW_008825105.1, forward strand.
AGCTGGTTTTACTGGAGGGTGGTGGGAGGGAGAGCGGCTGCGGGGAACTCCCCTCCGCCCCGGCTCCTCGCTCCGTTCCTGGTTCACGGGGATGTGCCCCGAAACCCCAGGGATTGTTCTTGGTTTTAAATCCAAAAATAAACGAGCCACGATCTTTGCAGCCCCTGCTCTGCCATCGCTCTGGTCTCACTCTCCTGGGGCCGGCATGCACAGGGAGGGGTCCCACTGTGGACCCTCATCCTGGACCCACTATGGGGGACTCCCAGCTACAGCGGAGGGCAGCGGCTGTCCCCAGGGATCACACCCCTCCGGTGGCATGGTCAACACCGCAGTGACCCTGGGCTGGGGAGGAACAGGGCAGATGTGTTGGCTCTCCTGCGTTCAGGTCTCAGCTGAGCTTTATTGGAGCATCGTCTGCGGCAGCAGCAGAGCTGCCCCCCGGTCCCCTCCCATCCCCTCCCTGTGGCGGCAGGGGACAGAGTGCCACCAGGGATGGAGAGCATCTGGCAGCGGTGCTCATCCTTCAAAGAGGTGTCCAAGGGAAGGATCTGATGCTGGCGGCCAGCACCCCTCCTGTCCCCATCGGTCCCCAGCAGCAGCCCCACAGCGGGGCGATGCAGGCAGCTGCCCTTGTCTTAAGCACCCGGCCGCCCTCCCCTGTGCGCGGCTGCTCTCCAGGGCTGCCGCCTTGTCGGAGATGGGAGCCCTGGTGCGGGCTGCCGGCTCTCTGCTCCCTACCTGCTTTACCTGTTCCTAATTGCGGGAGAGGCCGGCAGGAATTGCAAGCTGTGCTTTGCCAGCAGCTGCCGGGGGGAAGGATCCCAGCGGCTTCTCCCCACCAGCCTTGGCCTGCGTCCAAAACGCACTTGGAACGCGTCGAGACTGTGGCAGGGGCTGGCAGGACAGCAGTGCCGGTCGAGGTCCCCCCCTGTCCCCGCTGCTAGGACTGTCCTGTAGGTCGATGTCCTCCGGCCGTGGGCTGTATCGGGCAGGGGACATGCCCGCTCGGAAATGTGGGTTTCCATGGCCTGCGGGTGTTCGTGGGTCAGGGCCCCCCAAAACTGGATGGTTGGGGGTTCCAGGCCCATTTAGACCCTCTGTGCTGGGCTGGGGGCCGGAGGGGTGTCCAGCCGGTGGTCCCAGCATCCCTGCGTTCCCAGCATCCCTGCGCCGCTCCTTATCGGCTGCTCCGTGGTCCTCCAGGCTCCTGAACGCTGGATGCACGGAGGCCTGATCCAGAAACGCCTCTGGAAGAAGGAAAGCAAGGATGGGTGAGGAAGGGGAAGGCCGAGCCTGCCCTGCCACAGCCCCTCGTGCAGGGGAGCCTGCCCCGGGATGCAACGCAGGGTTGTGCCAACCAA
>NW_008825105.1:1723134-1729977 GCF_000699105.1 Pygoscelis adeliae
GAGCCAGGATGGGTGCCAGACCTGGTCCCCCAGCCGGGATGCCGAAATCCCCGGGTCCCCTTTGTTCAGCTTCCTGCCGCACTGCAAGGCAGAGGGACGCGGGGTTTGGGGTCAGGCTGGCTTTTGGGGACAAGTTCCCACGGGGGAATGGGTGCTGCCCGGTTCTGGGCGGGGGATGCCTCACCTTCTTGCAGGGACAGCCATGGCAGGGACCCGGCACGGGACATGCCAGCCCCTGCCCCAGGGCCTCCCGTCTCCGTCGGGCGCTGAACGCCCGTAGCTGCCTCCTCTCCTCCTCTGCGAGGTCGGGGCAGTACCGCTCCTGCATGGGGAGGCGGAGGTGAGAGGATGCACGGTGGGTGAAGCCCAGGGTGGGTAGCACCCAGCAAATACGTGTCGTCAGCACCCAGCAAATACATGTCTTACATCGCAGTCCTGAGGAGGCAGCTGCTGCAGGAGGGCTCTGGCGCGGAGCCGGACCCTGTCGGCGGGAGAAGCAGGCTGCGGCGAGCGGGTGCCGAAACACACCGGGACCTTGGGATGTCGCATGGGAGAGAGAAACACAAGCAGATTTAAAAATCTGCTTGGGGAATTAAGCTGCGTTGCTTCAGGTTGCTAAAATGTGTGTTTCATCTCGGGGCTGGGGGTGCTGGGCTGCGGGTACCACCCGTGGATGGCACCTGCAGGGCTGAGGGAGAGCGGGGAGCAGAGGGAGCCCCGCAAGACCCGGGGTGCTGCCCACCTCAGAGGGAGCGGGGTCCACAGGGGGCTCCAGGTACTCTTCCAGGGCACAGCCGGAGTCACTGTCGGATGAGGCCGGCGGGAGGCCGGCGGCAGTGCTGCAGGGGGGAGGCTCGTCTCGCTGGGGCCATGCGGGGCTCGGCAGGGACATGAGCTGGGGAGAGAGCATCAGAGCTGGTGAGACTCTCGGCGAGGCGGGGAGCCGGGGTCCATCCCCAGGACACGTATCATCCCACCTGCCTAGCGCCGACCTGTCTCCACGTGGCGGCAGGACGAGCAGCCCCTTGTCCTGGGGAGGGACCTCGGGGCAGGTCCAGCCGGGATGATGCTCAACGCCACCGCGACCTTGAGACCCTCGGCTGGAGCCCCCCCGACGGCTGCTCCTTTCTCTGCAGGGGTTATAAGCAAACCCACACCGAGGTCATGGGTGCTCGGCAGGGCAGGGGCTTCGTCTGCCAAGCAGGAGGAGCTGAAGGGATGGTGATGGGGTGAAACCGGGCAGGGAAGACCCTGCGTGTCCATGCTCAAGCTGGAACAGGTTTTGGGAAACGGCACCGGCCATTCGCTCACCCACAGCGGGAGATTTTCCCCGGCTGCCGCCAGCCCTTTGCTGGCACGGCTAATCCCTGGTCTGGTGGCCTGTCCCTGAGCAGGGCAGTGGGAGGAGACTGAGGTCTAGTCCAATTCAGTGGAAAATAATTTATTCCCCTCAGGCTGCTATTGTTCTGCCCTGAGCGGCTGTTCCTGCCCGGGGCGGCCGGCTCACCCAGCCGCCACCACCTCGCCCGGCTAATGGTTACGCAGTGGAAACCCATCCGGTCCCGTCCCCTCCTCCCCACGCGGCGCTTTTCACCGCTCGCTTCCTTCCTGCCTTGGCTTTCCAAAACAAAGGCGAGATGGCGATGCGGTGGCTCCTGGGGCTCCCTGGACGCCGGCCCGGAGCCCGACGCCCTCTGCCCACGCTTCCTGCCCCGGCATGGGGAGCGAGGGTGGGATGCAGGTTGGATGGAGCTGAGCCGCTGCTCTGGGGGCAAGACCCGGTGCTGCAACCAAACGGCCCCAGGACACCTCTGGATTCACCCCATGCAGTGCCCACCATGGACTGATCAACTGCTCTGGAAAGTGTTTTATGCAGCACGGGCTCAGGTTGAAGGGTGGTAACCCCCAGGCCACGCACCTACGTCTTCCTGCATCACTGCCACCATGAGGACTGGTTCACTCCTCCGCACTGGGGTGGTACTTCTGCAGGTTTGGTTTATCCCCCCCTGCCTGCGCTCTCAGGGCCGTCCTGGCCAGCACCAGCGGCCGCATCCCTACTGCTCCCACTAAACAGCTTCGACACCCCTGGCTCAGCCCCTGCTCTCACTGTGCTCCCTCCACCACAGCGGCCCCTTCCTATGCAACATCTTGGGGTGCCGGGATGTTGCACCCAAACGTGGCCAGCTTTGGAGCTGGGAGCGGGTGGGATCAGCCCAGGCAGCTCAGGTTTCCCTGCCATGCACCTGGGTCAATGATTAACGCTGCAGATTGGCTAATCAGCGGGAGAAAACAAAAGGGCTGCTTGCTCCTTCTTAGGATTTGCATTCTGCCAGCCCTGGGGTTAGTCCAGACAGACTGCAGGGTTGGTTGCATGGTGCTTTTAAAGCTGTGCTCATCTCTAGGACCTCCACAGGGATGCAATCATCTGACCCAACTGCAGCCCAAAGAGAGCCCTGGCCTTGCTGCTTAGTGAAGGACCACTGTACCGTCACTGGTGTTGGGCCAGTAACCAGCCTTGTCTCTACAGCTGTGCAGGAGGATTGCATGTATCCCTGGGGATGCTGAATGGGCAGGAGGATTGCATGTATCCCTGGGGATGCTGAATGGGCAGGAGGATTGCATGTATCCCTGAATGGTGACCTCCGTGGGCTCAGTGACCGGTCCCAGCTCTGCTGCTGCCTTGTTTGGGTAACACACGTCTCTGCTTTTCCTTCCTCACAGGAGGCGGATGGCAGTCCCAGGCTGTGCTTGGCTTATTAAGCCTCCAATCTGCATTTGTCTGATCTGTTGGGGCTTTGCTGCAATTAGACCCCTCCGATGCTCCGTGGACTCGGCAGAGCCGCTGGTGCCTGCGTGGCCCCAGCCCCATAGCAGGGTGCACAGGGCACCTCGTTCCAGGGCCATCAGCAGGGAGCCCAGTGGGGTGATGCTGGGGGAGAGCGGAGAGGGCAGGGCTCCTGCCTGCTGTGAATCCATGGGGCTGTGCTGGAGAGCCCAGCCCAGCCCGGTTTGATGTGATTACGCCGGCTGGCAGCCGTCTGGGCTGTACACAAGTCCCTGTAATTAGCCCCAGACGGTGACAGTGGTATGCGCCTCCCATGCTAAGGAGCCAGGCAGCCCCAACAGGTCTGTCCCCTCTTCCTTCCTGCCCTCCCTCACCGCCTCCAGGCAGTCCTGCTATTGCTCTTCCCTGCTGGCCTGCAAAAGGGATACAGGGATGCTCCCTGCCTGCCCTCAAAAACAGGGACAGGAGAGCCTGGACCACGCATCAGGGGGAGATGGTAGGAGGGCGCTTTAGGGAGCTACTCCCCCCCTGCTAGCGCAGACCCAAGCACTGGAGGTGTGTCCCCCCAGAAGGGACATGTGAGGGACCAGTCGGGCAGGCTGAGTGCCACTGGCTGTCATTTGCCTTTGCTTTAAAAGCCTCTCGTCCTGCCCGTGGGAGCTCCTCCAGACCGTGATTGCTCAGCTCCCTTGTGCTCTCCGAAGGATGGGCAACATCCCTGCCGTGCTCCCCTGCCCGCTTGCAGCCTTTCGGTGTCAGCACGGCTGCAAATGGCCATCCAGGCTCCAGTCCCGGTGCTGGCACCGCTGGGCTCGGTGGCCCTGCAGGGCTCCCCTTCCTGCTCCGAGCATGTTTCCCACAGTAGCTACAGCCCTTCGCGAAGCAGTCACAGGTCTCCGGGTAAAGAGGCTAAAATTCATGGGAATATTAATCTTATTTGGCTCCCCGGGAGCAGCCCCCGTCTCCAGCCGGCTGTGGGAGAGTGTGCGGGCTCCCAGCCCTCTCCTGCCAAGGTCACACATTAACTTGCAGTGCAGCCGCCCTGGCCCATTCGCATTCAGCCCAGCCTTCCTGTTCCCGGTTCCCAGCACGGCCAGGGGCTGATCTGCATCTCTGCCGCGGCCTTTGGTTTTCTAGTCACCTCTCCATCTTCGAAGACCCACTTTCAAACCCCTCTAGCCTATTTTTCAGAAGCATCAAACACCCCCCAGCTCCGCGACCCTAAGGAAACGCAACAGCTCACCGTCACCAAAAAGACCAGATCCCCTTTCAAGCACCCAAAAGCACTGGCAGCTTTCAGAGGCATAGCTCTGCGTTCACCACCTCACCCACAAGATAACCTGTTTTTGCTTGAGCTCCTGTCAACACAGCTGCAATGAAGGTACGTGGAAATAAAGATGCAGAGCAATAAAGATGCATCTCTTCTGGGGTGAGATAAGCTGAGGTCTGGCAAGGCGAGCCGGAGCAGTTAGTCCTGCAATGCAGCCCAAGCCAGGCTGGCCGAGCTGGAGCCTGTGTCGCCAAGGAGCCCACGGTGGCTTTTGGACCTGGGACGGCACGAGGTGGAGCAACATTTGGGTGCCGCTGGCTGGGTACAGCTGGCCTGTGGGCCAGCAGTGTGGAGGGACAGGGTCAGCGCAGCCCCCCAAATGGTTTTGTTGGGGGGGGCCACACATCTCAGCATCCATATGGCACCATGTCCTCCACGTCACCGGAGAGGACCATGGCCAACGCCGTGGCCTGTTTGGAGCACTCACGCATCCCCCTGTGAGCAAAGGGCTTTTCTTAGTGTGCTTTCCCCCACACTGAGAGCGCAGGCGCAGCCGGCTGCCCCGGCTCGGCGGGGGGCAGTAACCCATTAACCTGCCGTAACTCAACCATTCGTACATCTGCGGGTACGAACCGAGACCTGCCACCCCACCTCTCCCCCGTGGCCATCGGATTTCATCCCGGCACGTCGGTGTGTGACGGGGCCCAGCTGCCTCCAGTGGAAAGCTCCATCACCAACCCTGAAACACCCCATTCCCGCCTAAAGCCTGGGCGGAGGGGGGGATGGCGGAGCCAACACCCCTTCCTAGAGACCCTCGTCGGCCAAGGGAGCCGGGCAGCCCTGCCAGCCCCGTGCCCACGCACCTGCCTGCTCCGGAGGTGGCCGCACAGCCCGGGATGGCAGAGTCTGGCACGATGGAGCAGACGTCGCCTCCTGCTCTCCGGGGACGTTTTCCCGAAAACAAAGACTGCGGGGGCAGCGATACTATTCTGCTCCCCCCATTTATTTCTCCCCGAGAAGAACACCCAAAAAACCCACCCTCTGCCCTCGTTCACCTCCCCTTCCCCTTGCAACAATTCCCGGACGGGGACTCTCCGGTGTCCCCCCGGCTCCCAAGCTGCTCCTCCTCCAGCTCAGCACGTAGCTCGGAGAACCGACCCCGGGAAACCTTTCCAGCCTCACCTACCTGCCCTTTCCCCGCGCCCCGGTACCTGGGCTCCGGCGCTCCCAGCTCCACCAGCGGCTCCAGCCCTGCTCCGGCCACCGCCGTCCCGCCCCGCTCCGGAGGAGGCGAGGGAATGGAGGTTGAGCAGGGAAAACTTTGCAAAGCGAAAGGAAAACATCCAAGCTCAGCCAGGGAAACAATTTTTTTTTTCCTCTCTCTCTCTCTTTTTTTTTTTTTAATCTGCCTGCCCAGGAAACTGGATCTGTGTCAGCCGGGGTCCTAATTACAGGCTTTTTAGCCTAAACCTACAGAGACAGCCAATGGCAGGGAATCTCAGCGGCAGGCAGGGAGGGGAAGAGCAAAGGATGGCGGAGGGGAGGGTGTACATTAACCCTACAGGGGAAAGAGCTCTAGATGACATCTGTTTTTCTCGCTACCTCTCATTTTCCGAGCGTCCGCGCCCTTCCCTCCATCTGTGGCTCAGTTCACCCCGGGTTGCCGTTTTGATGACTTTTATGATCCGTGCGGTGATTTATTTTCCTACCTAGATCAGAAAGAGTTGAAGCTTCATGAAAGAGGGGAACTGTCATTACACCCCAATTTAGAGGTGGAGAAACTTTGGCTGGGCTCTCACAAAGGAGTTAGCCAGAGGCAAGTCAGGATGTCCTAGTTTTCGCAAGCCCTGAACACCTGACGAGTCTCCCAAAAGCCATTTAGACCGGCTTCGGCTGCAGCAATTGCACTCGGGCAAGAGTCAGGGTAAAATTTATCAGTCTCTGACGCAAGGCAGAGCGTCTTTGTTGTAGTTCTCTGTATTTCTCACATGCCATAAGATTTTCCTGTCTGCTGATGTGACTTTGGGGACGGGCACAGACACAGCATCCCCCAAAAACCCACGTCTGCAGGGACCGGACCAGACCTCTGCCACCCGCGTGGTCCGAGCACCTCGCTGCCCAGGAGCTGCGTCTTGTTTCGGGGCTCCGTTGGGAGCCCCGAGGGGGGCAGGCGGCTCGTAGGTCCCTGGGACCAGGGTCAGGACTGCAGTCTAAACCTGTAAAGTGACGGTAATTTGTCAGAGTGGCCAGGCTCCACGGCAAGCCGCTGGCACTGCTGAGAGAGGCCGTGCAGGGCGGTGTTGGCGCACGGGTTATTGCACTGCTCACTGGTGGTTTATAGCTCTGCAAAATCACCTGGGCAGGGAAAGAAGCAGGAGGAAAAGGAGAAGGGGCAGGCGAGCATCTCTGCGGGCTGCCGCTCTCCGCTTCCCCGCAGAGGGGTCCCATCCGGGCTGTCGAACCAGTGCTGCAATTCCCCAGGGACCCTTTAAGGTCTCCGATCTGCGCCGGGGAAGTTAATCCGCTGTTTGGCTTTGGTGGGAGGTTGGTCTCCGCGGCTGTATCTTGACCCGTTTGCCGCTATGGACTTTGTACCACCGGGCGGTGGTGGGCCCCCCCCTTCCTCCCCGCTGCCAGCTCCCAGCCCGAGCTGCGAAGCGGCTGCTGCCTGCAGTCCCCCCGCTTCACCGTCCCTCTGCACGGCGGAGAGATTAACGGGCAAAGTCCTCGTTAGGAGACCGGCCGGGTACAGGGACTCAGACTCGACAGATGGGTCACTCGGGGCTTT
>NW_008825105.1:1730260-1730739 GCF_000699105.1 Pygoscelis adeliae
GAGGGCCAACAGCTCCGCGCCGTAACAGCGCAGGTGGGATTGTAATTGCAGAGCGATTGCAATTGTAAAAATTGCGAGTGTAAAAATGACAATTGTAAAATCTGCGGCCCAGCCTAACTCTCCTCGTTGGCCCCCCTGTTGTCCTGCGTGCAGGGCAGCCCTCTCGCGCGTGCCCTGAGCCCTCCCGGAGACCCCGCACATTCCCGGCCGGGAAGCCGTGCCTCCTCCGAGGCCAAATGCCGGCCGCGGGCATTATTATTTAGCACATCACGTCAGGAGTGCCGGGGCTGAGTCGGGACCCCGTGCAGCCCGACCGCGAGCAGTCGAGCACCCATCGAGGTGGTCTGGGGGTGCAGCCGCCTGTGGGACCCCAGCACCGGGCTGCCATGACTGTGCTGCTTTAGTGCTCTGATACTGGTGGAACTGGGGCGGGTGGTGCGCAGGGATGCTGTGAATGGGGGCGGCTGGGTGCAGAGCGC
>NW_008825105.1:1732000-1739720 GCF_000699105.1 Pygoscelis adeliae
GTGGGGCCATGTGTGTTTCTACGCGAGGTATCCGTGTGCCCCCGTGCGGGGCCGTGCACCCGGTGGGTGCCGGGGTGCCCTGGTCCTTTGGGGTTAGGTGGACCCTCTTCCGCAGTGCCGGGTTTAGGAGAATCACTTGGAGGAGCGCGGAGGCATGAAGGGTACGGACAGAGCCCCTGTGGGAGCAGAGGGTTTGGGAGGAGAGCGAACGACCCGGCTGCGAGATGGGGAGAGGTGAGCTGTGGTCTGGAGGCTGGGCCAAGGAGGGCTGCGAAGGCTTTGAGGAGGATTTAGGTTTGGGTCCTGGGAGGTGGGGAGGCTGGAGGGGAGGATGGGGCTGCTGGTCTTAGGAGGCACGTGCTCTTGCTCGCAGGGAAGCGTATCGTACCGTTGGAGTGTTTGGTTCAACTAGTTAAGGCTATGGACTCGCAAACAGCCGTCGGAAAGGTGGTGTCGAAAGCGCCGAGCAAGAGACGGGAGGTCTTGAGAGTCTCGGTGTCTGCGTGAAAGGGATGCCGCTAAAATATTGAACGGCGAGGAGTAGCGGGAAGCGCCGAGGCAGCGTTCAGGGATCTCGCAATGTTTTTTTTTCTCGTTTGTTCAGTTCTGACCGTAATAACTGTTCAGGATAGGCGACAGCACTCCAACCTAACCTCCTCGCGGGTTAGACGGACGCGGGTGGAGGGAGCACCAGAGGGAGAGAGGAATAAAGAAGAAAGAGGGGGCAAAGGTAACATGTGTTCTACAAGATTTTTTTTTTTTACTGAGGGAATTGATGAGATGGGAGCGGGAGAGCAGAGACAGTAGAGGACAAGGCCCCTAGTGACCAGATTAGATGAAGCAGGGAGGGATCTGTTGCTAAATTATTGATCAAAGCCTGTAAGGTCAGCGGGGAGTAAATCCGTACTGAGTCTAGAAAAACAAATAGGATGGCTTGAGCGGGATGCGGTGTTGAACAGGGAGCGTGTGGTGTTATTACTGTTAGGGGTGACAGGTATGTGCAAGAGGGCAGGTGGCAGCCGGCTTGATTTGTGCCCGAGCTCCTCCAGCTTGCTCAAAAGGAAGCATTCCTCTTCTGGGGGACTTTGCAGGGTTAGGGCGTGGTGGGGAGTTCTTCAGGGGCCACAGCTAAGGCGTGGGCTTGCAGTGGAAGGTAATTTAGGTTCTGTTTTGATGTAAAAAATGAAATGGGACCCCTTGGTCAGCTCACTGCCGGCTCTTCCCTCTCCCTCCGCACCGCTCTGCGCTGCGGGGGAGCCTGAGGGCAGCTGTGCAACGTGGTTTTGCACGGAGATGCAACTCTGTGATTCATTGTTTAATTTGGAGCGACTGGTGAGGCAGATTCTGGCATGGTAGAGCACGAGGTTTCCAATAGCCTTTTCAATTTATTTACCGCTCTCGTGCCAAGCTGGTTATCCATATGGCTTTATTCTCTCACACCTCAGATGGAGAGATTGTTAGCTGTTCTCGCCAAATAAAACGTGGCACCTTCTCCTGTTATCTGCTGCTGAATCCCTTGCCCTAGAGTGGATGTGGAGTCCTTTAATTTTGCATCAAAGATAGCAGTATTTCTCACTGCTAGTGCATGCAACTCCTGCCTGCTTGATACTTGCGCTTGCTGACTGATGTCAAATAGCGGAGTTTTTATGTTTTCCGGCATTTGTTACTTTTCATAGTCCATAGTGGAGCACCCGTTGTGTTCACTTGCTTTTAAGGCTGCTGGTTCCCTGACCCTTAAGGACCTTCCATCGAGTGAAGGTGTCTTCGCGTTCCTAAGCAGCAGATGCATGTGATTCCTCGTACCCTCACCGCTCTCAGCCGTTCAGTATTACTGTCGTGTTTTATTTGCACTGCAGTAGCTCTGATAAACCCCACTCCTGTGTAGGATCCCAAGGCCAAGAAGTAAAATATCTCTTATTTTTAGGGTTTTTTTTAGCTGTAGACTGTATATTTTTTCAGAAATTACAGGAGTGGTCTGTGCAAAATTATTTTCTATATTCTTATAAATGCAGGAAGTTAATTAAAAAAAAGAAAAGCACCTGCCTTCCTTGTGATATTTGAAGGGAACTTCAGTCACAACCCCCCCCACCCCCTGCTTTTTATTCTTCTCGGGGTTTTTTAATTCGTTTAATTGTATTCTCCTTGTCAGGTGGAAGATGGGACAGTTTCCCTTGTGTTTTAGGTGACTCTGACACCTGGTTACCATGAAGTCCCGAAGGAGATAGAGGGACAGTGGTGGGAATTTCTTCTCACTCCTCCAAAAAAATCCAACAATTGCCTAATGGTAAGAAAGCTGTTATTTTTAATTAGCCTTATATTGTATGGTGTCCATTAATCGAGGAACACATTGAAGAGCTTGAGATCCAAACCCACTGGGCCACCTGCAGGGGGGTCGAGAAGGATAGAGGCCGTAAATGCTGAGTGTTTGGAGAGGGTGGGAGGAGTTGGTTCGAAAACATGATTGTCCTCTGTTTTGCGCCCTCTCCCCAGGGATTACCTCTTATGCTGCCGTCATGGGGAGCTGCTGCAGTTGTCTGTGCAGAGACAGGATCCCAGACAACCATCCCACCAAATTTAAGGTAAGTATTGCACCTTCATCCCCACCAGAGAGTCTGTGACAGCACTGACTACTAGCAAAGCCCAGCATGGGTTGGACTCCAGGCATGAAAGGAAGGAAAACCTCTGCTCTCGCAGAGAAGTCTTCCCCTTGGTAAGATTTGCAAATATGTTACTGTTTTGGTTTGTTGGGTTGCGGGTTTTTTTTTTTCCCCTTTCCTTAAGCAACCTCTGCTGCAAATATGTTTGTATTTGCGGAAGAAATTGCCTCTGCACCGAGATTCAGCCTGAGCAAGGAAATGGGGAACTGGAGAGAAACCTTTTATTGCTCAGGGCTGTGTTCCAGTGCCTGTGCTGAGACACATCAGCTGAACTGCCAAGCGCACAGTCTCCAGGGCTGCCGGCTTGGCGCCTTCTGCCAGCAGTGAATTGATGCTCTCAGCTGGGAAAAAGGCATCTCAGTAAATGAAGGGGGAATCCGTGGGAATTACAGTGTCTTCGTGGGTGGGCTTTTTTTGACACCAATGCACTGAGTTTCCTGATGTGAGCTCTGTGGCCTCTGCAGGTAACAAACGTGGACGATGAAGGTAACGAGCTGGGATCTGGGATTATGGAGCTGACACAGACGGAGCTCATCTTGCACACTCACAAGCGAGATGCTGTCAGGTGGCCCTACCTCTGCTTGCGCCGCTATGGCTATGACTCCAACCTCTTCTCCTTCGAGAGCGGTCGTCGCTGCCAGACGGGGCAGGGTGAGTGGGGAGGTTCCTGGAGGAAGGAACTGCTGAGGTTTCTGTTCCCAGGCAGCCAGAGTGAGCCGATGCTTGTGTCTTCCCAAATTCCTGCATCTAATGAATCAACAGGTTCTTTTGCAGCCTCTGTTCCCCCGGAATACCAGAGTGTGCAAGCACAGACAGTTAATAGTCCCGATTGAAACACTAATGAGAACAACAATCATGGCTCAGGACCTGGGTATAAATCTAATGGTCTCATTTTGCTAGTGCATCGACGCTCATGAGGTAATTGGTGAAGCAGACTTGAGCCTTGGACGGGGTGTATTTAATGTCAGAGAAGGACGTTAGTTACGCTGTCAGCTCTGAGCCTCGGTACCGAACGATGTGGTAGGAGGGGTCGCTGGACTTAGGAGCTAGAAAGTGCTTTTTGCAAGACTGAAGCTTTGTTAAGCGCTTTTTAACTCCGGGGATACAGCTTAAGGGCATCACCTGCACCTTTTCGCAGGTCCTTCTTAGGGTTTGCTTATTCCACAGAGCTGCCAAGCGCACGTCAGTAGCAATAGTTGTTTGAGCACGTTTCACGTTTCTCAGTGCCTTCGGTCTGCCTTGGTTAGTGCTCGTTCTACTTAATGCTTTGCATTTTGTATCTGGCAGCACTTTGTAATGTAGAGGGAAAGGAGTTTTACATTTTGCTGATTTTATGCATGGGGATGCTGTGCATAGGGAAGGGAAGTGAGTCACCCGGGAGTACATGCCAAGTCATCAGCAATGCTGGGGATAGACTCCAGTTTTACAATGGTGTCTGTTAGTTCCTTTACCAGTCTGTCTCTCTTGCTTTTAAAGAGCTGAACATTTTCTTGGCATCTGCATCCCCGGGGGGGGAAAAAAAGTTTGTTTCCTCATTCTATTAATGTGTTTGTAAACTCCTTCTTCTCCAAAAGGACTCCACATGACTGTTCAGTGTCTGTGTAAAGCACTGCGCAAATCTGTAGTGCCGTATGCTCCTTTTTAATATTTATGTGAGTGGGGTTTTCCTCTCTGGGAGTCGTGTGCTTATCGGTTGCCAGCGATGGGAATTGCTTATCTTCGGTTCCTGTTTTGCCTTTTGCGGGATGCAGTGATTAGAATTCTGCCCTGCGTGTGTTTTGTTTTTTATTTAGGTCCAGGTAGTGGGGATAAAGCCGGGCCGTTTGCTCTTCGCATACTACAAAATTTGTAGCAGACACATACTGACTCATCAGTCTTAAAGCAGACAGAAATGAGAGGGATGGCTTTGTGTTTTGATGAGTTTTCTCCCTTCCTTGTAGGATTTTTTTTTTGCTTAGTTTTGTTTGGAGGACTCCTTCCCGATGCTGCTCCCTACCTTATATAAGGCAGATACAGCTATTTTTTTTGCCAGAATTTTTAAAACCGTATTCTTTGGGGTAGCAGCCGTTGTTGCCATGCTGTTCTCGTTGCTATGGCTTTTGTGCGTGTGTGTGCATGCCAGCTTGGGATTGGTTAGCTCTGCACACACCAGCTCTGGTTTGGGCTGCTCGTTTGGGGAGACACTGTTTAATTCCATACATTTTTGAAATACGACGTTCTTGTCCTTCCCTCACGTGCGCGCTCCACAGGGCCCAGTTCAGCTTCAAGTAGTCACTGGATAGACTTTCCCCTGGTAATGAGAACTGGACTGGGTACCAAGTGAGTTAAAATAGAAGATTAGAGATGAAACGAGACGGGTTAGCCTGTCCCTTTCACACCACTTCTTGCGTGGGATTGATGGCCTTAAGATAACTGGGGTGCTCGCTATTTTTCTTGTAGTAATGCACCGTTTGATCAGACGGCAGTCATGGCATTGTATTTCTGTCGATGCAATAACCCACCGAGTTGTTGGTTGTTTTCCTCGGGCTGTGGGTTGCAGGGGTTGATTGTGTTAAACACAGCGAAAGAAATCAGAATTGCCTGTTCATTTAGAGCCGGGAATTACATAAACTCTTGTTAAAGCAGGATCGCTTTCTTGCTTTTCTGACCCTTCTCTTCGTTACTGTGCAGGGATTTTTGCCTTCAAGTGTTCCAGAGCAGAGGAGATCTTTAATCTGCTTCAGGACCTGATGCAGTGTAACAGTATCAACGTAGTGGAAGAGCCTGTTGTCATCACGAGGAACAGTCACCCCACGGAGCGGGAGCTCTCCCGGACCCCCCAGGCACCCAACAGTAAGGCTCCTTCAGTGTCCGGGGAGAAGAGGGGGGGGGAACACAGAGACGTGGGTGATGTCTGCAATTGCTCATGTGAAACTGCCCTCTGCAGCCCACGGATCTCTCCCGTGCGCTGCCTCGCCGTTGACCCGTATCTTTATGTCCACGTGTGCCCCACGCAGCATGTTTATTTAAAGGCCCCGCTTGTCTGCGATGTGGTATTGTGTTTCCAAGGGAACAGCAACAAAAAGCCCTTCAAGTAGTCAACCGAGTTGTCACCCTCCAGTTGGTTTTCATCTGGACTGCTGCCAAGTGGCCTTTTTTTAAGTAGCACCTACAAGGATCAGGTGGTTCCTAGAGGAAACCACACCTGGAAGAATTCAGATTTGCTCAATTCCTGTCTCCATTAGGAGTGACTTAAATAGATTTAAACAAGAGGGCCTAGCCCTTGTATTTATACTAGGTACTTCACGATAGGGATCTTCCCCGGAGAGGCTGATTCTGACTTACAGGGTGCAGTTAAGAGCCCGGCTGACTGTGAAAATGAAGTCAATTCTATTTTATACCAAACCAATGCTCTAATGCTTCTCCGTCTCGATTCTCTCCCAGGTCTGGGGTACACTGTCCCAGGATTTCCCAATGGATTTCACAGCTTCCCTGGAGAAACCCTGTCATACTCCGCAGCCCGCCACCCCTCCGTGAGCAGCCTGAGGCATTCCTCTGTGGGTGAAGACTCTACTCATGCCCTTATTGGGCCTGATGAGCAGGTAAACCTGGATGTCCTAAATTCTGCTGTTTGCAAGCAATGATCAAGCAGCTTGTTCTGCTAGCAGTCCTGTGCAATTCTGAGTTTCTCTTACTCCAGCAAAGCTCAGGGGATCTTCTTACCTTGTCATCCTTTTTTTCCTCTTTTGCTTCATTTTGCTCTTGGAGACTGCTGCTCTCTGACACTTCACTAGAGCAGGCACTCTGTCAAGGCCGACTGAGTTGGCTTCCTTGATCCACTAGTATTTCCGTGGCAATTATTTAACAGCAGCACTTAGCTTGTGAGTCCAAGTCATACTGCCCTATCTGTCAGCTATTACTGCAACCCCTAAACTGATGTGCAGATGCATGCCCAAGTCCAGGCTCTCTTTATTTTTATTTTTGATGTTCAGCTCTTTGTTCTCAGTTTTAGAATTCAAGATTCTTCCCTACAAAATCCAGCTTGTCTCAACCATTATCAGAGAAGCCTAGGTAGGTGTTGAGTGCTGCAATATCGCCAGTGTAAGCCACTCAAGGAACTATTTTGCAAGTGGCTTTGCTTTTTGTTCTGTGCCATATGCATTGAACGTGAAATAGATGATGTGTATCTTCTGCAGTTGGACTCCTTTTTGTCTCTCCTTCAAGCCCACAAATCCGGAAATGGCTTTTGTGTTTGGCTTCCCAAAGTATTTTCAACTTCTGAAATTCTTTCATTTCCTCCTGCTTCATCAGCCGCAGAAGAATTTTCCATTCCTGTTGGTTTCTCAGCTGCTGACAGCTGCTTTGCTCTTGTCTCTTCTCTTCTCCTTTCACTCTCCCTCTGCTTCTCTCCTTGCAGTCCCACACCTACGTCAACACGGCCAATGGTGATCAGGACCTGAGGGGCCGACATTGTATGCACTCCTTGCCTGAAGTCCACCCTCCTTTCCCCCATAGGAACCACAGCTGCTCCCTCGAAGACCGCAATCCCCAGGTCTTTCTGCAGCCAGGGGAGGTTAAGTTCGTGTTAGGTCCCACATCCAACTACAGACGCGTCTGTCGGCACCACCGGGAGTGCAGGACGCACTTCTGCCC
The DNA here is from genome assembly GCF_000699105.1 of Pygoscelis adeliae. Lineage (NCBI taxonomy): Eukaryota > Metazoa > Chordata > Aves > Sphenisciformes > Spheniscidae > Pygoscelis > Pygoscelis adeliae. Next base: position 1,739,290 of record NW_008825105.1, read on the forward strand.
CCCCAACAACAACAACGAGTGTGAGGAGGAGTGCCCTTCACCCCAGTGCGTCTACGAGAACGTCAACGGCTTGCTGCCCTCCAGCACCTCCTCTCTCTGTCGAGGCGGGCGCTTGAAACTCACCCGGGAGGACGCAGGATTACCCGGCTGCTCCCATCGCAGAATGGCGTTCCTGCACTATGAGAACTTGCCGTCACTGCCCCCGGTGTGGGAGTGCCAGCCGCTCCGGCGGGGCGAGGAGGACGCGGGCGCCAGGGACGTGCTGACGCCTTCCCCCGGTGGCTACTCCGAGGCTGGTGAAGAAGATCCCCTGCAGAACTACATGAACTCGGAGAACACGGCGCTGCACGGGGGCAGCAGCCAGCGGCGCAGCGGCTTCCTGCCAAAGCCTCGTCGCCGCTGCGCGGCCCGCAACTTCAGCCTCGCCTTCC
>NW_008825105.1:1739878-1746822 GCF_000699105.1 Pygoscelis adeliae
GTCGCGGCTGCGTGCCCAGCATCTTCAGCTTCGACTTCCCCCGGCCCTGTCCAGAGCAGCCGCGGCAACTCAACTACATCCAGGTGGAGCTGGAGGCTGAGCCGCGCAAGGGACATCAGAACCCACCGGTCCCCCGTGTCCCACCTCCTGCCACCCACGAAGCCCGCCGGACGGACTCCTACGCGGTCATTGACCTAAAAAAGACAGCGGCCATGTCCAGTTTGCAAAGGGCCCTGCCGAGAGATGATGGGACTTCGCGGAAAACTCGACATAACAGCACTGACCTGCCTCTGTAAGGGGGAACGCCAAGCGCAAGCACTGTGTCGTGGCTTCGGTACCTGCCCTTCAGTGTATTGCCCGGTGTGACTTCCATTCGCCATTGCCTTCTGCTTCCCTGTTTACCCCATTACCTGGTGTTACAGGATGGCTCCTGCAGCTGATGTTAAGGCTAGTCTGTCTGTCCGTCTTCCCCTCTCTGTGTAGTTTGTTTTTAAAGCCTTGTGGGCTATTTGACGACGCTGTTTGAAGGTTAAGTTTCTGGTGAGAGGGGCAGAAGGTGTCAGCCATGGTACCGTCACTGTGTGGGTACAGCCTCGAATCGGGTTAGCTCTCCTGATTGCCTGGCAGCTCCGTGAGCGGTGCCAACAGCCTGGCTGCAGAGGCAGGGCAGGAGCGTGGTGGAGGCGTGTTTCCAAAAGCGAGTTGCTTTAGGAGCTCCACTGCAAATCAAGCCCGTTTCCCGTGGATTTCATGCCTTGCGACTCCAGGCGAGCTCTGCAGCCGGGCCGCTCCAAAGTCAGGTTTTGCCTTGGGGTTTCGCTGATCCCTGATGACTTGGGAACTCATGCTGCGGTCTTTTCCCCCTCAACTCGCCCCTTTCTCCTATTTTCTTGAAGCTCGTAGAAGCTTTTTGTACTTCTGTCCCTTTCTCAGATTCGATTTAAATTGGGCAACTCTAGAAATTAACAGAGGAGGACAGACAGCCATGGGCACAGACACTGTGATGACATAAACCTGATTTCCTGAAGAGACCCTGCTTTAAAAGAGGAGGGGAAGACCGCAACTGTGAGATTTGAGGTTTGGTATAGAAAACTTCAATTGTACCGTACCCTGTTTTGATTTTTAAGGGTTCTTTTTGGTGGCTGTTCAGAAGTGTTGTTGATTTATTTATTTGTTTACTTATTTATTTATTAAATGTTCTTTTGCATCCCAGTGGTAGTTGCCAAAACCGGTGCCGATACGAAACACGTACTCGCTGTGGCTCACTCCTGTCTGGGGGACAGATCTCGGAGGAGGTTGGTGGCTTTGCTGAGCTGCAGTTGGGGAAAAGAGCAGCTGTGAATCAAAAATTTTTTAACTGGGACTGACTGTCACAGGGTGGGTGGGAAATGGTACGGGAGACGTGGGAGTGCCAGCAGAGCTGCCGGGTAGCCGAGCTTGGAGTTGTGTCGAAGTCGTTGCCTACACCCACGTGCCTGGCTGGGTCCATGAGGAATATTTGATCGGTGTTTCGAGTGAATGTGCAGTTTGTTTCCTACAAGTACGGACTTGGAAGGGCTAAATTTCAGCGCTCGGGTAAATTTGTGGCCTTTGTGGATTTTTCTCTTGACACCAGGGCTGAGTCTGAGCTGAGCTGTCAGGCCTCTGTGTGAGGTCCTGTGTAGGGTCTCTGCCCCTCTCCCCTCGCAGGATGATCCACCACCCGGCTCCGCATGGTGACACGCTGCAGCTTAATCTCTCCCTGGATTACTCTTTGCCATTATAAGCTGTTTCGATCAGACAGAAGTGCTCTGGGTTACTCCCGAGTCCCACCTTTCTGCTGTCTGTATTCTTCATCTTCCTCCCTGGGATAGGAGTTGAGAGATCCAGTGCTCTGCGGGGTGTCCCGCTGCCAACAGAAACGTTGCCAAACCTTGCTGTGTTCTCCTTGTCCCTAACGTTTTCCGATGTCAAAGTCAGTGAGCCTCCGGTGTGAAAGAGGAGAGAACCCAATCGTCCAGCTGCAACCTGCTTCTGAGGTCCAGAAACTTGATTTCCAGATTTTTGAAGTTCAGCCTTTTTGGTTTTGGTGCTGCAATGTCATATTGAAACGTGACCCTTTTGGGAGCGGGGCCGTGTGCCATGCAGTCCAGAAAAAATGATAAAAGTGCGAGAAATGCCATGCTTGTGTCGGCAGAACATGGATTTCTTGGCTTGCTGTTGCACTATAAATTCAAAGTGCACCACGTGCTTAAAATCACTGGTTTTGCCTTCTTTTTTTGGAAGTCCTTGTGCTTGTCTTCCGTTCTTTTCTCCACCCCAACCCTTGTATGATCTATAACTGAAAGGAAACCCAAGTAATATATTTTTATATGTATACCAAATGACTTTATTTGAAGGAAAAAAAAAAGGATAAGTAATGTATCCCCCTAAATCTAGCTTTCATTTTAGGGAAGTGAGAGAAGAAATTGGTTTTATATATATATATATATTTAAAAAAAAGTTAACTGCATTAAGCTTTAAATGAACTATTTAAATAAAGAGTTTATAAGCTGTAAGTGTCACCCTCTGGGACAGCACTAGCAAGTCCCACATGGCAGCACAGGGCAGTGCTCTGGGAGCCTCCGTATGAACCTGCCTTTCCGCTGCCCGAGCTGAGAAATGCAAAATACTTATTCCCCTCTTCCCCTCAGAAAGGGAAAAAAGGCTGAAATGTTTCACACTTACATGGGGGAAGCGGTGAGGGCCCTTTCCCACCCACACGGGAGGTTTGCAGGTTGGTTAAATGCAAGGGAAGATGCTGTTGAGTGGCAGCTTGTGTCTTGGGAGAAAGCAGGTGAGGCCTGGGGGGGCTGCTTGGGTGCTCCCTGCGGGCACCGGCCTGGCTCCGTGTCTCCGACGGGTGGGATGAGGCTGGTGTGAGGGTCTGTAGATATTGTGAGCTCCAGGGATCAGGGGAAGCCACACCGGTGCTGGTGGTTCCTCAGAAAGGCTGGGCTCCCAGCCAGCCCCGGCTGCAGTCCCGTTTAGGTGGCTCTAAATTAGCTTTGCTTTGGGAAAGCTGGCTTTGATCTTTTGAACTGCTGACTTTCGTGTCTTCCAGACAAACTGGGTTGTCCGACTTGTGCCTCCCTTTCCTTGTTGGCGAATCTTATGCTCCCCTACCTCCCAAGGACACTGAAAGCAGTAGCGACGAGGAGACCGCTGTGCAATAGCTGTGTGCGCACGCAGCAGATACGTTATCGCTGTTCCCTGAGGGCATCCCTTATCCCGTTTATAGTGGAGGATGCTGCACCTATTCAAAGAGGGAGAAGAAGAATTTCCTTGACCTTAAAGATGAGAAAACGTAGAGCTGAGGCTGGCTGCATCTGCTGCTTTCAGTGCACAGGGATTTGGCGGGTGCCTTGCTGCACCGTCCCCTGCTTTACGTCCCGTTGTGTCCTGCCTGGTGGCCGTGGGTCGGGGAGCAGCACTGCTGGCTCAGCAGGCTTCGCTCGGGTGGTATTGTAAGCTCCCCAGAAAGCTTCGGGAATGAAAAGCCGGTCACAGCTCACTGTTTGCAGTGGGTTTGTTTAATGTTTAAGCAATTAAATGGGAAACACCGTGCAGGCAGCCGGGAACCTGTTGTCATTTATGGCTTTCAGGGTGCACATTGAGTTCATGTCCCAGTGATTGTCTTGCTTTTTTTTGCTTTTCTGGGAAACTTCACAAGAGCAACGTCCGCATTAAGTATCCAGGACCCTTTGAGAACTTCTTAATATTCAATTTTGCAGGTGGTGTGAAAGTGCAAGGAAAGACCGGAGTCGTGTTTGAACGCTGAGGCGGTAGTTCTTGGGGCACCGGGAGCAGAAATGTCACTATTTTGGATTTCTCCCTGTGTTATAGCCCGAGCGGCGCTCGCCAGTGTCGCAGCTTCCTCTAGTGGCCACGCTTGAAATGGTTTTGGAGGAGAAACCAGTATCGGGTTGAAAGATGAAGACATCTGAGTTGGCATTTTCTCATTCCCTCAGTTCTTTGATTTAGGTGATGGGCAGGAGGGATCCCTTCTGATAACCCTCTGGAGTCTTTCCTTGTTACTGTTTTCTTTTGGTTGAAAATTATGTTTATGCAATATGTTGTATCTTTATGGCACTTTGTAAAGATGGATCTTAGAGATTTTGCTTTGAGCCTTACATGCAAGTTTGCTGGACTTTCCCAATGGATGCATACTAATATACACGTGCATGCTTACTTGGATGGGGAACTAAACTAGGGATACCCAATGACTCCTCCTATCCCTTCAACCGTGGAATATCCTCCGCAGCGAAGATCGCCTCCGTAGAGCGGAATACCTCACCCTTGGTGGCTGTATCCATAAATCTAGTTTTGAGTTTGAGGGATTCATCCAGGGCTCTGTGCATCCAACTGATGCCGCATAGCTGACCAGGAGGAAACGAATGAGCATGTGTACATCTGAAACTGCTCTGGACCTGAAGCTGAGTTGAAGCTGTGAGATCTCTTGCTCTCCCAAGCTTGCTTCTGCAAGGCAGATGGTTCGTCTCGATGTTTTTGTCTGTGAATTGGTAACTTGGAAAGAGGAGCTGTGTTCAGTCGGCTGTTGCGTTTGCTGAGACTTTCTTTGGTTCTGAAGAAAAGGCAGCAAAATGAAGCTATCCTGGGTAACGGCGAAGGCCTGGCAGCATGAGCTTAGCTGTTGGTTTCTGTACTTCGCTGCGGAGCAGGTTTGTGTAGCCCCCGCTGGGGACTGTATTGCATCTTCGCTGGTCTCCTTCCTCTGCTTGTGAGATTGAAGTTCAAGGGATGACTTGGTAAGAAGCCATGTGCTATGCAGAGAGAATTTGACTGTCTTAACCTTTTTAAGTGGTTCTTGTTTGAGTTTTGAGTTAATCAATCAGACTTCTTCCCCTGATGCTTCTTCCCCAGTGAATGCATAAATAGATCTTTTACCCTTCCCTTTCCTAAGAACCCGTTGGTAGGAATGTAGCTTCTCCTGGTGCTCAGTTGTCTTTTATCATAGGAGGGGTTTGTTTTTTGACTTGTTTTTCCTTTTCACCCATTTTATGTGCTTGCTTTTCACCCAGGGAAGGAGGTTGGAATATCTGTGAGCTGTACCTGCCTTACAGGGAGAGGATGACAAAGGAGAGGCTGGATTGTGAGGGTTAAAGGATCAGTATTTCTGCAAAGAGACTCGAATGTGTTAGTTATTACTGAAGTATTGTTATTTTTATTACCTAAGCCATGCTGTTCACTGGGAGAAAAACCAAACCAGGGCTTGGTATTACAGCTGTCTGTTCTCTCAGCCATTTTCTCCCGAAGTCTTTCCTCTGTCCCTCCGTGTGATGCTGCTCAGCCCTCTCGGGTGGTATCTTGACTGTGAAGTATCATTAACAGATGATCGTTAATGAACACATTGCTTAAATTCAGCTTCTGGGAGGGCTGTCACCAGCCTGTCTGGGAAGTTTGTCTTTCCCCCCAACTTGGCTCATCTTGAAATGCCGCGCACAGGTAGCAGAACAGGTTTAGATTCCTGTTACCGAACAGGACCAAAGGTGAATACATTAGTGGAAATCCTGAGAGCTTTGAAGTTGGCAATTACAGGCCAGGGTATGGAAAAGGCTAATTGTAAAGAAGGGATCTAATTTGTTTTTCTTCCATAAGTGAATGTGATTTTACAGTTGAAAGGCCCAGGTGCATCTGTGTTATCTCAAGCTCTCCCCCCGTGCGATTCTCCTTGTTGTTACTCGTACTGGTGTCTTTGATACTGAACATTTCTGATGTGGCAGAAAAACAAAGGTGCTTCGGGGCTCTGGCCACCGGGGATTCAGTTGCTCTGACCAGAGGGGTTGATCTTGCTGTGTAATTGCTTCTTCAGGTTATTTCTATGGATATCCATTCCGTCCCTCTTTATATCTCATCCAGGTGTAACCTTACAGGTGAAGAGCAGCAGCAGTGCTATGTGACCTGAGGAGTGCTCATGTCTTACATTAATGTGCACTACGAATGTATACAGAATAAATGGAATATGATGATTATCCGGTGGTCCTGTCTTTTGTGTGTGGTGCAAAGGGACAACCGTCCCATTTCAAAGTGAACTTTACTTTTTATTTAAAATGGAAAGCCAGGCCAACAATAACCAGTTGCCCTCACGCAATTCAAGCTGGACTTCTCGCAACCTTTGTTTTCCAGGGCTCCGTCCCCTGAAGGAATAATGTCTGTGTCCTTATGTATTCTACCTGGAGCAATGGTTGCTGTCTCCCACCTGGCTAGTCTCACTGCGATAGGCTTAAAAAATAAATGGAAGAGAAACCTGTATGCAGAGACTAGACGGTCACCTTTCCCTCTCTGTTGGAGGGTGACCCATGGGGATATCTTTGCAGGACAATTCCACGTGCTGCTTGTTCGAGCGGGAAGCTGAACTCGCAGAAATGTTTGGATGAGGCTCTCTGGCCCATGTGATACGGGAGCTGAGGCTCTGAAGCCACCGACTCTTTCACGGTGACTCTCTTTGGGGCAGAGCCATCGCTGACAGTCGGTCAGGAGGGTGTAGACCAGATTTCCATTGAGCTGAGCATCAGGAGGAAATCATGAAGTTGCCTTGGGAATTGATGTGCTATGAGTGTAGGTTGAACACAGCAAGAATATTCATGGTCTCTGGAGTGCCTACCCTTTAAGACGTGCTGTTTCCACCATGGGTAATTTAAGCTAATAGTTTGGAGTGGTGGAATTTGGGGGCTGGTGGGAGCGAGGTGCTTTTGCCAACGTTGAACAAGATGTGGCTTCACTCTTCCTGGCTGTGCTGTTCTGTTCTAGGCGCGGGGCCTTTCCATGGGTTCTCTGCCATCGCTCTGTGCAAAGAGTTGATTTGCTTGTTTTTCCAAGCTCTGCAGCACACGAGAGCTAATTGTGCGGTAACATGCGCAGTTTAATTCCTTGGCTTATAAAATTCCCCCTGAAAACTCTCCCCC
>NW_008825105.1:1746843-1753323 GCF_000699105.1 Pygoscelis adeliae
ACTTAAGAACAGCTAATAGGGCCATCTGTGCCTTCCTAAGTGAGCGTGCCTTCATGCACGGTGTCTTTCCAACCCAAACCCATGTGTTTCTTTCCTTCAGGGTCGTTCCATGACTTTCTAAAATGCTGGAGGTAAGAACTGGAAGGGAAACAGAGGAAATAACACAACTGACGATAAACCCATGTTATTCTTTCCATCCCATCCCAGGAAAACACAATGAAACATTTTTCATTTCTCTTTCTAGGAAGACTTCGATAGCCCTATCAAACAGAAGTTGAAAATAGCTTGAAAATAGCATGGCATTTGCCACTGGTATTTGACTTGGAGTTTTCAGGATAGTCCTTAGCACTGTGGGAAAATCTCTTGCGACGGGTGCGTTTCTAAACTTCAGGTACGTGAGCGGACGCTGACGCAGGGAGGGGGGGACCGTTTTGGGGTGTATAAGGAGGTGATGTAGAGCTCCAGCATCAGCTTGGGGTCTGGGACTGAGCAGGGTGACTGGAGGTCACCCTTTGGAAACTGCCCACAAGAGATCATCATGAAGTGGCTGATCCTTGCCCTGGTTTAGGAATTTAAATGTTAGACCTAGAGCCTAGCTGTTTATTTCAGGAGCCGTTCTCATGGTTGCGTAGGAAAGGAGGAATATTAATTTTAATGTGGATGGAAGCTGTTCATCTGTGTTTTGGAAATAAAACACTAAAACCAGCTCGTGCAGCAGTGAGTAAAGGATACGTGTGCTTGTCCGCAGTTCATAAACACAGCTGCTTCGGTCGTACCCATGCCATTGCAGCTCCCACCAACAGCTTGTCTTAGTTGGAGAACCCAAGCAGGGAGCAATTGTGCTCCAGGCAAAGTGTATATAGCTATTTTAAATTAATGACATAGAGCAAGACTGTTTAAATTATCAAGGGGGAGAGCATTAACTCGGGTGGGATTCGGCACCTTCAGGAAGGGTTTTAGCTGACATGGCGCTTGCGACAGCAAGAGGCTTTAATGACCAGGGGAAGCTCCTGGCAGTCCCATATTCATGTTCATTAAGTTCTAAGCTACCATTTGTTGAGGTAAATAGCAAAAGCTTGTGTCTGGGGCAGAGGCGGAGAAACCAGGGTGGTAAATTATCCCGGAGTTGGGACCAGTCACTTCTCTGTGTTTTTGCCACAGGTAAAGCAGAGCCTCGAGCAGACTAGGAAATTCAGGGTGACAGCAATGTTTTTGAGAAGGTTTCTGTCCCCCGATGGCTCTGGGAGTGGCGTCTGCAGGCGGAAGAGGTCTTTGGGTCATGGGGGAGGCTGGATCCCACTTTAAAGCCCATTTCTAATCCTGCAAAACGCTCTGTCGAGAGCTACCGGCTTTCGGGAGCTGGTGCCCACCTCTGCAGTGCCTGTTGGTTTAATAAGATTTGTTGGCTCACGTTGAAAGTGCTTAAGCCCTCCGGATGGCCAGGACAGCTGCTGCTCACGGCTCATCTCGTTTGCTGGTTTTGCCCCGCCGCAGTGTGCCGGGAGAGGTGGCGGAGTTGGCCATGGGATGCAAAGGGGATCCGTACTCATCTGGGAGAGACGGGGTTCCCTGGGCTGGAGCTGTTTGCGCGTGGGCTGGGCCATTGCACCAACACAGAAAAGAAACTGAAATCAAAGGAGGAGAAATGCCCAGGGCTTGGCCCCAAGAAGAAACCCTGCCTTGGAGCGGCATGGGTACGTGCTGTTGGCCGAGTCCTGCTCCGCGCAGGGACACGGGATCTCTGATGTTAGAAACTGTAAACCCTTGATTCCCGTTAGGCTGAATGCCTCGGCAAACAAATGCTGTCTTAACTTTGGGTCAAGAAGTGCCAAAAGTAGAATGTGTTTGTGTGTGCTGTAGAGGGCACCTTACGCCTTTGTCTTTTGGCAAGGCTGAGTCCCCCTGGGGACCTGCAGAGAACACTCGGTATATTAACGTTTTGATAACCGAAAAAAAAAGCCAGAATTTGCTTTTTATCCAATCTTAATAAGTTGATCTTTCTATCAATCCTGCTAGCAAACAAGATAATTGCTTTATTATAGTCTCAATATCCAGCAAAGGACACACACTCCCCGGTGCTCCTGAGGGAATAGAATCTGTGCAGCGCGTTGACACGGGATGAGCGCAGCGATAGTGACGCCGGGCTATCGGCGGGTGATGGAGAGCGCGATTTCCCCGCTGTGAAGAGCCAGGCTGCTCGGAGCGGGGATGCAAGCCGGGCCAGAGGAGGTCTAGAAAATATTTAGGTTATAACTGAAAACATTTTGGTACATTTGCTAGAAAATGTTTAGGTTACAAGGAAAAATGTTTTGGTCTGTTTGCTAGAAAATATTTAGGTTATGACCAAAACCACTTTGGTCCGTTCGCTAGAAAATATTTAGGTCATAACTGAAAACATTTTGGTCTGTTTGGGTGTTTGTTGGCAGTTTGGGAGGTCTGTGTTTGTGGTTCTCTTTTTTTTTTTTTTTTTTTTTCCAAGGGAAAAAAGGAAACAAGAAATCTCCCGACTTTCTGGGCTGGTGCAAGGACCCAGTGGGTGAAGCTGCGGCTCGGCCAGCCCCGAGGCCTTCCTCCACGTTAAACCTCCCCATGCAGAGAGGCACAGCACCTGCCTTTTAACACAGGATGGAAAGGGAATCAGTTGTTCCACAAAATTAAAATTAAAAAAAAAAAAAAAGGAAAAATCTGTGATTTCTGTCCAAAATAGTATGAGAGCAGAAGCAGCATTGAGGTATACAAGATAGGGAAACCAGCCGTACCTGGAGGAGAGGATGGCGAAGGACTGGGAGGCTGATGAAGTGGTGGAGAAGAACAGACCTGATGAAGAAGCGGAGAAGGACAGACCAGAAGGCAGAACAGCGCTGGGAACCACCTAGGAGGATGCAGGAGAAGAAACCTTGTGGGCTCAGTGAGGCCCTGGGACAGGGGGGAGCAGAGCAGCCGGCTCCAGCTCTTTGCGCCGTGCCCTGGAAAAACTTCCATGCCAGCAGCCGTCCCTCCTCCACGCCAGACGGTCCCCGTGGGCGGGCGGGCGGCTGGCCTGGCTGGGCAGAAGAACGGCAGACAAAAGTCTGACGTGTTTCCATCCTGCACCAAGAGCCGCAAGTGCCTTTGATCTGGGAAAAGGTTTGAACAGGTTTTGACAAACACAGATAACGCCCCACCACGGTGACGTTTGGGTCACTCCCCTCTTTGCTGCGATAAGAGCTGGCCTCTTATCGGATGGTAACGCTTTGATTTTGCTGTGGAAGATGTGTGTTGCTCTGTTCTCACCTGAGCGCCTCGCTAAGGACACAAACTCTTCAAAATCCTTGTGGTCCAAAATACAATGAAACCCTTGAAGCTGGGGGTGCGCGTGGTGGTAGTGGAAAATGGAGGTCAGCAGATAAGGGGGGGTTATTGCTTCCCGATATAAAACCAGGGAGTCCGGGCAGCTCAGCCCATCTGCTGCGGTCTCTGAGGTGTGTGGGGACCGGTGGGCAACTCCTGCACCATGAAGTGGCTCATCCTGGCCCTGGTGGGTCTCCAGCTCTCGGAGGGGCTGGTGAGGTGGGTGTCCTGCAGCAGCTGCTGCAGCAGGAGGAGGGTAGGTAACAGAGACCTGCACGGTCTGCGCTGCGTCCCCAAGGATGCCAACCGAGTCTAACCGGGCGTGACTCCGGCCTCCTGCATCCCCACAGACCGTCGTGGTCCTGGTCCAGGCTGCGTCTCTCACTGGGAGGGCAGCCCCTGGGGATGTACAAGGCAGCCGAGCGGAGGGCTCCCATCATGGCAGGGTTCAAAGGAGCCCAGAGAACTGATCGTTTGAAAATGCCCAAATCTTCTCCTGATTTCCTGCTGTATTTTGTTGTTGGTTTTTTTTTTTTTCTCTGTGCAGAATCAAACTGAAGAAAGCCAAGTCTATACGGGAGAAAATGAGGGAGGCCGGAGTGCTGGAGGACTACCTGAAGAAAATTAAATATGATCCAGTTAAGAAATACCATTTCAGTGAGGACTACGTCATGTATGAGCCGACAACCAACCACCTGGATGTGAGTACCCCAGGTTCCCCTCTCGCTGCCTGCCCGTACACCACGCTCCCCTCTCCCTCTGCCTTCCCCGCTGCCAGAGTGATCTGTTCACCCCTGAGCCTCCAGGAGTGAGAGAGTGCTTTTTTCCACTCTTTTTTAAGCTTCTATTTTAGACTTTAGAAAAGTTTTCCCCCAGCAATGAAAAGCGATGCTTTTCTGTGTGTAACAAAAGGCGTAACAAAATAAATATTAATTATTACATCTTTGGGGAGAAAAAGCAGGGTGAGAGTTCAGTCCGGTCCTGCCTGCTTTGTTATTTGCAAGAGTGAGCCTGGCATTCCCCGGCACCCTGCAAAGCGCTGGGATGCCGGCGCAGGGCTGGGAGGCGGCTAAAGCCTGGTCTGTCCCTGACCCTGTGGCCAACGGAGATACCCCGTCTCTCGTCTGCAGTCCTCCTACTTCGGGGAGATCAGCATCGGGACCCCCCCGCAAAACTTCTTGGTGCTCTTCGACACCGGTTCCTCCAACCTGTGGGTGCCCTCCGCCTACTGCCAGACGCCGGCGTGCTGTGAGTACCGCAGCCGCGTGGCACAGAGCTGCCCCAGCAGCACAGCATAGTCCGATCACACGGGGGAAATCGCGATGCCAGACCGAAAATGATCCCGGCACGCTGCTCTGGGATAGCTGCTCCCTGGTACCAGTTGGTGCCTCCCTTGGGAAATACGGAGCCCTCTGCCCTTATGTGCCTGGCTAATAAAGACGGCCAAATCAGTGTGGCTATCGTGGGTGTCCCCGGAGCGCAGAAATCACAGCGGTTGTGCCTGACCTTTCGTGGCTGGGTGGAGGGAAGAGCAAAGCTACGAATCGTGGAGCTGATGTCCTGCTCCCCGGCAGAGCTCAGCCGATGTAACTCGCTGCCGGCGGGAGAGCGGTGGGGATTTAACTGCTGATGGCTTTGCTCACGCTGGGTAGCTGATATGGTTGTGATCACAACAGCTGTTCCCTTGAGAGGGATGCAGGCAAAACCGGGATGCAAACCCTGCCTTAGAGATGACCGCGAGGCAGAGGAACAGCCCGTTCCACTCTTCACGACTTGCTCTTTGCCAGGGAAGCCGCTTTCCCAGGCACTATCCCGGCAGAGCGACCGGTGGTGAAATCCCACCGGGGCCAGGCGAGCGCGTGCCCAGGAGCTTTGTCCTCTCCTCTCTCAAGCAGTCAACCACGCAAAGTTCAAGCCCAGTGAGTCCTCCACCTTCACCTACAACGGCCAGTCCTATGCCATCTCCTACGGCAGTGGCGCGCTCACGGTGGTACTGGGCTACGACACGCTGAGGGTGAGTGCACCCCGTGCCCTCCTTGTCTTCCTGGGCACTGTGTCCCCAGCACCAGCTCCCAGCATCGGCTCCTCCGATGGAAGGAGCCTGGGGGACAGCCTAAGGGCAGATCTCATGTCTCCTGTAGCCAAGACTTGGGCAAACAAGGGCCTGAGATGGGTAGAACTAATATAAAGTCGTTATTGCCACTGTCAGTTACCCAGCTGGGTTTTTACCTTGTTTTAACCCAATTCCTGCTAATTTTCCCAGCTGCCTGGTGATGTTTTCACCAGCTATGACCTTGCAGTGTGCTCTTTGGGCTTTCAGACCATCAGTAATCCCATCTGATAGCTGCTCGGGTTTGCCTAAGCGCGCCGGCTGACCTGGCGTCCCCTTCCCCTCCAGATCCAGAGGTCACAAATCAGGAGTTCGGGCTCAGCAAGAACGAGCCAACCCAGCCTTTCTACTATGCCGATTTTGATGGGATCCTGGGAATGGCCTACCCCTCGCTGGTGGTGGGAGGGGTGCCCACTGCGCTGCAGGGCATGCTGCAGCAGAACCAGCTCACCCAGCCCATCTTCAGCTTCTACTTCTCTCGGTAAAAATCTGCTGGAGCCCTCTCTGCACGTCCTATGTGCACTGGTGTCCCTCTGCCTGTCCTCATGCAGGTTCCTTGTGAATTTGTCCCTCGCTAACCCACGCATATCGAACCGATTTGCTAATCTCTGCTGCTGTAACTCTGTGTTTTTTGCAGCCAACCCACCTACAACTACGGGGGAGAGCTCATTCTCGGAGGAGTTGACACTCAGCTCTTCCAGGGGGACATTATGTGGGCACCGGTGACCCAGAAGCTTTACTGGCAGGTTGCGCTTAATGAGTGAGTTGTGCTTGTACCTGATGTGCATGATCCACCTGGGCAGCTCATGCAACGAGGGTGGTACAGCTGTCCTCCAGATGAAGCTGCAGCTATTGCGGCAGGTGTGGGCTCGAGCCAGGGGTTAGGCTCTGCATTTCAGAGCATCCCAGACATCCCAGTCAAGACACGTTTAGTTGCCAGCGGGTGCTTAAAATGACGTCCTTCTCCCTGTTCTCCTCCCAGGTTTGCTATCGGGCAGTCAGCGACCGGCTGGTGCAGCCAGGGCTGCCAGGCCATCGTG
>NW_008825105.1:1753337-1761988 GCF_000699105.1 Pygoscelis adeliae
CCCCAGGAGTACATGGGCAGCCTCCTTCAGGCCCTGGGTGCCCAGCTGACCAGCTATGGTGTAAGTGCAGGGGATGGTTTGGAGGTGCGCACGGAGCAGCGGTGAGGCTTGCAAGTGAGCCAGAAGCCATGGGCTTGACCAGATCCTGCAAAACTCACGTGGCATCTAGGGAACATGGTGCTGCAGGCATGTCAGGGAGGTGATGTGGCCCTTCCAGGGGATAAAGTGTGTGTTACCCCCACATAGCGGGGTATCTCTCCTCTCACAGTCGGTGCTGTTCCAGCCGTAACCTCCTCTTCACCCTCTCTCAGCAGTATGCAGTTGACTGCAATGAGATCCAGAACATGCCCACCATCACCTTCGTCATCAACGGAGCTCAGCTCCCACTCTACCCTTCTGCCTACGTCTTGAACGTATGTATTAGCTGAGCAGCTTCATCCTGCTGAGTCCTTGAGGGCTGGGAAAGGAGCTGGTGCTTCTTAACAAGTAGCGATGCTCTCCCTCCCTGCAGCCCAGCTGGCAGGGTCCTGCTGCTTGTTGGAGGCTCTGAACCCCCATTATTCCCCCCTTACAGAAAAACGGCTACTGCACTCTTGGGATTGAGGCCACCTACCTGCCTTCCCAGAACGGGCAGCCGCTCTGGATCTTGGGTGACGTCTTCCTCAAGGAGTATTACACTGTCTTTGACATGGCCAACAACCGTGTTGGCTTCGCCCCGTCAGCGTAGAGGAGTGGAGCAGTGAAATCCAGCCCCTCTCCTGGCCGAACACACCTTAGCCAGCATTGCTGGAGGTGGGGTTCCGTGGGGTTCCTGTGGACCTTTATGTTCCTCTACGTGTCTGCACGGCTCCCTGTCCCTCCGGGATTTCTGTGTAAGTGTGTTCTCACAGTCTCCTGTTGCAAATAAACCCCAATATCCCAAATCGTCTCTGACCTTCTGAGTTTGCTGAGTGACGACTGAGCGCAGACTGACGGGTTGCGTGTCTCAGCCGCTCTTTCTCTAGCGAGGTAAACGCCGTGATAAACTCCTAGGCAGATTTCCTCAGAGTCAGCACGGGGAAAGCGGTGGGGAAGCTGTCCCTGGGCTGCTTCAAATCTAAAGTTGATGTATTTATGTTTCTTGCAAAGGGGTATGACATGCTATCGACTCCTAATGACTGTGGGACTGAGTCTCAGCCTTTATCTATAGTGAATTATTAAGCTTGGGGGTGGCTCTGATGAACGCAGCAGGCTCCGAGCTGCAGCTCAGCTCACAGCCTGATGGGCGCAGGGATGGGAGCGAGCAGTCCTTCCACGCAGTGGTGCCCGGGGTAGCTCCTCCAGACGGTGCAGCCCGTCTCGCCCGAGCCCTTGGGTACGAAGGTGTCCCACAGCCCAGCCCCGTCCCCTCTGCAAGGCTTGTGCGACTCAGCTGGGGGCTGCAGACTTTGGGCGTTGGAAAGCAGGCAGCTGCCGTCCCCCAAATCCCAGCTGCTGCCTTTGGGCCTGGCTGCACCCACCTCCTGTCCTCCTTGTCCTCAATGAGGGACAAGCCCAGAACAAGGATCCTGAACCTGATTCCTGTAAGGGCTTTGCTTTGCAGGTGAGAAGCACCGCGCACCAGGCTGCGGCGCAGGGGATCGGGACAGCAAAAGGTCACTGGGGTTGGTCTTAAACACCAACCACAGCGCCGGGGACGGGAGTTCCCTGAGGGATTCCCCAAAAAGCCAGTTCTGCTCTGTGCCATCAGGCACTGGTGCGTGTCTGGAAACGCCGTGCGTGTTCCTAACGGGGCGATACGGCTTCATCCTCCTCCAGCTGCCGCTTGCTGCCGCACTGCACTATGTCACTTCAGGGGGATGCTCACCAGCACCTACTCGGGCAGATACAGAGTTAGCCGGTGGCGGTGGACGTTGCTTTGCTTGCAGTTTGTGGTGACCTTGGAATGACCGCGGGGACACGCTGTCCTGTCTTTTGCTGCTGCTGGCACTTGCAGGGCTGAACTGATAGCTCCGTCCAGCCGCAGGTAAAGCTGCGGGGCCGGTCGGTCCCCTCCTCTGTCCCTCTTGCTGGGCGTTGGGAAATCTCGTCAGAGGTGCATGTGGAAAGCCACTAATCTTCCTTGCAGCTGGATAAGGTTTAACAAAGTCCTGTGACTAAGTCAGAGTGGGAATATGAGGCCAGATTAGGTTAGCCATGACATCCAAATGACCCCTAAATCCTGAAGCGGGGCTATTCAGTCAGGTAAAACAACAGCTAGTGTATCAGGAATCATGGTCTGTGGCCGAAGGGGATGGGGAATGCCTTGGCTGGGAGAGGCTTGGGTAACACCGCTCTTTCCCGGGATCCAAACTTGTTTCTTAGAAGCTCTTTATCGTTGGAGCTCATTATCAGATATATTAATAGCTCTGTCATTTCACCAGAGAAAGGACAAAAACTCCTCTGTGCTTTGTGTCAAAATATTGACACAGGCTGAGTGCAGCGAGACGGAGATTAGATAGGCGCGGATAGCGGGGAAGGGCATTTCTCCTCCCCTATAAAACGGGGAGGTTTCTGAGAGCTGAAGCTGCTCTGGCAGCAGCCGTGGCAAGAAGGGACAGGCGACGGCTGACCGTGTCCCTGCTGGTCTTTGCTCTTCCCTTTGCTCCCTGCAGGATCCATCGGAGCAAAGGCAGATCCATCAGGATGATGAGGAGGAGGGGGTGCCAGGGGTTTTCTGAGCCACCGCAGGCTCGAAGCACCGGTCCAACGCCAACAGCTCAGACAGGAGCAGCAAGGCTCTGCTGGGGTCCGTCCCCACTGTTAGCGGGGACTGGGGAGTCTGCAAGTGCCCTACAGCAAAAAACAGCAGGGCTGTTCCCGCTCAACCCCGGGGAGAGCTGCACTGGCCCCCCTTCTGCCTGCTCCCTGAGGTGCGGCATGTTGGTGACCCCCGTGGGACAAATTCAGATCTGGACAAAGGGTTTGGTCCCAGCGAAATGGAAGCAGAACCGCAGCATGTGGCGGGTGCTCGAAGCAATACACGTTAAAGCACGTGGTTAAGGTGGAGCTGACCCAGCATCACGTTCCCCAAGCAGAGGGGTCCGAGCAGCCTCGGGCTTTTGGTCCAGCTGGGGCTCCTTTGCTGAGAGCTTTGCACAGAAAACCTCCCATGTTTGTCTCCTCAGTTTTTTCCGTGGGAGATGAGGCCACCGGCCCAGCGCAGATGAGGCTGCCAGGGTGATGGGGACATTGGGACAACCACTGTTCCCCGGCAGCACATGGCAGAGTTTCCGCAGGTGGTAAGTGCCCAGGCTTCAGAGTACGAGGCTGAGCAGCATCCTCGGGGTAGCAGATGCCAGGATGGGTCCTCAGTGACCTGGTGGGGCCTGGCAGGGCTGGCTGGCTGGTAGCATCTTCCCAGGGGAGGAAAGGGTCTCCCGGGACTAAAACTCCCCTGTGAATGAGTGCCTAAATACACGCTCCCCTGCATCTCTCCAGCCTGGGTATGACCAGCATCGCTCAAAGCATATGGGAGACATCACCTCTGACGCACCAGACGTGTGACCTGAGCATCCTCGGCGTAACTCTGACACGAACAATAAACTGCAGCAAATGAAAGCCTCTTTTGGAGATGGTTGAGTGGTTGTAACTGGGCAGGTAAAGGCCTGTTACGTCTTTCGGGGCTCCTACACCGAGCAGTTTCTAGCCCCCATCTCAGCTTCTTTGGGGTGTATTAGCAGAGCTGGAGGGCAGAAGGGGCAGGATGACAAAAGGGCAAATACCTGGCAAGAGAGACATCTTTGGGGGTACGTGCTGGTTCCCAGGAGTCTTGGAGCTGGGCTGAAAAACCACCCCTGCTCTTTCCTGCTAGCTGTGTTGAGGGAATTGGATGTAACAGTCTGTAGACTTGGATGGAAGAAATACTGCTGGCCCATGGCACTTCCTTGGCTGCCTGCATGAGTCAAAAGAGGAATATCAGCATCATAATTTCTATTTGCTGCAAAGGGTGTGTTTTGCTTTTGTTTTCTGGAAGATCAAGCTGGTGCTGAAGGCAAAGGAAAGTACTTTAACTTCTCAATAACAACAGAATTTTGCTTTTTATCAAATGTCACATATTTGGTCTCGGTATCAGAGGTACTGGCCAATCTGTTGGCGCCCAAACGGCCAGGTAAGGAGGCATAATCAGGGCAGCTGCGGTGATAAATACACCGCAAGCGTTGGCGTTGGCGTTGGGTGGGTGCCGTGATAGAAGAAAGGGGTGTCTGGAGGCAGGGGCTGGCACAGCTCCTGGCTATATACTCCCTGTCCTGGCTGAGGTGGTGCAGGAGCTGCCACGGAGCCACCAGCACCCGGGGCCATGCGGTGGCTGGTGCTGGCCCTGCTCTGCCTCTGGCCTGGGGAGGGGACGGTGAGGTGAGCCCCGGGGCGGGATGGGTGCGAGGGTGCAGGATGCGGCTGCGGAGCGGGGCTCGCCCTCGGCACATGGGGGTGCACACGTGGAGGGGGCCGCCCGGCTGCTCAGCATCTCGCTGCCGTCTCCGTCCTGCGCAGGATCACCCTGAAGAAAGGCAGGTCCATGCGGGAGGTGATGAGAGAGAAGGGGGTGCTGGAGGATTTCCTGAAGCAACTCAAAGGGGACCCCGGTAGGAAATACCAGCTCAATAACACTGTGGCTTATGAACCGCTAACGAACTACCTGGATGTAAGTATTTAAAGCTTTTCTTTCCTCCCCTGAGCCACCCGGCTCCGGTTTTCGGGGATGCCCTCCTCCTCTCCCGGCTGCCTGCGGGAAGCTCTGCAGCGGGTGGCTCAGCTCCCTCCCTGCTCACGAGTCGAGGGGCTGCGCTGGGCGCGGGCAGGAGTTTTGCTGTCTTTGTAGCCCGGCTCCGAGGGCTGGGTGATGTTGGGAGACGAAGGCAGGAGGCAGCACGTCTTATCCTGAATTGATTTCCCTTCTCAGAAAAAGGAGAGTTTGATGGTTATAGGGCAGATCTACTACTCCTGGCCTTGATGCTGACTTTGTTATGTTGTAGGCAAATCATTCCCCCTTTCTGTGCTTTAGCTGCCCTGGATGCACTCAGGGACTACGAGCCCTTCCTACAGCGCCGTAATGGTTTGGGTTTCTCAGCTAGCAGAGGGCAGAGAGCTGAAAAGCCTCATTCAAAAAAACAGGCAGAAACAGAAATCCGCCCACGCTCTTGTTCACAGTCCTTCTACTTCGGGGAGATCAGCATCGGGACCCCCCCGCAAAATTTCCTGATGCTCTTCGACACCGGTTCCTCCAACCTGTGGGTGCCCTCCACCTACTGCCAGACTCCAGCCTGTGGTGAGCATCCCTCGGGGGACACAGCAGTGCAGGGGGGCCGGGGCTCCCCACCCATCGGTATTCTTGGACATCCCTTGCACGCTGCGGGCTGGTGCTACGAGAGGGAAATCAGTGAGAGCCGACGGGGTTTGGTGTTTGCTCTCCGCTCGGTGGCACCGGCGGGGCTGGTTTTGGATGGCCCCTTCCCTGGGAAGCCCCTTGCTGGAGATTTCCGCCCGTGTGGAAAAAAAAATGAACCGAGGGCAGGATGTGACCCAGGGGCTGTGACCTTCTCTCCGTGCAGTAAATCATGCCACGTTCAACCACAGCCTGTCATCCACCTTCTCGGGCATCGGAGTGACTTACACCCTGAGCTACGGGTTCGGTGACCTGTCGGTGGCTTTAGGGTATGACACCGTGACGGTAAGTGACTTCTGATGTGTTGGCGCGTTGCTGCAATCAGGGTAAGAAGCGACCGCGCTTGTGATCAGTCCAATTCGGTTAAAAACTTAGGGGGTAGCTGAAAGTACCTTCTTATTTTGGATATTAGTGCCTGAATCTCCCATGTAGAGTTTATGTCTTGTCAGCATAAATTTACTCGGAGACTGGGATCTGCAAACAAACTCAGTCCGAGTCCTCTGGGCTTTTCGTCACTGCTTTGGGCTAAGGGATATCTTTGGCCGTAAGTGCTTTTTACACTGATGGCTGAGCTTCGTCATTACGGGACATAAGAAATGTTCTGTTGCGAGACTTGCATGCAGTGAAAGTGTGATTTTAAACTAATTTAACTGAGGCAGACGGGTTTTGTCAGTATTTTTATGAAATAATACGGGAGATGGGACAAAGACTATGAGCCAGGCTGCTCCCGACTCCATCTCCCGTCTGCGATGGGGAAGAGCTCAGCACCCCTCAGTGCAGATTTACCTTCGTGATGTTCCTGGCCGCCCCTGCCTCTCCCCAGAAACTCCCTGGTGGGATGTTGCTGTCAAGGGGGATTTCCAAAACGCCGACGTCTCCCAGCATCTTTCCTCTCCCTCTAGATCCAGAACATCGTCATCAGGAACCAGGAGTTCGGCCTGAGCCTGGATGAGCCCAGCAGACCCTTTTACTACCTGGAATTCGATGGGATTTTGGGCATGGCTTACCCGGGCGTTGGCATCGGCGGTTACAACACGCTGATGCAGAACATGCTGCAGCAGAGCCAGCTCGCCGAACCCATCTTCAGCTTCTATTACTCACGGTGAGACCTCTGACAGCGGGTCTCTCTCTTGCATAGACACAGCCTGGATCCACCCTTTCCTTCCTTCACTCTCCATCCACACGTTCTCCCCACACACCTGTATGCTACATCGCTTTCTGCTGAGCAGCCTGCCTGATCTGGGGTTTAATTTTGTGTCTTTCCAGCAACCCGACATACAGTTACGGTGGGGAAGTCATCCTCGGAGGGGTTGACCCCCAGCTGTACTCCGGGGAGGTTTTATGGGCTCCTGTGGTCCAGGAATTGTACTGGAAAATTGGTATCGAGGAGTAAGTGCTGCACCGCGGCTCGGAGTGGGTCTTGGAGCGGGGGGAGCCTTTTCCGATGCCTTTTCTGCTGTTCTCTCCAGGTTCACCATCGGGCTGTCAGCCACCGGCTGGTGCAGCCAAGGCTGTCACGGCATTGTGGACACCGGGACGTTCCTTCTGACTGTCCCGGGACAATTCATGTCAGCCTTTCTGCAGGCACTGGGTGTGGAGGAGAGTGACTACGGGGTAGGTGGGAAGGATGCCCTGCACGCACGAGGGGCTGATGCCGTGGGATGAGGACACATCTGGGTGGTAATGCTGAGCTATGGAGGGCTCCCGGCATCTCTGGAGCAAAACATCTCACCTGAAACAACACTGCAATGGTGTATCTCTCTCCTTGCAGTGGTGTAAACCAAAAATAATTCTTCCAAGCATGATAAACCCGGGTCAGCACAGCCCTGCCACAGCCGGAGCTGTGCTGACCCTTAGGGAGCGTGGCCGGGGTTACAGCCGGAGGAAGGACGGTGCCCAGCCCCGGGGGTCCTGATCCCTCTGCCCCTCTCTGCTTCTTTTGCAGTTTGTCGTCAACTGCAGCAACGTCCCGAGCATGCCCACCCTCTACTTCGCCATCAGCGGAGCCCAGTTACCGCTGCCTCCCTCTGTCTACGTCTTAAACGTAGGTGTGATTTTATCGTTCCCAACACGCGTTTGCCATCGCAGGGCAGTTTTGCCCAGGAGAAAGTCAGAGTTTCTTTTCAAACACAGAGGCGTCCGGCAGCCTGAGCGCCGTATTTCCCAGCACCCGATTTCACGGTGCTTTTGCATGCCTGTATGTGACTGTACGGAGGGTCTAATCCTGCTCCCAGCCAAAGCAGCCACGAAGGCGCAGGCAGCACAAATCCCCCGCACTCCTCACTGGCACTGAAATTTGCTCCGTTTCCCCCCGACAGAACGACGGCGTCTGCACCATCGGGGTCGAGAGCACGTACGTGCCCTCTGCCAGCGGCCAGCCGCTCTGGATCCTCGGCAACCTCTTCCTCCGGCAGTATTATTCCATCTTCGACCTGGCCAACAACAGAGTTGGCTTTGCCCTGTCAGCCTAGGCATGCTGAGCATCGCCCGTGGGATAATTTGTCCCTGCAACACCTTATCCTCTCTTGGACCCGTGTATGGCGATGAGTGAGTCTCCAAATCTCCTGTAGCGAATAAAGGGCTGCAAATCTATCTGCCTCGTGTCTCATCTGGCTGCGGCTGAGCAGGATCTGGCACAGCTCTTCTTAATAAAACAACAAAGTCCGAGTTCATGCTCGAGGTTTCCAGGCGCTGCCTGAGCTGGGAGTTTCAGATGTGCATGGAGCCTTTGAATTTGCAGCGATGACAAATTTGGGGTCGCCTTTTTGATTGGGACCCGGATCCCCGCTGCAGCTGGCAGGCTGGCTGGGAAACCGGGATGACCGGGAGAAATTCAAGCTGCACCGTGTGATCAGCTGTGGTTCGGGGACGCCAGGGCTGAGCCGGTGCGGTCGCTGGAGGCTTCAGAAACCAGTTCGGAGCAGGATGTGCAGAGATAGGGAGCTGCGTGTGAACAGCTCTCGGTTCATCAGGTTTGGGGGAATTGCCCACACATATTTGCAAATAAATTAGGGATTAAAAAGCATCATGCAAGGACACTCAGGCTGAGGAAAACGCCCTGGTTTTGTTCTCAAGGGTTAAATCTCTTCATTGCTGCAGCCTCAAAGGATGGGTGACGTGACCAAAGCTTGGGGTGTCTGGATCCCCCCCAAGAAGAGCTGCTGGATGCAGCGTCAAACAGATCGGGCCAGGGCCGGGTGCCCGGATCGGACCCGAGAGGCTGGGCCTCGAGGTCCAGCATGGGGCG
>NW_008825105.1:1764543-1765017 GCF_000699105.1 Pygoscelis adeliae
GTAGGGGCGGGTGGCCGCTGGCCGTGGCGGGCGGCTGCGGGCAGCACATGCTGACCCTGCGGTGTGTGGAGGGGAGCCGGCGTGTTTTCCGAGGGATGCTGGGTTTGCCTCCCGAGGGATGCTGGCTTTCCCTCTCGCCCTTATCAGTAGGAAACCGCTCCGGGGTGGGGCTGGCAGCAACGGGGCGACTCCAGCATCCGGGTGTTTGGGATGGAGGTTGTGATTCCAGCCAGGTCTTTATTTCTTTTTCCACGCTCCACGGCGCCGAGTTTACGGCACGTGTGTTCCTGGTCCCCCCCCTGCCCTGCTACCGCCTTTGCCGTGACGAGCTTTCCCCGTTCGCTGGTTTTCGGCGGTGCTGTGGGGAAAGGGAAGAGCCCTGTGTGCACGAGCAACAAAGTGATGAATCATCGGAGCGGGGGGACATTTCCAGGGCTGAGGGTGGGGTGGCCGTGGAGCCCGAGCAGCACAGCC
>NW_008825105.1:1766053-1766265 GCF_000699105.1 Pygoscelis adeliae
CGGGTCCGATCCCGGCACCGATGCCGGCCCTGGTCCTGTCCAGCTGATGCTGACAGCAGCCTTCGAAGAAGCCGTCCCTTCTCCAAACGTCTTCCCCCTTGCTTTCTGTTGAACAAACAGGCAGCGGAGCAAAGCTGTAAATATTAAATTGCAAAAAAAGGAAAACAGTAAAGAAACCCCACGATTTCCCTGCGGGCAGAGGAAGAGCACGC
>NW_008825105.1:1766480-1768450 GCF_000699105.1 Pygoscelis adeliae
TCCGTCTCTGGAGGCATGGCGGGCGGTTCGGGAGGCATTTCGGGGAGGTAGGTGCTACAGGGCTGGGAGCGGGAGCACGGGGACGAGCACCGCTGTGCGGCCCAGGGGATTTGCAGCGGGCGGTGGGTGGGTTTGCCTGGATGGGGTCGCTTGGGGAGGGTTCAAGATCTTTCAGTGACGTGGCCCGCGCTGGGCCCACGCTCCCTACAGTCTTTGCAAGGAGGCTGTGCTACCTTATTTTTAAAGATTCTTCTATGCTATCGGGGTTTTGTCTCCCTTCCTACAAGCGCATTCAACTCCGAACAAACTCCCCAGCAGGCTGCCTGCTAAAATCCCCCCCTTTAGTTAAATTGGTGCAACTTTCTTTCTGGATAAACCTGAAACACCCAGGCAACATCCTTCCCTGCCAGTTACATCCCTCTTTTTCCTTCCCATACATGCACACTACTAATGAAAGTGATTTACTTCTTGCATAAACAGTTGCGAAGCCGAAGGTTTCCCATCACCCCGCCCTGGCTCAGCCCCTTCCCCTCCGCGGGCCCGGCACAGCATTATTCAGGGACTGTGCTGCAGTTGTAAATTCTCCTTTCAGCGTGCGGCCGAACCTCCAGTGCGGTTTGTGCCGCTGCTGCGGTAGCGCCCAGGTGCCAAAACTAGCAGGGCCGAGGGGGCACCTGACCTGGGCACCTTTGGATCCCCCTGCGCGGCATCGGGAGCAAGCGGAGGGAATGCGGGTGCTCCGCGGCGCAGGGTCCGGGCTGGGACATCTTGGCAGCAGCGGCTGGCAATGAGCTTGGGGACAGGCAGGGGAGTTTTTGGAGCCTCAGGGTCAAACGAGGGCAGCAGCTTTGGCTTTCGCCCAGGCCGTTTCTCCAGAATTTCAGGGGAATTGCATGGGGTGGGGAATTTTTAAGAGGAAACCAGGAGGGGACTGCAGTCGGGTCAGGCTGGTGGAGCAGGGTCTGCAGCCACCCGGCATGCAGGGAGCGTTTCCCCGTTCCCAGCTTGCAAACCCCACGGGAGGAGGGGAGGATGGGTGCCGGCGGGCTCAGCGCTGGCTGTAGCTCCTGCCTTATCTGTAAAAGAGCAGAGGCTGCCCAGAGGTGGGCTGTGTGCCTGCCACCGCGCTGTGCCATGCTGGCTTCAGCCCTATGGCCATCCCGTGGTGGCCTTTCTGCGGTGGCATCACCTCCGGCAAGCCCGGGGGAGGCAGCAGCTCAGGCTTTGCCGATTGGCAGTGGGGGCTCCCGAGAGCCAAGTTTGACGTTCACGGAGCAGGACAGTGGAGGGCTGAGCCTGGGAGAAAGGAGGGGAGAGGAGAAACCCCTCCTGCGGGTAAGCAGCGATGGCTGGGTGCTCCCCGGGGCATGAGAGGTGCTGCCGGGGCCGGGATGGTGGCGGGGAGAGCCCCCCGACTGTTTGGGAGGACAAGTCACAGGCTGTCCCCCAACTGCTTATTCTTGGGCAGGCTGTCCCCAACTTGTTTATTCTTGGGGTCGGGGAACAGCTGTGCGGCTCTCGGATGGGGCGGCCGCGGCGCTGGGGCTGCTGCCCGCGGTACGGTTACATGAAATCTGCCTTCTGAGAAGCCTCCTGGCCGCGCGCTGGGGGCTGGACGCAGCGTATTTATAAATATTACCTCCTTCCAGCAGCATGGGGCCGCAGCGGGTGGGAGGGAGGAGGGATGGGGGCGGCGCTGGGAGCGCGTCCGACACCGGGGGCCAGGGGGGCACGGGGCGGCTGCTGTCGCCTCGCGCCTTCTGCTCGTGGCAAGTGGCACCATGAACTTGGGGCGCATGGACCTCAAGGGCTGGTTTTGCTGAGCATCCCCACTTTCCGGGGTGGTTTCTAGGATTTCGGGGCACGCGGTGCCTCTAAACCCCAGCGCCGTGGTGTTGTTGCGTCTGCCCTGCTGGAACTAAGCTGGGGGCCAGGGATGGGGCTGTCCTGCCGGTTCCCCTTATGCCTCA
>NW_008825105.1:1768781-1769296 GCF_000699105.1 Pygoscelis adeliae
TTTCCCATCACCCCGCCCTGGCTCAGCCCCTTCCCCCCCGCGGGCCCGGCACAGCATTATTCAGGGACTGTGCTGCAGTTGTAAATTCTCCTTTCAGCGTGCGGCCGAACCTCCAGTGCGGTTTGTGCCGCTGCTGCGGTAGCGCCCAGGTGCCAAAACTAGCAGGGCCGAGGGGGCACCTGACCTGGGCACCTTCGGATCCCCCTGCGCGGCATCGGGAGCAAGCGGAGGGAATGCGGGTGCTCCGCGGCGCAGGGTCCGGGCTGGACAGGCAGGGGAGTTTTTGGAGCCTCAGGGTCAAACGAGGGCAGCAGCTTTGGCTTTCGCCCAGGCCGTTTCTCCAGAATTTCAGGGGAATTGCATGGGGTGGGGAATTTTTAAGAGGAAACCAGGAGGGGACTGCAGTCGGGTCAGGCTGGTGGAGCAGGGTCTGCAGCCACCCGGCATGCAGGGAGCGTTTCCCCGTTCCCAGCTTGCAAACCCCACGGGAGGAGGGGAGGATGGGTGCCGGCGGG
>NW_008825105.1:1769339-1770102 GCF_000699105.1 Pygoscelis adeliae
CCCCCGGCTTTACCGGGAGCAGGGTGGGTCCCCCTCTCGGCCCCCCAGCCGCTCCTTGGGGGGCCGCTCCAGGCTCAGGGCAGGTGAAGATCTTGCCTGGAGGTAGCCCAGCTTGGTGGGAAGAACCTCTGGGCTCCTTCATGGTCAAACCGGCGTAACTCGTGCCGGGGAGGCAGCAGCACTCGTAGCGAGGACCTGACCTGGTTGCACCAGCACAGTGCCAGGGCAGGGGCTGGATTGGCAGTGGGGGCTCCCGAGAGCCAAGTTTGACGTTCACGGAGCAGGACAGTGGAGGGCTGAGCCTGGGAGAAAGGAGGGGAGAGGAGAAACCCCTCCTTTGCGGGTAAGCAGCGATGGCTGGGTGCTCCCCGGGGCATGAGAGGTGCTGCCGGGGCCGGGATGGTGGCGGGGAGAGCCCCGGGACTGTTTGGGAGGACAAGTCACAGGCTGTCCCCAACTTGTTTATTCTTGGGGTCGGGGAACAGCTGCGGCTCTCATGGATGGGGCGGCCGCGGCGCTGGGGCTGCTGCCCGCGGTACGGTTACATGAAATCTGCCTTCTGAGAAGCCTCCTGGCCGGGCGCTGGGGGCTGGACGCAGCGTATTTATAAATATTACCTCCTTCCAGCAGCATGGGGCCGCAGCGGGTGGGAGGGAGGAGGGATGGGGGCGGCGCTGGGAGCGCCTCCGACACCGGGGGCCGGGGGGGCACGGGGCGGCTGCTGGCGCCTCGCGCCTTCTGCTCGTGGCAAGGGGCACCCTGA
>NW_008825105.1:1774592-1776307 GCF_000699105.1 Pygoscelis adeliae
CGGCCGCGCGTCCTCCCCTGCCGGCGCGGCCGAGGCCCCTCCAAGGTCACCCCGCTCCTCTCCTCGCCTCCCCGCTGAAAGGCGGACATGATACGGGGCTGATTAACCGCTCAGCCTGGGGTGGTGCTGGGCTGCGGCCGCGGCGCGGCCCCGGCCCCTGCACTGCCGTTGGCTCGTCCTCGCCCGAGGAACGTCCTTCTGCCTGTTAACACTTTTATTTTTAATTGCTGCTGTCGGGCGGGGGGCGGGAGGGGAGGGCAGGAACTTGTCGGCTCGGGCTGTTTGCGCTGGCGGGCTGTGAATTCCCCGGGCGGTCAGTCGGACAGTGATGTTTCAATCTTGGCTCCTGCACCGCGCCAACCGCCCTGAGGGGAAGGGCTTTTGCTCCAGTTTGGAGCAGCCGCAGAGCCAGGGTCAGGCCTCACCGTGGTGGGGTCCCAGGGGGTCCCCCTGCCTCCCCCAGCCCTGCTTCGGGGGCTGCACCCGGATCTGGCCCGCGGGTGCCAGCCTCCACCCGCTGTGCTTGGCTGGGGTGATGGAGTGCATGCCGTCCCCCAGCTGTGCCGCGCCGGGCAGAGGGGCTTTTTGGGGTGAAGGAGAGGCTTTTTGGGGTGAAGGAGAGGCATCGGAGCAAGGCTGTGTATTATTAACCCCGTAACGGCTGCCACGCACAGGTGGGCTCTCGTGGATATACCTTGGCACCACCAGAACCAGGGGGCTTTTTTATGGACCCCATTTATTCTGCCCTGGGGGTGACACCATGACAAGGGACACTCAGCCCTGGCTCTTGGTACCCAGGGACCGACGCTTTTCTCTCCGCCGGCTCCCTGACACCTCCCCGGCGAGGCGAGCTTACCTGGGCAGTTTGGGGATCACTTTAGCTGGGGTCCTGCTGTCATACAAGACTTGTGTTAATATTTTTACTGTGCTGGATACCTGGGCCGCTTCCAGGAGCGGTATTTAACGCATGGAAAGGAAAACATTTGGCCTCTGACCCAAGTGCCTGTTAACAACGCCATGGTCCACGTTTCTGAGATGCCGGGGCTAAAAACAGTCCCAGTGACTCAGTCTCTCGCTGGTGTTGTCAACTGACCCCGGCTTTTATTTGCCAAGTCCCTCCGCCTTCTCCTTCTCCCTTTCAGGGCTGCGTGCTCGCTGTGTGGGGAAGGCGCCTCCGGACGGGGCTGGGGTGGCTCTGGCCATCCACCTGCCCGACCCATCTCCTGCCCGCTGGGTGGGTGGTGGGAAGGGCACTGTTGCTCTCTGGGGTTGGAAGTGGGGCCGATCCCCTCCTTTTCCACCACCGTCCTCATCCCAGAGGGACGTAGGCTGGATGGGACCTCTGGACCTTCTGGTCCAGCCCCAAGCGTGGCCAACATTGGCGTTAGATCGGGGTCTCCAAGGATGGAGGTTGCTCCGCTGCCAGGGTTTGGCCACCCTTGTGATGAGGAATCCCTTCCTAATACCCCGGGTCGGACCCTGTCCCGCTGCCCCTTTCTGGGGCTGTCAACCGCGGCGCTGTGCTCCTCTGTGAGCCGATGAAGATGAAGGACCCCGGCCTTCTTCCCACTGGGTGCTGGCATTACCGGACCCTTGACACCGCGGGTACGCTGGCACGGCATGAATTGCCCCCGCGGTGGCCTTGCCAAGTCAGGGCGAGTGCCCCGAAGGACAGGCCGCGGGGCCGGTCCCAGGTGCGCGGGAGCGGATGGGTG
>NW_008825105.1:1777418-1778126 GCF_000699105.1 Pygoscelis adeliae
GCCCCCCGCCCCGCGCTCGTCCCCCCCCCCCCCCCCCCCCCCCAGTATTTGAAAACGAAAAACGAGGAAGGAAGGCTCAGCGGGCGCTTGCTGCCGGTAGCAAGAAGCAGAGCTGTTTTCACTTCTTTCTTCTCCCTTTCCTTTTCGCTGCCCTCTTGGTTATCAATGAAGCGGCCCAGAGCAGCGGGTGGGTGGGTGGCACGGCCCCCGCCCTGGCTCCCTTCCTTCCCCAGGGGTCCCTGCTCCCGGCTGAAGCCGCTGATTGATTTTTCCGCTCATAAATGGCCACGATCGACCGGGAAATAAACACACGTGAGGGAGCGGGGCTGGGCAGGCGGCTCCTCGGTGCAATGAGTTTGGGGGTTCTCAGCTCCGTCTCCAGGGCTGAGCAGGGCATCGCTCCCCTCTTCTCCCTCCAGCTTTTGAAGGGGTGGGCAGGAGATGTGTTGCATTTGCAGCGTGTGTGTGTGTGTGCGTGTGCCTGTACGTTGCAGGCAGGACAGGCAGCACGGGTGCTGCTTCCCCGTGAGCCGCCCAGGGAGGGTAACGCGATCCCCCTGTATTTCACAGGGGCTAAATCTGGAAACTGCCTCACGGCGGCTTTTATTTCTAACCCCCACCTGGGCGCAGCGATGCGCTCGGGGAGGTGGAGGTGGGGCGCCGCTTGGGGACGGGGATGGCGGTGCGGGTACGCGCGCTGTTTCCCCT
>NW_008825105.1:1778234-1779339 GCF_000699105.1 Pygoscelis adeliae
GCTGAGCAGCGACCCCATGCCACCGTCTGTCACAGCCTGGGTTGCGGTGCCGCTGGGCTCCCGCAGGGGCGGGGAACAGCTCGGGGCCGTGCAAAGTCCTGCGGGGGACGAGCGAGGGTCAGGGCAGCTCTGGGTGCCGCTGGGTATCCTCCGGCTGGAGCCACCCCCGAGTGCCGCCCCGGCGTGGGGGGAGCGCGTTGGGCTTTTGGTGAAATAACACCCCCAGAAGAAAAGCAAGAAAGGTCCAGAAATAACCGTGTCGCTAAATAGCAGCAGAGATATTTTGAAGGGAGATTAATTCCCTGGCTCCGGCCCTGCGCGTTGTCCCAGCGGTGGGTCTGGTGTGCGGTGGTGGAGCACGGCTGGTGCCTGGACAGCCCGCAGGCGCTGATGGAGCCCACCGCTCTCCAGCACCCAGGGAGGTTTTCACTCGAAGAGCTGCTCTGGCTTTAGAATGCGATCCTGCAACGAAGTGGGATTAGCTTTTTCCCCCACTCCAAGGAGGCAGGGGCAGGGTCGCAGGGTTTTTGGAGCACAGGTAGAGTTTCCTTTGGGAAACGGGTCCCTTTTCCCTGCGTTCCTGGCTCGACCCCGGGCAGGTGCTTTGGGCTCCCCCGTGGAGCTGGGGGGCTGCAGCCGGGCTCAGGATCAGCCCGGCTCCGCGGCTTCTCCTGCCGATGGTCGGCGATGGGCAGCACACCCTGTGCTAGGGCAGGGGGTCGAGGGCCCACCCGGGTACCGGCTGCTCCAGGCATGGAAAAGCCACCCTGCGTCCGCCCTGACGCCTGTCCCCGCTCTCCGGGCAGGAAAGGGGGCGTCAGGGAGCAGAGAGCTGCCGGGGCTGTCCACCCTTTCCCTGCTCCCTCCTACCTTCCCGCCCTTCAGCCCCTCTTCTCCTTCTCCATCCCCTTCCTGTTGTTCCATCGCCCACCCTGGGCCTCCCACTACCTTCCTCCCTCCCCTCCTCTGCTCTTCCCTCTCCATGACCGATGCCTATGTCTCCCCAGCAGGTGCCCTGGCAGCGCCCGCCGAGAAACCCAATGCCTGGGCATGCCCTGGCCGGCTGTGCTGCCCGCTCGGAGCCAGGCAAGCCGCTGCCCGCGCA
>NW_008825105.1:1779987-1781180 GCF_000699105.1 Pygoscelis adeliae
GCTAAGAAGAACCCGGACCCCCCCCCCGCTGCAGCAAGGCAGCTCCCTCCTCGCCCTTGAAACCGGGCTTCCCCACCGCCAGAGGTGCCGGCCACTCTGGCTTCCTCCCCCTCTCCATCCCGTCCCCCCACCCTGCACCATCGAGCCAGGGTCCCTGCGCAGCCACCCACGGGGCACGCTTAGCCCTGCTGCTGCTCACGGTGCTTTGTAGGGCCATGGGTAGCTGCTTGCTTGCAAACACAGGAGCTGACCGCAAAGTTTCCCGTGCACGGCTTGAAATCCCTTTCCTCCTCTCCCCCAGTGCTGGAAGCCCCCCCAAAATGTCTGGCTCGTGGGGCCCCAGTGTCTCTCCCCCTCCGTGCCCCGGCCATGTGGTGTGAGCTCGGTTTGCAAAGCATGGCCAGTCCCGCCACGCCACGATGGCTCATCCCATCTCCTCGCAGCTCTTGGAAGCTTTTCTTCTCACCCTGCCCTTAATATTTGGGTTTATTGCATCGTCCGTGTGCATCAGCTGTGGCTTATCCCCCTTCAGCCTTGTTTTATCTGCTGTGGGGTGTCGCTGGGTCCTTTCCCAGGGCTCTGCTGTTGCTCATCTCAAACATCATCCCCTTGTGCCCTCCTTTAAGGCCGTTTGCAACAGCCGTCTTAACGAAGCTCCGATTGATAACTGTCCCAGGCTCCTCTTCTCCCATCCCCCTTTAGATGGGCCACCATGTCTAATTAATTACCTTCCTCTTGCCGTTCAATAGCTGGCTCTTGATCCATGTAATCGTATTTCTGTCCATGCTGGCTTGATTTAATTTCCCCCTTAGGATATCGCATGGCACTGTGTATCAGATGCCTCGCCGAAACCCCGGTGTGTTGTAGCCGCCGTGGCCTCTTTGTCTGCAATTACACATTGTATTTAAATAGCAAAACCCTCCAGATTTGTCTGGTTCCGCTGCCGCAGAGCAAACCCTGGGTGTTTGGCTCCTGCCTGTTCCCCTGGCAGCATTTGCTTTGGGTCCTGTGCTCCGCTTTCCCTCCCACCCTGCGGATGCTGTGGTCCAGACCCCCATCCCACACGGCATCTCCCGCATCCCCATCCCAGCCCCGCGTGGGAAACCAGCCCTGTGGAAAGCCACCGTCGTGCCCCGGAGAGTCCGGGGAGGGCAGCTCCCCTCGCCCCGGGATCCCCCCCCCCCCCTCCCCCG
>NW_008825105.1:1781999-1783314 GCF_000699105.1 Pygoscelis adeliae
GGCAGCAGCGGATCCCGGTGGCTTCTCCCCCGGCCATCAACACTCCCGTCCACTACCAGTCCCCACCACCCGTGCCCGGAGAGGTCCTCAAGGTACAGTGCTGGGGGGGTGTCCCCTGCCCCCGGGGCCGAGGGGGTGTGGGAGATCCCTGATGGTTTGTCTCCTTGCAGGTCCAGTCCTACCTGGAGAACCCCACCACGTACCACCTGCAGAAGTCACGGGACAAGAAGGTTCAAAAAAATTGGCGCCCCCCCGGCGCCCGCGCCAGCCCCCCCCCCAAGCCACCCCCTGCCGCGTCCCCCGGCGTCCGACCCAGCCACGTCATGTCCTCCTCGGCGGGCAACAGTGCGCCCAACAGCCCCATGGCCATGCTCAACATCGGCTCCAACCCCGAGCGGGAGGGGAGGAGGTGTCACCGGGCTGCTGGGGGAGAAAAAGGTGCTGGAAAGGGCAAAGAAGCCCACTGGGACCTTACGCCTTTCCCTTTCAGTTCGATGAGGTCATCGATGACATCATGCGCCTGGATGACGTTTTGGGCTATATGAACCCCGAAGTCCACATGCCCAACACAGTGAGTCTCTGATGCGCGTTAGGGAGAGATCAGACCCCGGGCTGCGCGAGGGAGCGTGGCCTGAGGGTCCCACAGTCCCCGTGCTTGCAGGGACGGAGGTGGCGCAGAGGGGACCTGTCCTTCTGTCATGTCCCTGTGGCGATGCCCGGGTGCCAGCCCAACCCCGCCTCGTCCCTGGGGTGGGTGTCCCTGGGACCTGGGGCTGGGGGAAGGGAGGCAGCGAGATCTCCCTTTTGCAACTGCAAGAGCCAGTTCTTCAGCTTCTTTTCCTCTTTAATGACAATTGGGAACCCTTATAAAAAGCCGGAGAGACGGGAGAGGGGCGCGGGGAGGGACCAAGTGTCTGCTGCAGCGCGGGGGGACGTTGGTACCAGGAGAGGTTTCCCAGCCAGAAGCTCGCTCGGAGTGGCACCATCTCCTGGGTCGGATCCGTATGCCAGTTTGTGCCTCCCAGTGGGATTCATCCTGCCGGGCCCTTCTCGGATGTGATTCATCTGCCCTATTTTAGATGCTGACCGTGGGAGGGGATCAGCTGTGCCCTTTGAAGTCCTGTTTTCTTTGCTACTCTGATTATAGCTGTTTTAAGGGCCCAGGAAGACAATTACATCTGCCTGGGCTACGCACTCACATCCCAGAGGCCAAGCAGCTGGGCTTGAACCCCGGTCCCATGGCCCCGGATGGAGCTAACCCGCCTGTACCTCTGATTTTCAGCTGCCGGTGTCAAGCAGTCACCTGAATGACTAT
>NW_008825105.1:1783371-1784973 GCF_000699105.1 Pygoscelis adeliae
CCTGCCCCGCCGACCTCACCCAGAAGAGAGAGCTGACAGGTACGTCCCTGGCCCCCCGAGCCAGCGGGGAGCCGGGGCGGTGATGGAGCAGCAAAGCTGGCCGGGGGTGCTCTGTCCCCACGGGTGGGGAGGGGGGTGCTGGGGGATGCCAGGGTGCTCGTGGGGAGAGATGCAGCCTTGTCCCCTCCGGGTGATGTTGTGGATCTCCGTTGCAGATGCCGAGAGCCGAGCCCTGGCGAAAGAGCGCCAGAAGAAAGACAATCACAACCTGAGTGAGTTTGGCACTGGCTGCCCGCAGGTGGCACAGCTTTCCCTCTCCCACCCCCGCAGCCCTTTCCCCATCGCCCTCCATCCTCGTTCCCCTCTCTCCGAGCCGGGTCCCCCTTCCCATCCCATCTCGCCCTGAGGAAATACCCCCACAGCCCCTTGCCATGGCTCCCTCTTTCCCGGCTCTGCAAAACGTCTGCGGTGCAGGAGACACCCTGTTGTCTTTCTTGTCAGCACTGGGGGAAGGTCAGGCCAGCCGGGGCGATGGACAGAAGCAAGGTGCCAAAGGGTTGGCCCCAGAGGTTTCTCATCCTGAGCCCCCCGACTCCGGAGGGTCTGGCCTGGGGCACGACGGTGACTCCCAGCCCCACGAGCCGGGAGCAGCAGCGTGGCGAGTGGGGTCGGCGGGACATTGAGCCTCTCCTGCTCTTGCTGCTTCCTCACTGCCTTCCTTCTCTTCTCACCCTGCAGTCGAGAGACGGCGAAGGTTTAACATCAACGACCGCATTAAAGAGTTGGGGATGCTGATCCCCAAGGCCAACGACCTGTACGTATCAGTGGTTTCTGCGGGGCTGGGATAACTGCGGGTCTCGTGGGCTTGCTCGATGCTCGGCCCCATGGCAGGTGATACTTGCAGAGGGGCTTTTTGGTGGAGCAGGGGTGAGGGGACATGTTGCTGGCATGCAGGTGGCAATCTCTTTTTCCATCCTGCACGGCAGAGACGTGCGCTGGAACAAAGGGACAATCCTGAAGGCGTCTGTGGACTACATCAAGAGGATGCAGAAGGACTTGCAGAGGTCACGAGACCTGGAGAATCACTCACGGCGTCTGGAGATGACGAATAAGCAGCTGCTGCTCCGCATCCAGGTGAGCTTCCCTGTGCTCTTCCCTCCCTCCGCTCTGCTCCAGCCACACAAGCAGCTCACTCCTGCCCCACCGAGGGGACGGGCAGGGGCTCTCTCCCTCTGACGGCTGTCAAGTCGCCAGGAACAAAGTCTTCAGACAAACCAGACGTCTGAGGCTCAGGTCACCACAGCGAGTGTTGTTGAGCTTTGCATGGGTCGCCATTTTATACCCTTCAGCTCTTCCGCGGGCTCCTTCCCTGTGAGCTTCTTGGTCCCTCTGTCCCTGCCATCTCCGTGGATGCCCGTGTGCCGTGTCCCCGTGTGTGACGTCCCCACCAAAGACCTCCTGTGCTCTGTTGGCAGGAGCTGGAGATGCAGGCACGCGTCCACGGGCTGCCCACCTCCTCGCCCTCGGGCGTCAACGTGGCCGAGCTGGCTCAGCAGGTGGTCAAGCAAGAAGCCGGCGGGGAAGAGGGGACGCCGGGGCCAC
>NW_008825105.1:1785011-1787052 GCF_000699105.1 Pygoscelis adeliae
GAGGGGACGCTGGAGCCACTGCTGCCACCCCCGGACCCCGAGTCACAGCCGCAGCCGGCGCTGCCTCCACCACCCCAGTCTCCCTACCACCAGCTGGACTTTACCCACAGCCTGAGCTTCGACGACGGCTCCCAGGGCTTCCCGGACAGCCTGGAGCCTGGCCACAGTGCTTCGTTCCCTTCCCTATCCAAGAAGGAGCTGGACTTGATGCTGATGCAGGACACCATGCTGCCCCTGGCCTCCGATCCCTTGTTCTCGGCGATGTCCCCGGAGGCCTCCAAGGCCAGCAGTCGCCGGAGCAGCTTCAGCATGGAGGATGCAGACATGCTGTGACGAGGAGCTGCTCCAACACTGGGGGCGAGGACTGGACCTTCAAGTTTGGTTAGTGAAGTTACAGGGCACTCTTCTCGCAGGAGGAGCCCATCCTGCCACGCACTTGAATCTACGTAGGAGTACCTTTTCTCTATGCAACGGGGGTCTCGGATCAAGGCTCGCCGGGTACCGCCGTGTCTTTCGCAAGCTTTTTTTTTTTGCCAGGAGCTGGAGCGGACCTTCTTGGCTTGCCGTGGCGTTGGCCTGACTGCAGATTCCCCAGCCCAGGAGCGTGATCTCGGCTGCTTTGCCTTTCAGCGAAACCCTCCCGGACTGTCCCCCTTCCCCAGGGTGCTGGCCCAGAGCCGGAGCGGGCAGGAACCTTCGAGTCCCTGGGAGGAGAGGGACGATGCTCAGAGCTTTTTCTCTGGCTTGCTGCCTCCTTGCCGCCTTGCTCCGGGAGCCCACATCCCCAACGAGTCTTCCCCAGCGGTGGCCTCCGAGCCCGGCAGATGCTTCACGGTGCCACATCCTTCACGGTTCCTCCTTCCTTGGAGCACGCGCTGCCTCTCCGGGTTGCAGGGCTGGAGGGAGAAGAGGTGCTTAACTGGAGCAAGTTAATTCATGGGGCATGGGGGGGGTGTTGTCTGAGTGAGCTGGGTCTGAGGCTACGAATTTGGGTCAACGTTGAGGGCTTCCAAACTGGCCGGGACAGGGTGTTTGATGCTCGCCCAACCCCCCGCTGTGACCCCCAGCTTTCAGGAGGACCCCCCTTCAGGGTTTGGCAGCACCCACCACCTCAAAACCTCGCTGGCTTCTGGACAAGGGCTGCATGGTGCCAGGCGACCTTCAGCCTCCCTCGAGACATCCCCACAGAGCTGCCTCTGCCCCGTAACACCAACCTGTGGCTCTTCAGGTGGAAGGATAAAGGGTTTTTACACTTTTTTGGGGGGGAATACTTGCTGAAAGCGGGTGTCCTGCCCCACATCTGGGCATGGAGGTCCAGGCTCTGGCTGGGGACCAGGGAACGGTTCGTACCGATTGCCAAACCTGAGCCGCCGCTCTCTGCTTTAGGCTCGCATGGTTTATTTCTCTTCCCAGCGTCGCCAGCTCGTTCCCCAGCCAGGACGGCTCGGTGATGGGGAGCTGCTTTGGGCTCTGCATCATCTTCTGCCTTCTGAGCCCGGCTGGCGGTGGGGAGGGAGCTGGGCAGGGGAGGGGGACACTGTTCACAGGGAAAATACCGCACAAATTTGTTGTAAAGCCCGAAGGGGAGCACAGGGAAGGCTGGGGAGAAGAGACCCCTTTGTGATCCCGCACTATGGCACAGCATCACCCCCCCCGGGCCATGGGAGCTGTGGCTGGATGGACAGGAGCCCATGCGGGGATGGGGGTCACTGGGTGCAGCCCGTCCTGGACCAAGGATGGGGGATGTCACGGGGTTGGGACCGCGAGGGGAAAGCCCAGCCAAGGAGGGACAAGCTTGCTCCATCGTGGCTGGATTTGGGGGAGTGGGGGGTGGGGGAGGGCCCCCCTGGAGAGGTGGGGGGCCTGTTGGACATGAGGGTGTGAGGAAGTGCAGAGGGTGGGGAAGAGAGGGGGAAAGGAAGAGGGAGGACGTGTCGGAGGTGTCCTAGAGCGCTGGGGCAGGGCAGGGTCTGGCTGCTGCCCTGCAGGGGTGCAGGGAAGGGAGCGGAGGGGACGTCGGGGCGCCGGGTGAGGGGCACCG
>NW_008825105.1:1787097-1788273 GCF_000699105.1 Pygoscelis adeliae
GCCGTTAGTGCCTGTAAAGAGAATAATCCCCCCTGGCAGGGCGGCAGCGCCCCATATGCTGTGCTGAGTACCTATAGGTGTGGGTGATCTGTGGATCTGCGGACACCAAAGGGTCCGCGTGGGTGCTTCAGGGCGGGCATACGAAATCCCTGGTCGCTTGGGATTATCGTGGCTATAAAATGGTTCTGCTGGGCCCTCGCTGGTGGTACATGGCACGTGCAGGGCTGGCTGGGGTGCGTGCCCGCTCTGCGCCCTGCTCCTGGCACCGGGGGGCAGAGGACCGTCCGCTGCTCAGCGCGAGACGTGGCGTCTTCCCCCGGCCGTGAGTAAACCATTGTGGATTATTATTATTATTATT
Source organism: Pygoscelis adeliae (assembly GCF_000699105.1). Lineage (NCBI taxonomy): Eukaryota > Metazoa > Chordata > Aves > Sphenisciformes > Spheniscidae > Pygoscelis > Pygoscelis adeliae. The sequence goes on from NW_008825105.1 coordinate 1,787,456, forward strand.
TTTTAATCTTTTGGGGTTTTTTGTTTGTTTTATTTTTCTTTTTTTTAATGCACTGTGCTCTGATTAAAAAATTTTACTACTGTTTTATAAATAAATGTATAAAAGAATGAACTGGAATGGAAGAAGAATCATTAAAATATATTTATTTACAACATCCCGGAGCATTGCAGTGTGGGCTGTTTCTTCTCGTCCCAGAGGAGGGAGGGTCATGGCGTTCAAAGCACCCAGAGCCGCTTTCCCCCAGCGATGCCAAGGCCGTGCCCGAAGGTTGGGCTGCAGCAGCTTCCCCATCTCACAGGGGAGCTGCCCTAGATTTGGGGGGCTGCTTGGGGGCTGGGTTTTGGGTTTTTTTTTTTTGTGGGAAGGCCTGGCTCGGTTAGAGGGGGGATGCACTGATGTTCCTCTCACTCAGCCGGTCCCAGGGTGGTTTGGGGTTTTCAGGGTCCCCCCTGCCCGTCCCTCCGGGTGCCAGCCCTGCAGCCAGGTGCTTCGGGGAGGTCCACAGCTCCCGGTGCTGAGCACAGCTGGGACTTGTGAGGTGCTGACCCATCTGCTGATTGCTTAATTGGAACCAGGCTTGGCCCCTTAATTAATAATAGTCACAAGGCCCCAGAGAGCAGAGCTGGAAGGAGCTGTGTTCCTGGGGCTGAGTGTGGTGCTGGGAGCGGGGCAGGTTTGCGGTGGCCGCCCCGGTCTGTGTGTGGGGAGAGCGACGGTGGAGCCGTTCCCAGGAGCTCAGGTGTGTTTCCTACCTGTTAGGTGGCCCCTGGAGCAGGCGTGGGGCTGAGTGGGGGCTTCGTTGCCCCCTCCTCGCAAAA
>NW_008825105.1:1788822-1789650 GCF_000699105.1 Pygoscelis adeliae
AGTTTCAGACACTTAAAAAAAAAAAAAAATCCCTGATTTGATTTATCTGGGGAGTGTGAACACTAAATAGAGAACAACGCCTGAAGTGTGAATTATTTCCTATATTAACACAGAGAAAAACTGATAGCCTTTTCATGTCAAGAGAATAGTGTGGAGGGGAGGGAGGGGGGAGAATGACATTGTTCAGTCTCCGGGTTTGCTCACTCTTTATCAGGCTGAGATCAAAATTTATTCCCAGGATGAGGCCTGCGGCCCGGCTGAGGCCCTAGAGATTTTTAAGGGCCTAATTAAGAAAACAGGATGAAAATGGCGAAATAAGAGGGCAATTTACTTCTTGCAGAATAGGGAGATCAAATCAACTTATGAGCAATTAATGTGCACAAGGAGAGAATAAAGGGATGCCGGGATATGGTAGAGGGCCTCATTTTAATGACATGCTCTGGTGTTGGCATAGAGGATTACTCTGAAGGTCAGATGTAGATTGAAACGACCTTGCAGATTCTTAACCCTCCTTCCAATTAACAGAACCAACTCAGAAATGCAAAAGACCCTGGCTTGGAGCACTGTCATCCCTTTATGTTCAGAAGGGAGGGGAAAAAAAAAAAATATAAAGGAGAGAGAGGACGAAAGGGGGTTTCCTTCGCTTAAACAGCAGCTGCTGGACACGGGAGCTGGGGCAGGCGGGAGAGAAGGGCTCTTAATTACAGTCTGTGAGCCACCCACGGGGAGAAAAAAAACTGGTGTCAAGGCTCCAAGTGGGATATAAAAGGGAGGGAGCGCTGGCTGGGGCTGCGGCGGGTGTGATGAGCTGCGGCTGGGCTCTGCCTG
>NW_008825105.1:1790295-1794655 GCF_000699105.1 Pygoscelis adeliae
GGGGTGCACCCGGCTCGTAGCCCCGCTGCTGCTTTGGGCTCCAGCTTCGGGATGTAGGAACCACCCTGCGCAAAACGCAGCTCTCGCCGGTAGCCGATGCTGGGGTTTGCCGGTCCCCGAGAGCTCGTGGAATCATAGAATCATTTAGGTTGGAAAAGACCTTTAAAATCATTGAGTCCAACCTTTAACTCGGTGTTTGTACTGGGGCTGATGCCCTCTGCAAGCAAGACCATCTCCTGCTTGTGGTCTCAGCCTGCCGCCAGCATCCCCCTCGCCAGGGCCACTGCCCCGTCTCCCTCTTTGAGTTGGCTTTGGTAAACCCAGGGGGGTTAAAAGCAAACCGGCTGGCAGGCAGAGGTGCTGAGCAGCCGCTGCTCTCTGCAGGCCCTGTGCTCAGCACCTCCGACAAACCAACTTGGGGAGTTTTTAATCTCCCAATGCATAAAGTGCCAGTAAAAGTTGGGGAAAGGGGGAGCCCCTGGAAGAGGCTGGACGGTGAACTGGGCTGGAGAAGAGCAGAGGGGCTGCGCGAGCAGGGGTGACAAACACGGGGCAAGCACCCACGCCTAGCTGGGACAGGATCGAAACCCTCTGAGGCGCAGGGCCAGGAGGCTGAGCCATGGGTACCGTGCTCTCCACGAGGATGCAGCCTCGACCCCTTGGGCTGCTCCGTGCGAAAGGTGTTAGGGCTGGGTTTGGTTCTGTTTTTTTGTCAGACTGGACTTGTCTGAAAACAGAGTTCTACGTAAAGAAAGCTGCGCCTTCCCCAGCACCATCCTTCAGGTACTGCTGTAGAGACGTGTCCCCGATCCGCCTCACAAATGCTGTTGGCAAGTTGTTTCTCGAGTCCCAGAGAATTTTCTACAAAAAGTTTTCTTGGGGAGGGAAAAAAAAACTTTAATAAAACATGAGACGGGCTTGATCCTGAAGCAAGAAGAAACGAGCATTAGCCAACCCAGCCCTCGGCACCTCTGGAGCGAGATGCTCACCCAAGCCAGGCAGCCCTTCCCCGGAGACCGGAGCGAAGAGCAGTGCAGTGGCAGCAAGAGGAGTGGGAGATGGCTCAAGGGGCTTCCCCTGCTCCACATCAAGCCTTGGGCTCTCCGGGCCCAAGGCATCCCCACACGGCTCTGTAGCATCCCCGGTGTGGGACCGACCGGACCTGCAACCTGGAAGCCATCCCCTGTCTCGGTGCTGGGCTGTTGCTGAGTTTTCCTTCTCCCCCCGTCTCCCTTCATTTCCTTTCTGGCTCTCGCCTCGGCTACTCCTGCTGCTCCTTCCCCACCTGAAGCCCTAATCCTCCGCCAGTGACGTTGCCGGGGGTTGTTGTGGCAACAGTTGGGATGAGGTCAGGAGGAAGGGGATGGCTTTTTCAGGTGGGGGAATAGGCAGCACGGCTGCCTTGGCTTCGAGAAACCGAAGCAGCTCTTTGCAAGTAAATCTTTGCATGTAATAAAGAGGGAGAGACTGGAAAACCTCTGATGCCTGTCCAGAAATCGCTTCCAAAGAGAAGGGGCTAGGTTGGTCCCTGGGTGAGTCCCTGGCTTGGAAGGGTTACTCCCTGGATGCATTTGGCCTGTTGTTTTTCCGTCAGCAGCTTTTTAAAGCGATGGGGTTGGGGAGCCCTTTGGACCGTGCATGGAGCTCTTGCAGACAGTTTAATAGCTGTTAGGATTTCTGGTGCCTCGGCAGGAGTGGCCATGTGCTGTAAACCAAAGGGTCAGGAGAGCTGGGGCTGAAGGACGGTGGCTTGCTGGTTGTGAAGAGGGGTAAAAGCGTGCTGGAAAAAAGCCCTGGGAAGAGGAAAATGAGGTGCAGGTAGAAAGCCACTCCCTCACAGAGAAGGACATGGAGAAAGTCCATGCCTCAGTTTCCCCACCACCCAGGTGAGGATGCAAAGGCTGACACAGGGGAGGTGACCTGGCCCTTGCTGCTGAGCCCCTGTGGTGCAGGTGGCAGCTCATGCAGAGCGGTGATGCCGGAGCAGCCCCTTCCTCACGGGATGCAAACTCTCTACAACTACCTAAAAGGAGGTTGTAGCAAGGTGGGTGTCGGTCTCTTCTCCCAAGTAACTGGCGGAAGGACGAGAGGAAATGGCCTCAAGTTGCGCCAGGGGAGGTTTAGATTGGATGTAAGGAAAAATTTCTTTACTGAAAGAGTAGTTAAACATTGGAACAGGCTGCCCAGGGAAGTGGTTGAGTCACCATCCTCCCTGCTCTGCTGGCCCTGGCAGGGCTGGGACTTCTGCCAGGGGGAGCTTTGGCCCGGGATACCCAATAGACTTGACAGCAGCCGCCCAGCTGGATTTTCCATGCCTGACACTGAATTTGCAGTGCCAGATGCTGGAGCAATTGCTGGCTGGCTTGTCATTCGAGCATGGTCTTGCTGAGATCAGAGCAGCAGAGCCCTGTCCCTGCAACCAGAAAAGGGGACAGCAGGCACCTGGAATGAAAAGAGCAGCAGCTGCAGCAACAGAAACCCAGGGAGCACCGGTCCTCGGGCCCATGGAGGTGCTGGGACCCCAGGAAGGGCCAGGCTCAGATGAGCAGTGCCCCATTTGTCCTGGTGTTTAGAAACCCCTCTGGAAATCCAGTCCTCTTGCACTAGTCGTGCCACACAGACACCCCAAAGCGACCGCCGTGGTCATGCTGGGACCACTTCTCCCAACAAGCTGCACCCCAAAATGCTTGGCAATTTGCTTTCCCAAGGATGCTCTGCCTGGGAGCCACCCCGCATCCTGGTCCTGGGATTTTCCTCCCAGCTGGGAGCTGGGGACCACAGGGACCTTGGGGGTGTGGGATTCCTTGTCCCGAACCGCTTCAGGGTCCCGCTGTGGGTCTGTCCACCTCCCAGGCCACCGTGGAGTCCTTTTACTTCTTCCCCCGCACTCCAGAACTGGTTTAATCAGCTCCTAGTTTTCATTTCGTGCCTTTCTCTCTCTTCTTTTTTGAGGGGGCAGTGAAATTTATACAATATTTAAGCAGCATAGTGGAGTCCTGGAAGATATTATTAATGTAAAAGGGACAGGCTGGAAATGCACTTGAACCTGGTTACAATTAGAGGGTGATTTTTCTAAAGGTCAATGAATTCAGATAATATCCACAGGGGGGAAAAGAAATTTAATACCTTTTTAGTGAATTAATTAATTATAATATTATATCGGCTTGGGGTTCTTTTCCAGAGTGATTAAGGGAACGATCTGTCTTCGGAGAGGCTGGGGGAAGTCAGTGAGCGAACGAAAGACTGACAGAGGGAAGGGAGAGAGGGGGAGAGCTGGGGAGAGTTTAATGGGAGAATAATGGAGCCTTTTCTTTCCTTTAAAAACTTACTGTATTTCCAGGCCACATGATCCCTGCCTGCCGGGTCCAGACCCTTTCCTTGCAGTCTCCCCGAAGGCCGTTGGAGGGGTTATTTTGTATTTTTACCTTTCCAAAGTGTCTTTGGATGCTTTAACGTCTCAAATGCCGGACACGGTGCAGGGGTGGCCGGACCCTCTGTGGCAACCCCATCCCTGGCGCCACCAGCACCGTGTCCCAGGGCTGGCAAAGGGGCTCTTGCCGGGTCTGTGCGTGGGGACACGGTGTCCCCAGGAGCCACCGCGGGCGGCGGCCTCGGCATGGTGCAGCTCCCGGCCCCGGGGAGCCCCGCGGCCCCAGCCCTCAGCAGTGTGGTTTATCTGCAGCCCGAGCTGAGGCTGGAATTTACACACTCTGCTAATCCAGCCAGCCCCAGAAATTAATTACAGTCTTGTACATTAAAAATTAACATAACCTTTCTGGATATATGTTCTTACAGCACAGGAGTGGGCCGGAGTCCCTCAGCCGCCTGTAATTTGAGCTGCTTTTCTTCTAATTCTTTCCCCCCACTGTTTTTTAAAGATGTGGACATTTGAACTCATTAATCATGGAGCCTGGTAGCTGGTAAAGTTTAAGAGGTTTGTAATTGTGTTTGGTCCTGGCAGAGTTTGCAGGGAAGGGGGGAGAGGAGGTGTCTCGCCTTCGTTGTGAAGGTTTACGCCAGCACCCGTGGGCTGGGGTGGGAGGGAAGGGGTGCCCGTGGTCGCCCTCGCAGGGTTATCTCCTGGCATGGGTAGGGTACCAAAAACCCAGCAGGGAGAGCACAGGGAGGTTACCAGGGCTTGACCGTGGGGGAGATGGGCTGGAAGGTCTTTTGCAAAAGTTGCTCCACGATGTCCCGCGTGCCCCGTGCAGATGCAGTTCCAACAGCTACTTTTACTCTAGAATAAAAGCAACCTTTTCGTGGGGAGGCTATAGCACATTCCCACTCTTCTGCTGAGCCACAGGCTGCAAACATCCCGGCCCAGCAGGTTCAAGTGGGATAGATGAAGCTGGACAGCCAG
>NW_008825105.1:1794669-1801403 GCF_000699105.1 Pygoscelis adeliae
AGTGGGACTCGGGCTCCGGGGGCTGAGCTGAGCCCTGTGGACTGAGCGCTCCCACCGCTCCTCTCGCCGCTCGGCTGATGAGTGGTAACATATGGAGCGGTGGTAATGGGATTGCTTGAGACAGTCTGTATCTACCGTTAATGTGCTTCTAAAGCAAAGTGTGCGTCATGGGCATGAAGAGCATCCTCACGCAGGGATTTGCTCGCTGCGGCATCACATCCCTGGTCGTCTGTCCCTCTGGTCTCTGCTTTCCATCCCAGGAGCCGGGGCTGGAGCTCTCTGCTCGACCTCCCTCTGGGTGGCTGGGGGAGATCTCCCAGCAGAACCTGGCCGGTGCCCAGCCCTGGGTGATGCTGCTGCGTCAGGGCAGTCTCCTGGGGAAGGGGGTTTGGAAGGACCAAGTTGTGATGCTGGCTCAAAACTTGGGGTCTGTTGTATGGCGTGCCCTGGCAGGATCCGGCACTGCCCCTCTTCTCCCAGGGAAGCATTAGTCCCTCAGCAGGCTCCCTCCTCCTCCGTTGCCTCCAACGGGGAAGAGCGCTTGCCAGGCCTTTGGGCACGTCTTCTCTTCCCTCCTTCCCCATCTCCGCTCCTTAAAACCCCACCATCCTTTATCAACCAGCCCTTTCATTTCTCTTTCCTCCCCCCTCCACCACCACCTCCCTCCCATCACCTCCCTCAGCCAGCCAGCGACTGCCGGAGAGAGCCAGCTCGCTCCCATTGTGCTATCTTTGGGTCCTAAATTAAAATTTATGACATCTTGAAATGAGCAGTGAGGGTAATTTTGCTTCTGAGCGAAGATGCTAATGAGTCCCCTTAATGGCGTGAATAAGGAGTTGACGGGTCGTGTGTCACTTTGCGCAGACCGTGCTGGTGGTGTAATGGCCACAGTAAGTGTCTGTAATTATACCCTGTCTCGCTGTATTTTGGCAGCCGTTGTGGGAGAGCAGGCGGCTCAGCCGCGTACAAGGCAGGGGGGAGGGAGAAGGGAAGGAGGGGGGGGAAAATTCCCAGCACCTCCTGTGCTTCCTTCGTGCTCCCCAGACTCCTCGTCCCTCCGTCCTTGCGGCTCCGGAGCGGTGGCTTTGCTGGGCTCGGCTCCGGCCGGGAGGCGGGTTGGCTGCGGCTGCTTTGAGGCTGGGCTGCTCTGTCTCCTGTCTCCCTTTCTCCCCTTTAAAACAAGGCGATAAACCCACACGTCCCCCTCTGCCGCGCCGGGGCTGCGGCAGCGTGCCCAGGGCGGGACGGCAAAGACCTGTTGGACCCGAGCGCGTGGGACAGCCCTGCTCAGAGCGTGGGGTGATACAGGGTCCGTCCTCACCAGCCCCCAAAACGCAAGGTCCCGACTCTGCCTGGGGAGCAGATGGGGGGGGTCCCCTCCTGCGGCTGGCACCAAGAGCCCCCCAGCTATTCAACTCTGATGCTGTCCTGGTCTCTGCTTCCTTCCCGGCTGACTTCTTCGTGGGTTTACTCTGGGGGATTGTCCTCACCCTATTTTAGTCCCTCAGGGTTTTTTAGCTATTCAACATGCCGCTGAAAGCTTCCCGCAGAGAGACAATTAGTGTAGAGGCAAGAAATCCTCCCCTGTTGCTTCCCGGGGTGTAAAACCAACTGCTGTCACCTGGCCAGGAGCTGAACCCTCCGGTGCGGTGGGGAAATGGTCCGTCTCCCAGTGACGCTCCGTGCCAGCTCCGTTGGGCTCCAGCCTGGTCCCTTGGCCGGGCGCAGGGATGCTACCTCCACGAAGCTGCGCCTGGGGATTCGGCCAAGGGGGACAAGGTTTTCCCGTCCTGGCAGGAGGAGCTGCTCCGGAGCTGCTGTTGCGAGGAGTCATTTTGCAGTCAAGCTCCGTGCATGTACGTTTGGGACTCGGTGCCACGTCCCGAGTGAGGTTTTTGCTTGACTATGGCGCTGGGAGGGCTGGGCATTGCTTCAAAAAGCACAAAACGGCTTTCTGAAGGTTTTTGTCTGCCCAAGGAGATTATTCTGTGGACCACCTCACTCCCAAGCCTCCTCGAGACCATAAAACCTTCCAGTCTGTGCTCGAGTTGTTCATTTCTTGGCAATACCCGCTCAGCAAGGGGGGGGATGGTGGGTGAAAATGCCAGAGCCCCAGATGTCCGTGTGGCTGACGGGGCCATTGGGTGTGCTGTGGGAGAGGGCTCCTGCTCAGATGCTCTTCGGGACTGGTGAGTGCTTGGTGCAGCAACCTGGTCCATGACCGAGCCAGGCACGCGTCCCCACAGTGCATAAAATTAATAGGTAAGACCCAAAACGCTCGGCAAGCCAGGCTTTAATTTGCTGCCACTGGTGAAGTGCTTGGCTTTGGAGGAGTTTGCAAGCCCCGGAGGTGTGTGTGCGCTCAGGGCGTGGATTTACACATGGGGAAAGTGCCCGGGGCAAGGGCAGGGGTTTGCTGGAGGAGAACGTGACAAACAGCAGCTCCTGTGCCCGGCATGGGATGGCTCCCAGGGGCGCATGGAAGCCGGCTGTGAGTCTGGGAGCCGTTTCCCCTCCCGGTCGCTGTCATGGCACATCCGAGCTTGCTCCCTGCAAGAAGCCCTGCGCCTTCAAATTGAAAAATAGCGAGCGGCTGGCTCTTTTCCTTGTGTCTCTGGGCTTGGGAGCCTTTGAGCCGCTTGCAGAGAATGATTTACAAAGTGCGGAGAGTTTCCCTGGTTTGTTTGTGTAGGTGGGTTTTTGTTTATGTGTCTCTTGAAGCCTTGAGAGCCCTCGACATATTTCTTCCTTTCCTCCTCCTGCCTCAGCCCACACCCTTCCTGACATGAGAAATTCCTGGGCAATCCCAAGCCAGGAGCACCGTGGGCAGGAGCCCAGGAGCACCACGGGCAGCCATGGGACCCCTTGCCAGGGCCGAGCCTAGACCGAGGGAGGTTTTTCTCTGCGCTGTAGAGATGCTGCTGATATGGGTGTTGGGGTGGAAATTATTCACCCTGGCTCTCCCCACCCTTCCTTCACGTCTGCTTCTTGCTCTGCCATCACTTGCCACCGCCTTCAGCTCCCTGGAGCTTTTTGGGACCCTTTGCTGTCCCATCTTTGTGGCAGGAGGGTCTGGAGCTCGGCGAAGCAGTGGCTTTGGGCACAGCCCCATTGAGCAGCACGGCCGGCACGGGTCTGAGGTGTCCCTGTGGGGGGGTGTGGCGTGGTCCAGCTGCTCTACTATTTTCTGGACTGGAAGGACACAGGTTTAGCTTTGGGCACTGACGTGCCCACAGGCAAGTCGTCGTCATCTTTGGAGGTAGCAGGGATGATTATGAGAATAAAAGCATTTGGCTGCACAAAATGTTACCATTGTGGGCGTTGCGTGCTTGCTTTTAAAAGAGCCTGAGAGCTCCTTGGAGGTGAGGAAGCTGCTTGTGCATGGGCTTGGGCAACACAGGGTTGTCCAGAGCTGCTCAGTTGGTGGCTGATGCTGAGGAAAGCCCCAACGGTCCCATGCTCCCGGCACCGGGGTCCTGCAGGTGCCGGTGTTGCTGGTTCCGTGAGAGGTGGCCCCGGCAAGGGAGGCTTTCACGCCTGCCCGGCGCAGCACCGGGGATGCCTGCGGCCGACGCAAGCCCCGTCCCAGTAGGAAGCAAAGTTCTGCCACGTCACCAGCACCGGCTGCCTGCAGAATCAATACAAGTGTCTGTTACAGAGATACACGCGACAGCGTTTTAAAGGACAATATCAATAAACTCAGGAGAGCTGTTAGCAGGCTCCGACGAGGGCTGGCAAGCAGGCGCTCCCCGCGTTGGGGAGATCATGACCATTGAAATATTGAAGTACTTGCATATAAACTGCGCTTTCAAGTATTTTTGACAAGGGTACTAATTAAATCTTAATTGACACTGCACTAATTAGCTTCTTAATTACATGGAACCACATAATTAGCAGCACACTCTGTGCTAATTGTTAATTAGGAAAACCAGGCATCCCCCTAACCCCCCCCATCCCTCCCCTCCTGTTGTCGCTTTTAGCTAAAGAGCCTCTGGTGGGAGGAGGAGGAGGAAGAGGAAGAAGGGAGGGAAGAAAAAGCCGCACCTGCTGATGACGATGAGCCGTGCAAGAAGTGTGGCCTTCCCAAGCTGTGAAACGGCTCAGGAGGGTGGTTGTGCTCCCAGCACATGGCACTGGGATGGCGTGTGGCTCCAGCTGGGGGTTTGGGCAGGGGGACAGGGACAGGGATGGGGGTGCAAGCACATGTGTTGGTGATGTTGGTGATGCAGCACAACCCTCCACCTGGAGATGTCCCCATGAAGCCCCTTTCCTGCAGCTCCATCCCAGCAGCGCAGCCTCGCCAGGACAAGCTGCTGTGGCACCGGGCAGCTGCCGAGGGTGCTGACCCCATGTGCCAACAGACCGCTTTAACCGGCTCCACCAGCTCGGTCGATCGTCCCCCCCGTGGCCCCAGGCCCTCCCAGCCCCTGGCGCGCTGCCGCTCCTCCGTGGGGTCCCCCAGGATGGGTGATGCAGATGTTCTGTGCTGGGTTGCGTGACCCCCTGCCCTGTGGCCGCGTGCTTAACATTCCCCAAAGAGGCGTTTTTTTTCCCTTCTGGCAAGTGTGTCCACTTGCTCCCTTTATTCCGTTGGTTTTTCTGGTTTTCCTGCCTTGCTCCATCTCTCCTGCCAGACAGCAGGCAGTGCGAGCATCTCATCGCTGGGGCAGCAAAGCTTTCTCTTAAACGGGTCCTCCTCAGCCCAAAACCCCCTCGGGGTTTCACTTGGCCGCTCACTTTGCAGGGGTGAGGGCCCATCCTCCCTGAAACGGGCACGCCGGGGTGCCTGCACGCGCTTACCTGGCTGGGTGCTCGCGGGAACCACCGCGGCTTTGCTCCCGGGGTGGATTTTCATACCTCGGCTGTCTGTGTGCGCGATGGGCATCACAGAGCTCAGGGCTTGCGGGTCAGCGTGGGTCCGTGCCAGTGTTATCCTGGCACTGTGTTTAAGCTCAATACCTGGTTTTGGTAGAGGAATTGCTCTGGATTTGGCTGTGCCGCTGCTGTGCAGGGCCAGTGCCGCTACATCCCAGCCCCTGCACCCTGCTCTGCATCAGCCCAGCTACAGCGCCTGCTCCCCAAAACCCTCTGATCCCACTGGCGATCACGGCCACGGAGCGATGCCCCATACCACAGCACGCCGTGCCCAGCATCCGCCACCTTCTCCGCCTCTCCCAGCCCTGAAAGCTGCTCCAGCAGCAGCCTCGCCGCCCTGGCCAGCCCACCGGTGCCCATCCTTGCAGCAGGAGCAAAGTCAAAACCCCAAGGCTGCAGTTTTGCAGGTCTCTCCCTTTCTCTCTCTCTTTTTTTTTTTTATTTTTTTTTTAAATCTTTAAATTTTTTAAATTTTTTAAAAATATTTTTAATAGTGCAGTTTTCCAGGAAATATACAAAATGGTTTAACAGCTGCTGCGGAGTTCGTCTTTCCCAAGAGCCTGAAGGAGCGGGACACGGAGCGCGGTGCAGCTGGGAGATTGCAGCCCCCTGTTTATGGGGAAAGAGGCGGAGCGGAAAAGAAAATATCCGTATTTTCACCAGGGGGAAAAGAGGAGGAAAAGAAAAGAAAAAAAAATGAAGAGGTGAGAAAATTGTTCACATTTGACAAATCTTTCTAATTAGGGGCCAATTATGTCCTCAGATTCCTAATTGGGATTCCGGCAGGTTTTCAGGCTTGTAGGGTAATTACAGGCTCATAATTCTATTAAGATGGAAATTCGGGAGAAATACCTTATCATAACATTTAGATTTTGCCATCTGTGTTGATGGGCTGCAGCTCGGGTGGGAAGGGGGTGCTCTCGCTCCTGCGCTTGGAGCCTGATCCTCAGCTGGTGCCAGCCGGCATCGCCGCGGGCAGAGCCCGGCTCCGGAGGACAAAACGGGGGCAGAGGGATCTGAGCATCGTCTCGGTCCCGTGGGGGCTTGTTGGGGTCTGCAGGGTGCTCGGCTGTGGGTTTAAGCGGAGGAGATCCCCCGGGTTGTGCTGGGATAGGAGGGCTGGACGCCCTGTGTTCCATCCATCGCCACCACTGTCCTCTCCGAGCGTCGTCCCGGTATTTCTAACCAGAAATAGCCATGGCAGTCGCTCTCTGTCTTCCTCCCGACCCAGAGGAGGAAAGAGCTCCCTTAGCTTCCAGGCAGCCCTGGTTTCCATTTGCACCAGCCTTCATCTAGGTGTAAAAGAAGGGGAAAAACAAATACGGGTGTAAAAGTCCCTTTTGTAGCACCCAGAAACCATAAAGGGGCTCAGAGTGTCCGTGAGTTGCGGGGGACGCGCTGGGGATGGGGCTGGCAGGGCCGTGCCATGGGCCAGAGGTGACCGCATGCTGGCACCGTTTTTGGTTCGGCAGCCAAAATTAGGAGGGAGGGAGAAAACTAAACCTGGACTTCGGGGAGAGCGCTGTAGGTCCACCAGAACACTTGGTTTAACCCCAGCCACAGCGCTTTGTGCCGGTTATGTTGGCTATCAAAAAGCAGGGTGAGCTGTAGAGCCCCTTCCCCTTTCAATGCATGGAGGAAACCCACAGTATTTAAAAATAAAAGAAAAGCACTGATGTATTTTGTTTCAATAATTGCAATATTTTTTCCTCTTTTCCCCGTTCTATTTTTTGCAGAAGCTGTTTGATGTGACTCGGGTTGACAAATGGCTGGAGTTGCAGCAGGAGCACCCCTCACTCTGCGGGGGGTTAGCGGCCGGGGGGGCACGGGGGGGGGGCCGGCCGCGGCGGCACCGGGGG
>NW_008825105.1:1801502-1808155 GCF_000699105.1 Pygoscelis adeliae
CCAAATCCCAAATAAACCTAGAAAATCCTGCTTGGACGCAATCTCTCGATGGGAAATTCTCCCCCTGCTCCCAAAATCCGGGTGTGTGGTGGCTGTGCTCGCGCTTGTCCCGTGCTTGGGACGGGCTGCTGGGACGCCCCTGTCCCCGGCCCTGTTGCGGGAGACGTCCACGCAGCAAAGCCCCCACGAGGGATGCTGTAATTTGGGGTTCCCCGGACCGCTAATGCTAATATTTTTTTTTCCTCTTGGCTAATGAAACCAGCCGTGGGTGATTATTTTAATCATCTGTGTTACTGGGCGGGAATGCAGCTTCTTCTGGATCTGCAAATTTATAACAACACTAAAAAAAATGAAAAAGAAAAAAGAAAGAAGAAGAAAACCCTCCTCTCCGTAAGAGTCTTGCTGCCTTTGATCTTTTGTGTGAGGCCTCTTATCAGGACGAGAGTAGGTTTACGTGCTGGAAGATAGGGGAATAATACTCCACGGAGATAAGCTGCAGCCCCAGCTCTCCTTTTTGTGGCAAACTTGATAGTACTGGGAAAATGTTTACTGGGAGACTTTGGGGGAGAATTAGTCCCCAGCGCAGCTGAGAAGAATAATTGCTCTGTGTGATAATTAAAGGATGGTGGGCTCGGCATCAGCCCCGGCCCCGGGATGGAGTGGGAGGAAAGCGGTGGTTTGCTGGGAAGCCCCTCGGTACAGCCCGTGGTGGGATGGCAGACGTGAGTTGTCATTGCCAGGGTCACCACCGCCCCTCACGGGGACACGGCAAAACCCCCTTATGAATGGCCCGAGGTATCAGATATTAAAGCATTGAATTATTCTGGTGGGATGAGTGGGGAAATGGAAACACCGGGGGTTAGATGAACGTCCCTGGGGTGCTTTCGGCGTTGTCACTAACTTCAGCTCTTGGGTTGCATCAGGAGTCAGAGCATCACGGTGCAGCCGCAGCGGCTCAGGAGCATCATCTGGAGGGGAGGGAGGAGACCCGGACAGGGATGGCTGTGGGGAGAAGCCACGCATGAAAAACCTGCTGGATTAAAAAAACAAGGACACCACTCCCTCCCGGGGACACAGAGGCCTGAGGGGAGCACTGGGGGGCCGGGCACCTCCGGGACCGGGGGTCACCCAGGAACAGCCCCCGCCGCCCGCCACCGCGTAATCGGTTTCCTATTAATCTAGCTTTTTATTATTATTATTATTGTTATTATTATTAAACATCTCTCTTCTCCCAAATCATCTCAGAGCCGTGGCGAGGTCCCTGGTAATAGCTCCATAAATTTCAGCCATAAAAAGTAATGGAGGGAGACAAATGAGATAATTAGGAATAAATCTTGGCGAGGTCTCTATTCATCAACATCCCCCAGAACCGGCCAATATTCCAAATCATTAGCAAAGCCCGTAATTAACAAAGAGCCAAGGCTTCCAACGTTAATAAAGCTTGCTCAACTCTATATTATCAGGTAGCGGCTGACGAATCAGCCCTGTTAATATTATGGCCTTTGTTAAGGATCTTCTTTCTTTCTCTCTTTTTTTTAAAGCTAAAAACCCTGTGTCATTTTTTTTTTTCCCCCGTCTGCTAAATTTTAATTAGATTTTGCATGTGCATCTGTAGAGGGCAAGTGAGGGGACAGAGGGACAGGGTTTTTTTTCTTCTATACTTGGGGATACTGGCAAAAGAGAGATTCCCCCCCCCCATCTTTCTTACTTTTATTCATTACTCCACACCTCCACGCTCTCCTGCAGGGAGGAGAAGTCCTCGAGGCTGGTACCAACTAACAGCCAACTGCTATTTATTCCTCCCCTTTCCCTAGAGCCTCGGGATTTCTGGACTATGCGTGCAGACAGCAGGTGCCAGCTCAGCTCTGCGAACCTGCCACCCCTGGCCCGCGGTAGCCCGGGCACCTCTTGGCTCATCTGGGCTACAAGCAGAAGGGATTCGCCCAAGAGTGCAAGTGCAATGATTGCCTATTTCCCTGTCACGGCTTAGAAATTATATGGTTTCTGGGGCTGCTGAAGAATTTGTCTGTTCCCTGCCCGCCTGGGCATGGTGGGACACTCACCTACGTGCCACCACAAGGTCAGCCACCCGTGTCCTCCATCCTGTCCCCCAGCAAGGCTGGCGCTGGACGTCCAGATAACTTAAAACAACATCTCCAGGTGGGACAGCTACAGAATAGCTGCATTGCAGAAGTCCCTCTTTAACCCCAGGTGCACACAGGTTTACGTCCCATCAGCATATTTATTTTGGTTTTGTGTTTGTGCAAATGGGGATATCCCTCGGTCTGGTAGGGATAAGGGAGAGGTTTGGGAAGGATTAATAACTTTGTGCTTTAGGCTTGCACAGGTCAGGGTTGGGCCGGCAGCTCTGCGGGCAGGGAAGCAGATGAGCCCAGGTGCCTTTGCTGTGGTATCTCCCTCTGAAGCATTTAAGAGCAGATGAGGAGCCAGGAGCAGGAGATGCTAAGCAGGGCTGGCAGCTCCCACCTTCCTTCGAGATGCTCTTGTTGCCACTGCCAAGCCTTCGTCCTCTGTGATGCCTGGCGCCACCGAGCTGGACAAGCACACTTGTGCACCACAGTGACAGGTTTCTGTTTCTTTTCCAGTTTCAGGGGCCAATCCTCTGCTCTCGCTAAGCTACCGGAGGGATCTCAGCCTGCTCCGCCCAGAGCCCAGCAGCTCAGGGCAGGAGAGAGCGGCAAGAGCTGACCCCAGGGAGCCTGCCCTTACCTCCAGCACAGGACCACGGCCACGCTGCCGCCTCGCCAGCCCCTTTTCCTTCCTGAAGCCTCGTCGTTAGCTGCTGCTGCGGGTCAAATACAGGGGGATGAAGCTGCTGCTGCTGGGCATCCCTTGGCATTGCATGCAGGTACTGGTGAATGCTCTGCAATAGTCCCCCCGAGAAAGGGGAGCGCAAAGGCGCAGTGAGGGGCTTTGGCACTTCTGCAGAGCAGCTTTCTGCACCGCGCGGTTGCCTTTTTCCATTTTGCATGGGTTAGTGGTGGCTGTCAGAGGAGGCTGCCTCATGCTGTCTAGAAGCCATGCAGGAAGAAAGGTAGAAAACCTGGTCTGTGTCTCAGCAAAATGGTCTACATGGGGCAAAAAGTAGGGCACCCCCCCCCCAATTTGGCTTCTCTGTCACCTGTGTCCAGCTGGGAGGAGACCCCCAAGGAGGCTGTGCCTGCACCCAGCCAGCTGCCACGGGATACCCCATTCCTAGGAGAAAAAGCAGGGAAATATTACATGCTCTGTGAGAGTTTCCTCCATCTGTGCAAGGGGGTTTATTAAGTGAGAATTTATCATGGGGGTTTTTTTTGTACTTTGTGCAACACTATCATGAAAGGGCATTTCATTATGTTTCTGCCATGTGCAACTTTTATGATGCTATATTGAACCATCATCAATAATAACCTTTATTGAACATGAAATAGTTCAGACAATAAAAAACCTTTATTGCAAATAAGTCAATGTAAACATAAAACCAAGGGGACAAACCACAACCTGGAACAGTGCAAACTTTATGGGACATTACTGTGCGGATATGTTACGTGCACTCGGCAAACGCCGAGCAAAGCGACCCAAAGGGACGAAGGGGCACCAGGCAGGGACGATCAGGGCTTGCACCACGCTCTGCTCCATGCCCAGCAAGCCTCTACCGAGGCCACAGCTATTTCTGGAGGGCATCAACTGGGATTAGAGCAGTTGTATTAAGTGTCGGTGCCATCATGAGGACCAAGGGGTGGTTGTGGTCCTCTGTTAGGAAAGAGTATCAATGCTCATCCCAGGAGGGCGAGTCCAGAGGGGCTTATGGCTGGTACAGAGGTGCATCGACCCCAGATGTGTCACTGGGGGACTGAGCCAGGGTGCACTCTGCCAGGCAGCCTGCTGCAAGACTGCTCAAAACTTAAGCAGAAAGATAATCAAGGGGCTATTTAAGTGCTGTGGCTGCAACAGCTCCCATTTACAACCAAGAAATGCTGCCTGAGATTTAGGTGTTCACCGCCCTCATTTGCTTCCTCTCCCCCAGGGGCAAGTGTTTGCTCTCAATGAGGAGGCTGCAGGGACTGCTGTGAGGAAGCAAAGGCTGGTCCCGCAGACTGCCTGCAGGACAGGGATGCAGAGAGGGGTCTCCTCCCAGCCCCAGTGTCATCCCCGCACAGCCGGAGCCTGCACATTGGGGTATCGGAGAGGCACTGTGCCAGGCGCTCTGTGGGGCTGGGATTTGCAACCCAAAGAGGCTGGAGAGAAAGGAGAGGAGGATTTTCATTCCTACTTGACACCTGAGCAATGTGAAATGAGAGCTAACCCTCCTCTCTACCATTAGGTGCTCTACCCACAAGGCCAGCCTTGCTCTGCACCCCAGTAAATGGGAATAACAGTGGCTGTGGCATGCACTGGGCTGTCCCAACTGGAGACTTGTGAAATGCCATGTAAAAATGAATCCTCTGAAACGCAGCCACCGCTGCGGGCAGCAGCAGCAGGGTCACTGTGGGACTGCTCAGCCCTTCGGTATGAGACAAGGGGATGGAGAATGCTGAGCTGGGGGTTTGTGGGGACCTCGTGTGGTCCTTCACACCAGCCCAGCGAGTGGAGCCCCAAATATCTATTGCCTTGTAAGCAACCCTGGGATCAAGTTAGTTGTGCAAAACAGCCCACGGGCAGGGCTGTGAGAGGCACTCGGGGACCCTCTGGCCTTTCCAGAGGCTACAAGTTTTCAGGGAAGAGTAGAGACAGCCACCATAGGAACCTGGCTGTCACCAAGCCCTGACACAGCCTCCAGAAAGCAGTTTATTTTATCTCAAATGCTACAGGGGAGCCCTAGGACTTGGAGAAGAGCAAAACCTAGCTGGGAAGGGAAAGCTGCTCAGTACAAAAAGAAAGCATCAGGACTTTAGGGCAGAGCGCTATAGGCAGAAACAGGAGGATTCAACACCAAAAATCACAGAAGCCAACTGCCTCTTCAGCACAACCCATGCAACCCCGCCCAAGGAGGAAACCCGCTTCCCCACTTTCCCATCGCCAGCCCGGGATTACCCCAACCGCCATCCCCTGCTTTTTACCAGGGGAAGCAAAGCACGTGCTTACCTTGGCTGCTCACCACAAAGCCCGTCCCACTGATTCCACTAAAGAGAGCCCTGTCTTGCCGAGAGCCTTTTATACCCCAGCCCCTGTGCAGGTGGTTCCCCATCACTGCCCCTTACCAGGTGATTCACTGCTGGGAGATTTCTTCTTCCCTCTCCATCACCCACTGCTAATACCAAGCACCTGGCTGGTCCCCAGCCCCCAGGCTCTGCAGCAAAACCCACCTCATAGCAAGGCAGCCCAGGGGCCCCCCCCCCGATTTGGTGGGGTGTCACTGCTGCAGCTGAGACAGGGCAGATCTCCATGGGGTGGTCGGAGCCGACCAGCACTTTTGCTGCCAGCGCAGCCTCCGACATCTCTTTTAATCTCTCTTACAACGATTTCTTTTTTGGCTTGGTGCTTTTAGACTAGAAACTGCCTCAGATCAAGTTGTGTAAAATCTTTGCTAATGCGGTGGGTGCCTTTGGATGTCACTAAGAGGTGCAGATGCTGAACGCTTCTGCAATAAAAATGGGATACTTGTGTCTTGATTTTTGCACTCGAGGAACAAACCAGAGACTCGCGGACTGACCACTGTCAGTCGGGCAGCCGGGCCCAGTGCGAGCGTGGCTGGGAAACTGGGATGGCTGGTCATCCCTTCACTAGAGGGCAGCATCATGCCAATAAAATTGCCTTAAATCTCCGCAATTTTGGATTAGCCAGGTGGGAGCTTCCAAAGAACTTCACACCTTGGGCAATCTGGCGTCGAAAGGTGCCGGTGCGTAGGGGGGAAAGGGCTGTGGTCCGGCAGTTGCCGGGCTGCTTGAAAAGCCAAACCGCCATTGCCAAGGGCGGCCGAGCTGGATGCAAGGGGCAGCCTCTGCTTTCGGGCTCGGGAAGGACCCAGGGAAACGTGCCCAGGGCTCGTGCGCCCTAGCTCCTCTGGGCTGCAGGAGGGAGTCGGTTGCTTGCAACATCTGGAAGCCATTTCTGAGCGGCTTCGCTGCCCGGCTGACGTGCAGCAAGGGGAGAGCAGCTCCCTGGCTCGGGCGGGAGGCCCGGGAGGAGGCTGAGCACAACCAGAACGGCAGCACTGCGATAGCCCCCGGGATTCGCTTTATTGCAAGGAGATAAAAGGTGGCTGGAAGGCAGCACACGTGGGTAATCCCAGCACAGCTGAGCCTCCAGGTCCCAGCCGAGCTGAGGGACTGCGCGCTCAGCACAGTGTATGTTACCAGAGCTCCCTCCGTGCTGCCAAAATCCTGAGCAAAATAACCAAGCCAGACACGTTAGATGCGTATCTCCCCTTTGCAGCAGGGATACTGAAGCAGGCAGAGACACTCTGGCGCAGACACCCAGCAACGCTGAGGACTCGGTACACTTTAAAACTCAGAGACTTAAATAAAAGAATCCTTCATTGCCCATCACCGTGGAACAGGATCAGGCACTAACGAGCTTGGAAGTCAGTGGGGCTTGGGTGGAAATGGAGCTTGGACCTGCTGGGAGCCACCAGCACCCCTCCAGCTTCAGCAGTGCCAGCAAATAATTAACACCACATGGCAGCGCAGGGGATGGCTCCCAGATTGCTGAGG
>NW_008825105.1:1808206-1814330 GCF_000699105.1 Pygoscelis adeliae
GCTTTCCACGGGAAACCCAGCCCCAGCACAGGGCATCCCAGCACCAAGGGGAAACCCACCCACAGGCAAATGAAACCCCGAGCCCGCTCTCGGGGCGAAGCCTGCCACAACAAGATAATGCAGATAGTACCGCTGGGGTGGGTATAGAAAAATATATATAGAAACAAATGCACAAAAATACACACACGTGTGTGTGTGTGTATATATGTATGTGTGTCTCTATATATATATGCACATATATGTGTGTATGCGCATGTATATATATGCATACAGTCAGCCAGACTATATAGCACACAGTAGGGTCTGTCTCACACGCACACATACATACAGAGGAAACAGGAGTGCTCAGGTCACCTCCACATGCCACCGCCACATCTGTGCACATGGAGGAAGCAGGGTGGGTGTGAGCAGGAGCCCATATGAGGCCCAGCATGTAAATGGGAGTGAATTAATGCGTGGGAGGTGAAGGTCTGTTTGCCCTGTCACGCACGTGTGCGCAATGTGTGCCAACTTTCCTTAGCAGGGACGAGTGCTTTGGTCTCAAAAGAAAAATGGTGCCACTTTTTTCACTCTATAACTCACCGGGGCCGTTCAGCACGTTTCTGTGTGGGGTTAAAGGTAGGGCCGAATTTTCCTCCCAAAATATTCCTGTTAATGGCTTGCAAATGTTGGCATCCCTGGCGAGTGCATGCGCATGTGTGTGTGTGTGTTGGCTGCTGGCGCTGTCTCACACACAGCAAACTCCCCAGCTCCCAGATATTTAAGCTAACTCCATCTCCTCTCCGGTTTCAGCTGCGTTTTTAAAGAAAACAACTCCCACCGACTGCAGCAGGAAATCACTATTTGGGTTTATGAGGCACCTCTTCCTGACGAGCCGCGCGGAATAGTCTCTGCTTGCTCTGCAAGGCAGGTATCCCTGTGCCGGCGGGGCAGCTCGGGGCCTTGGCATCGTGCACCAGCCCTTGGCATCATGTACCAGCCCTCGGCATGGTGCACCAGCCCCAGCATCGTGTGGCCAAGAGGGACGAGGCGACACTTGAAAGCCACTCGTGCAACGGCTGCAGCTTTTGCTAGCAGGGAAAAAGGAGATGCTTGGGCTGATGGGGTTTGTATCAGCTCCTTGGATAACATAAGGGAGATGAGGGATGAAGCCTTGTCTTTTGGTTGGCAGGCCTGTGTGTACATTAAGGTGTTGAAGGTGTAGGAAATGTTATTAGAACAAAAAAATAAAGTCACTCAATTTTATTAGCGATGTTTCCTGGTTCAGGCCCCTGCTCTGCACTCACAGAGGACCCAGCACCCAGTGTGTGGCTCGGAGGTAGGAGCCCAGTAGATGTAACTAACCCTGGCGATGGTGATGCATGAGAGCACAGTGCTGCTGGGACAGGATCCGGCCTTGCCATGCCCCAGCCCAGGTCTGCCCGAGCCCGGGGCTGCCGTGCCTTCCCCAGGCAGCCGGACCACACACCGAGCCCACCATCAACCCCTCTGAAGCGGTTGTTTCTCCCTCTTGTTTTCCTGACCTCTCCGATGCTGGAAAAGTCATTTGCTCCCTGCATGACCTGATCGACCCGCTCCTTCCAGCTGCCGGCTCTGCCCTGAGCCCCTGCACCGCCAAGGGAGGCAGAGCCCCCTTCGGCTGGAGCCCATGGTGATGCTGAGCTCCAGGATGAGCTTGGGCAAGGGAAAACACCCACTGGGGGCGAGACGGGGTCTGTGTGTCTGTCCAGCTCTCCTACAGCTGGGCTTCAATCTTGTGTCTCTACCTTCGGGCAGGAGGCTGAAGGGGTTGCGTTAAATCGAGCTGTGGTCCCTGGATATATGGGCCTATGAGTATATACGTGTATATGACCCCAGGGGCTATGGGTCCAACTGTCCTGCGCATCCTGGCTTTGTCCCTTGTTGTGTCCCTTGGGGTCTCAGTGTTTCTTTGGGAGCAAAGCCCTCACCTGCCCTCTTTGCCCAGGTCTCCGGCAGTGCATAAGGGTGAGGGGCTCACCGGGCTGCTCGGCTTCTCTCCGCTCCTCCCTAGGCACCCAGGAGAGGGTTAACACGAGCGTTTCTGCATTTTCCTTCTCCAACTTGGTAGCAAGGCAGAACGTGGGGATATATGGTCTCCGCTTGGGTCCCAGCCTCCAAGGCTGGCTGGAGGAGCCGGCGCTTTCAGGCAGATTGCCGTTTGGCAGCAAAACCCTCCGGCGTTTGCCAATTCTGCACTGCTTCAGCTATCGCCGAGCTCAGACAGCTTCTGCACACACACCCCCCCCCCTTCCCTCGAGACACGATAACTTTCTGCGTAATCTGTGCTGGCGACAGCAGCATGGAGCCGTCCCACCCCGCTCCCCCTCACCCGGCTCCTGCCAAGCTCCTGCCGCAAGGAGCGAAGGGGCCAGGGTGCCAGGCTGGCAGCACCCCCTCACCGGGGTGCAGGTCCCCATAATCAGGGGGACGGGCAGCTCCGAGGCTCCCCCCGGCATGGGTGCATGCACAGTACGAGGACACCCCAAAGCGACAGCAAACACGGGCTCTCTGGCAGCTAGTGGGGTTTCACCGGCCAGCAAACCCTTTCCTGCATCTTGCACGCATGCAGGGCGTCCGTGCAGCCCTGAGTGGCAGCAGCTGGCAGCCTGGGTATTTTCTCCTTCCTTGACAGTGCTGTCTCTTGTGCAGGAGGCTGAGAGGTGCGAGATGGCTTCAAGCCACCTTGCAGCACCGTTGTGACACCCACCTTGGTCCCAACCCTCTAAGAGACAAGGGATCCCAAACTGGGTGCTTGTGCTGGCACAGGCACCGGGATCTTTTCGTTCAGCAGATGCTCACGCTTCTGGCAGGTTCAGGATCAAAGAAGGAATCAGCTCGGACCAGATACTGTCAGACGCCAGGGAGTGGGAAAAAGTGATACTGCTGGGCCAGTGGCCTCAAGCTGGTTTCTGGGGAAGGGCGAAAGCGAGAAGAGGAGCTGGTGGACCTGAAATGTTAATTCCTTCCAGCTGTTGTCAGTCTGGCAGGTTCTCAAAGGAAGTTTAATAGACTGCAGTCGTCTCCCCTCGGCCCGTCCCCCCATCGCCGCGCTGTGCGGAGGCAGCCCAGCAGAACCTGGGATTACATGAGCCACTCTGTCTTCCAAAGACCTAGTTTTATTTTTTTCCCTTTGGCTCTGAAACTTTTCTTGTATATGTGTGTGAGTGTGTGTGTGTGTGCGCACGCACGCACATGTGCAACGCCTTTCGCTCCCCCCCACCCCCAAGCAAAACCTGCCCCTTAGATTGCAGCGAATTAGAAGGGACCGTCGGGGTTGCATGGGGCTGGGGCAGGAGCAGGAGCAGGAGTGAGAGCAGGAGCGGGGGACTGCATCAGCAGTGAGGAGGAGGAGGAGGAGACGGCTTCGTGGGCCTCCTTGCTGGAGCGCACCCCAGTCCGCCGTGTGAACTGGGAGGAAACAGGATGAAGAAAGTATTTGGAGTGGAAAATAAAAATCCTCTCTCTTGCTTTATTGATTGTGATTGTGGACAGAAATAGCTCAGGCTGTTGAAAGCAATCCCCCACCAAAGGAGCAGAGGCTCAGATGCGGGGCTCATCCCGTACAGCATCCTCCTGCCGCCCGCAGCGCACAGAGAAAGAGGGTGCCCAGAAACCTGACGGCCATGGGGTGAGCCAGCCCCGAAGCAGAAGGGCTTCTCACCTGCCTGCCACGGCTCCTGCATAGTTTCCAAGCCTTGTGTTGTACATCTTGCTGTACGCTGGCTGCATCTCTAGACATGCTCAGCATGGGAGCCCGGCAGCACAGACACAGCCCTGGGAACGCGCGGCCCTGGCAGTCTATTAGCAATTAGACAATAAGCTCCTGTCATTAATACATCCCATGTCCCAGCCATAATAAATTGCCAGCAGAAAGTGTCGGACAACCCGGCCAGCCGGGTTCACGCACTGCCCATCCCGGGGAGGCAGACGCCTGTCACCCCTGGGGGGACCTGGCCACTAAGCTGCTTTGAAAACAGCAACAACGGAGCGATGCTATTTTAGGCAACTGGACCATTTCATATGACTTTTAGCCGGTTTCACTGAATTGTTTCACTTAAGACACCGAGTGAGGGGCCAGGGAAGGAGGGCAGGCAAGCCCAGGGTGCCCAGCACGGCCCAGCCTGTGGGGCCAGCAGCCACATGGGCACGGTGCTACGGCTCCCAGCCCTGAGAGAACGGTAAAAACCAAGTGCTGGCAGGAGAGTAATTAGTTAAACCCAAGCACATCTGTTGTTAATTAATTCCCAGGCAGGAGGGTTTAACTCTTGCCTTCCCCAGTGGTTTGTAAGGTGGATGGCCGGCATCAGCTTGCATCCAGAAGAAGGCTTGAACTTTGCTTTTTGAGCCCTTTCCAGGGACTTGAGTTGTTCTGGTCTGTCATTCCCTGCTCTGGTCCATCATTCCCCCATCCCAGAACCATCCCGCTGATTTTCAGGAGCGCCTGGGACATGAGCGGAGCAGCCAGCACTGCTCAGGGCAGCGAATGTGCCCCAGACTTGGGGTAGGGGGCTGAAAAATCTGGCTTTGCCCCTGCCCATGTCCAGCCCCAAGGAGCCAGTGGAGAAGGTGGGACCTCTCTGAGGGTAGGTTTGCAGAGCATCACTGCAGGGCTGAGCTGCGCTTTTGGGTAGCCCTGCACCGGCAACTGCTATTTTATTAGCATTTTTCACAGGCAGCTGTCACTAAAGTACATTTGTAGGCGTGAATATCACATACATTCAGCAGTACCTCATGCTCTGCAAAGAGCCCGGCTCTGTTCCCCACCTCCCCTCTGCCTTGCCCATGAGTTTCAAGCCGCTGCGGGTGGACAGAGCTGCTGCGTGGGGACCTGGTCCCTTGGGAGCAGCGTCAAAAGGGCATTTGATGCTGCAGCAAGGCGGGGGAGAAGGTGAGGGGGAGCTGGGTGCGTGGGGGGTGTGCCACCCCCTTCCCACGCCGGGACACAAGCACGCACGGCACGGCCAGCCCGCAGGGCCCTCCCGTACTGGGGGAAAATCTGTTCCCCATTAAGCGACGCCGACAGCGCTCTTACTGCGGCTGGTGGGGAGAGCAGCCTTGCCAGCTCCGACCTCCCTAATTAGCACAACAAGTGAGGCCAGGCTGGGGAAGGCCAGTGCCTCCGTCCCTCCTTGCCAAGGATGCAAACGGTTGGAGCAGAGCCTCAGCCAGAGCCTGTGGAAAAGCTCCCACCGACCCTGCGAGTGCCCGATGGGGCCCCTGTTCCATCCGTCCCGGGATGGGCAGTGATGTGCATCCCACCTCCCCTGGTCCCCCGCTCCGGGGCTCAGCCCGGGCGGCTGTGCCAGGGCAAGGGCTAAAAGCCCCGACCCGCCGCCCTGAGTCCTACCCGCAGTGCGTGGGGTGGAGGAAGGCTGCCCACACCTCCCTCTTCCCCTCCATGCATTTGCACTATGCCGGGCTCCGACTGCCTTTAGTTCACCACTAAAAATAGGTTTCACGGCTGAGCGGCAGCGCCGGAGGGCAGGCAGCCCAGAGCCCAAACCAGCCTGTGTCGCTGTGACCAACTGACCCATTTGGCCTCGATTTTTAAGTATTTTTCCCTCTTCGTTCAACATCAGCCCAGGCAGCAGCCTCACCAGGACGGCTGAGCCCCCCCGAAGGGCAGCGAGACTCTGGCAGGGGGCCGTGGTCCCACACCTGCATGGCATGGCACGGCACGGCACGGCACGGCAGGGTTGGTGGTCCCACGGCAGGGCTGGCAGGCAACGGGCGGCAGCAGGAGTGCCCAGGCCACTCGAAATCGGAGGGCTGCCAGCTCCCCCCACCCCAGCCCCGCAGCCGGGATTTTTGCATCATTTCTTTTCTCCTTTAGGGAAGTTGTGCCCCCGGGACAGACAGAAGCAGCTCGCGGCTGATGGGGTCCCACTGCAGGGCAGAGCCCCAGGAGGAGCAGGGGACGGTGGTGCAACGGGACCAGGGTTTGTCCCAGGGCTGCAGGAGTGGAGCAGGGAGCCAGCGCCCGGCTGCGGGAGGCCAGGACCTCAACCTGTTCCCCTCAGCGAAGGACGGGGAGTCCTCTCACATTTCCCCTCCCAGCACAAGGAGCAAAGCAGGAGGTCCCTGGGGCTGTCACTGAGCCGTC
>NW_008825105.1:1815399-1816328 GCF_000699105.1 Pygoscelis adeliae
GGGCCTGGCCGGCCCTTGGGCTCCTGCGGGAGGAGCGGGGGGGGGGACCCCACTCTTGGTCCCCCCCCGCCAAGTGCAGCCCCTCAGGAGGAGAAGCAGAGCCCGCAGCACTCCATGCAGATCTCCAGGCAGTCGGCCGACTCGCAGCAGGCGTCGATGATGCCGCAGTCCATGTCGCAGGGCAGGTCGCAGTCCGCGCACTCGCCCGAATTGCAGCAGCAGCAGCAGATGCAGGAGTCCTCGGAGGTGCAGGAGCCGCAGGTGGCACAGTCCAGCACGATGTTGCAGAGGGTCAGGAACTCACAGAAGAGGCAGGAGAGGATGCAGTGGACGCAGCAGTCTGCGGAGGAACGGCCAGAGAGTGGGCGGAGAGGGGGGACACCAGCACCCACGGCCAGGCTGGGCGAGGCAGTGCCCAACGGATGGATGCTCAGCCCCAAAAGGGTGGAAATCCTCCCTTGGGAATTAATGGAAGTGATGGGAAGAGGGGCTGGGAGCCAGGTACTGCTCTAGGGACCTCCCTCAATGCCCCGGGGACTGACCCTGCTGCTTGGGACATGCCCAGACCCCAAGAAAGACCAGTTTTGGAGGACATGAGATGACCCCGCTCAGCATCCGCCCTGCAGAAGGGCAGATCCCCAGGAGGGGAGCTCGGCTGGCGCCCAGATCCAGGGGTCCCGGTGGGCCGGAAGGATGCTACACGAGAGACCCCCAAGGGACGCAGGGTTGGAGGAGAGTGGCTGGAAAGGGACACCCCCCCCCCCCGGGGAGAGCCGGTACCTTCTTGCGCCTCAATAGGGATGTGGGAAGAGGCCGACTTGGAGCTGCCCTTGCTCTTCTTGCTGCTCTGGCTGTTGATCGAGTGGTGCGACTGCAGCTTTCGGTGAGGCTTCTGGGCGCTGGGGAGGGGGCGGAAGACCCCGTTCCCC
>NW_008825105.1:1817047-1819932 GCF_000699105.1 Pygoscelis adeliae
ACTCCTACAAAGACCAGAGGCAGGTATGACAGAAGCACACAACTCATACATCTGAGAGCAAGTTCACCTAACACTTTGGTCCAGCCAGCCACAAAGCATGGTTAAATTAAAAAAAAAACGAAAACAACACAAAACCTACCACCACCACCAAGAAACCAGTTGCTACTTTTTAGTTGCAAACTGAATTTCCGTTTGTTAAGACCATTCTTGAACACAGTTTTCTTTCTTGGTGCATATGAAGAGAACAACAGAATAAAATAACGTAAATATTCCCGTTGCTTTGTAGACCATAACTTAGCTCACTTAGAACTGCTTAATAACATTTTATTTAATTTAACCAGGAACTCAATGGACTAAGAAAGTTTATGCAATTCAATCGGATTTAAAATCCAATAGATGAAAAGCATTTAATCATGAAATAATGTGCCAAGGCATGGCTTGGCAAATAGGTGCAACTGAGGTGGAGCTCAGCTTCTTTCAGCTGCCAAATCAGGCCGTTACCTTAGGCATCAAACAGCCAGAGAAGGTAATCACTGCAAAATTGCCTGTTTCACAAGAAAATTTCTGTTCTGGCACTTGGTCAGACAAAATGAAATTTTGCTTGGCAGTGGCACTTAATATTTTGGCATCTCTAGTCTCTGGTGATTAATCACACGGATAAGAAACACACTGACTGCTGTTTAAAGCAATCCTGTATCTAAAGATGCTTCTTCATTTGCAAATAATTTACAAAATTGACATTTGGAGCCTATTTGGCAAGCTAGTTAGTCAACTTTAGCATAACATATGGGGAAACAAGACAAAAGCAGAAAATTGTAAATATTTATTATTGTCCTTCAGTTAAAATAAATCCAAATAGCTTATAAACACCTTTCTGTCATCTGATATTTGTTGCTTTTATTGCTAGAAAAAGAAACCGATTTTTGACAATTGCAAAGGACCATTTCTCATACGAAATCAAAACATTCTTAAAAACAGCAACACTATTCAATCATGTGAAATTTTGTTGCACGTGATGCAATTTCTGTAATCAGCTAGAAAAATGCATACGTATATATTCTTCCATTACATATATGCATACAGAACTAGAAGTCAGTTCCTCTGCTGTTATATGACTCTAGATGAGACTTTGACACTGGTGAAGGGGGTGGGTAAGGAGAAAGGAGGGGGGAGAAAAGCAGTAGTAGTACTAGTAGTACTAGTAGTAGTAGTATAAATTTTGGCTGCATGCACATGTTTGTGCAGGGCAGGAAAGCAGCAGGGCTGGCTCTGGCTTCACTGTTGGGAATGCACACAGGCACGCAACTCACGCAATACCCCCCAAAAATGGACAAACCAGAGAGAACTTAGCCAGGGACAGACAGCACTAAGTCTAGAAGGGTTATATATAAGGAAAATGACGGGGCTCTGAGCAACCTGATCTAGTTGAAGATGTCCCTGCCCACGGAAGGGGGGTTGGACTAAACGACCATTAAAGACCCCTCTCAGACCATACGGTTCTATGATTCTATGATTCTATGACTCGTGGGTGGGATGAAGTAATGCTAACAGATGCACGGTCCAAGGGGATGGAGATGGAAAAGGAGATGCAGAAGAGACGGCTGGAGGGAAGGAGACAGGCTCCAGAGAGAGGAAGGGATGAAAAAAGAGCAAGAAACAAAGACTTGTCGTGAAGGAAGTGCTGCCAACTGCCAAACCTCAGCAGAGGACCTGGAGGAGGAGGTCCCCCAGGGTCCCAGCACTGCCGGCACGGGCAGGAGGGACGAAGCCACCAAGGCCAACCGGAGTGGGTGCAGAGACACGGCGAGGCACAGTCGCCTCGTGCCGAGTGGGTAAGAGAAGAGCCTGTGGCTGCTTCCAGCTGAGAGCCACCATTCCACGAGCCACCGTCCCATGAGCCCAGGGCACGACGCTGCCGGCCGGAGCTCCAGGCCGTCCCCATCGCCGTCCGTAAAGCCAGAGAAGATGAAGTGCCACCGGAGAGCCGGGCTGCTCATCTCCCCAAGACCATGCGAATTGGCCACTTAATTAAATGGCTCCCCAGCCTCCGGCTGAACTTTTCTGCAGGAGGAGGAAAACAAATATCTGCTCTGTCTGCGCCTCCCTCCAGCCCTCGCATGCTGCAGCCGTGAGAGAGCCCGGCAGCCCCGCGCCCCGCAGGGACGCTGCCGGAGCCAGCGGCACGGCTCAGCCCTTCGCTCCTGCCTGGCACTGTGTCCCCACGCTGCCGTCCTTTTGTGGTGGGCAAGAGGACTGGGAACCCAGCACAGGGGAGGGGGGTTCGAGCATCCGTGTTGTCCCCCCCCCGCAGCAACACCAGTCGAAGCGACAAATAAAATCCCGCCTGATGGTGCTTTGGCCAAACTTTGATTTTCCTCTCCCACGGCAGTAAACAAGGGATGATTCAGGCAAGAGGCTCGAGGGCAAAGGCACCACCGGCCGCGGGGGAACAGGAGCTGCTTTCTGCGTGGGGTGGCTGTGGGGCACGGGGAGACCGACAAGGGCGGAGGGGGCACAGACGGTCTCTGTCCTGCACCCGCCCTTGCTGGCAAAAAAAAAAATAGATGAAGGTTAAAAAAACACGAGTGCATGGACTCAGCGCCCGGCTCTGCCAGACTGAGCTGGGCTCAGACCACGGAGGAAGGTTTAACCGGGCGTCTGGGTGAAATGCTGCGTCTTTGAAGCACGCTAGGAAGGGAACTTAAAATAACTGGAGCTGAACGGGAAGAACGGGCTGGAAGCAGGAGGGGTGGGAGAAGGGCAGAAAGAAGAAATGGAAAACAGGTCTTGGATAAAATGGGATGTTCCCCTCCCCCCCAAAAAAATTCCTGGGGTGTTGGCTTCCCATGCACCCTTCTCCAGTGCCCTCGACCTACCCACACCCA
>NW_008825105.1:1820646-1822196 GCF_000699105.1 Pygoscelis adeliae
TTCCTCAGATTAAACTGTTTGTAAATCAACCGCTCCAGCTCCAGCGAGTGGCAGCCAGCAATCCCCCCCCCTCTAAGTTAGGAAAAATAGCTTCCATTTTTTAGGAGAGCCTTCAACTCACAGGAGCCCAAAGCTCTTCTAAAAGAGCCATCTTCAACGCGAGGCTTAGGTGGAGCAGTGTGTAACACTCCCTAATAACACGGGGGTCAGGGCAGGAGCGGGGGGGACCAGCCCACCCAACGGTCCCCACTGCATCCACCCACCAGCACCAGGGTGGGAAACCAGGGTTTTGGGGGAAAGCGCCTGCCTTTGGCTCTTCAACGACCAAAAACCTCCTGGACGTTCACTTTGTGTTTCACACCCGAGATGATGCTCCCTGGCACAGCCACGGTGCTGGCTCAGCCCAGGTCCCCCCATGGCAGCATCACCAGGGCTCGGTGGACAGATTCCTAGAGCGCAGCGGTCCTCGCCCTGCTGTGACCCCCCCCCCCCGCGCCCCCCCCAAACTGGCACGTCGTGGCCGCCTGAGCGGAGTCTGCTGCTCTCGCCTGAAACTCAACACCCAGAGCCCCAAACCCGCAATCCCCACTTTGGTTGCTCCTGAACTGCCAGAAGACTGACTGAAATTTAAGAACCGTGGCAGGCTTCGACCAGCAGCGCTGAGCCTCGGGGGAGCTGAGCCTGGCACCGCTGGCTTAAAGACACGACCCCCAGCTCCCAGATGCTTTGCAAGGGCTTGAGCTCTGGTTAAGGAAACGTGTGCTCTCCTCGTTCCACGTACGCCTTCAGGAGCGCCCGGATTTTGCTGTTCCCCTCCCCTTCCCACCCTGCCCGCCTGCTCTTCGAAGTTTGCAACCTCGTTCCCACCCTCCCTCTCCCCGTTGGGAAGCATCCATCCACTTTACGCCCCTTGGAAGGGAAAGCTGCACGCTCGCATCCAACAAAAGGGGAATGGCTGTGTGCATAAGGGGCAGCCTGGGAGCAAAACCCTCGGATCCAGGCTGGGGGCCAGGGAAAGGATGGATGGCCTGACTCCAGGAGAGCCTGGCCCCCAGTCTCCCACATCTGCCAGCTCTGCTGTCCCGCCCCTGCAATGGGAAATGGAGCAAGGGCACCCCGGCCCCTGCCTCTGCTCCTACCCCACCCCGGTATTTCTCACGGCGGGGGGGGCGGCAGGTCTGCAGCAGCAGAAATGGGGAGGTGCTGCTTGGCTTCACTACTGCCTCCAGCAAAACCAGATCCTCAGTGCAGACAGCCCGTCCCGTCCCCTGCTCGTTCAGGCCTTTGCACCAGCCTTACCCTTGCCCTGGATACGCCAAAGCAAGAGCTGTCCCAACGGGAGGCATCTCCCTTTGCTCCAGCAAACGGCTGTTGCACTCCCCTCCTGTGGCTGTGACCACGGGGCCCGTTCTGCCGGGGGCTCTCCTCTCTCCCACTGTGGCTTTGGGGGATGCTCCCATACAGCAGCCAGCTCCTTCCCCCAGGGGCCGGTCCCTCTTCCCACCATGGCATCCCAGCAGGACCCCAAGACGACCGAGAGCTCCCCCACC
>NW_008825105.1:1822593-1823311 GCF_000699105.1 Pygoscelis adeliae
CCTCCGGCGCTGCGGGGCGGACAGGGGGGCGGGCAGGCAGCCGGGCCTCTGCCGACAGTGCCGCTGGCGGCTGCCTCGGCGAAGGATGCGAGGTCTCGCCCGCCTCTGCAAGAGAAACTGGGTTGGAGCTGAGCACCCCGGGGTGCACCACGCCGCGGGCAGAGACCCAAACCCACAGCAACCCGCAGCACGTCCCCAGCTGCTGCAAACAGCACCGGTCGGTGCTTTGGGACTCTGATTTCGGGCATGAGCCAAATCCAGCTGCCCCTGTTGCTTTTGCAGCCCAGAGTACACAGTGGGGGGGGAGAGCTGGAGCACTGTGAGGGATTTTGAGTTGCTGGGGATGGGCATCGGGGCTGCATCACTCTGCAGCCACCCCCCCTGCCGCAACGCCAGCGGTTCGGCAGCACCCTCCCAAACACCTTCCCAAGGTCCTGCATTCCTTCTCTAAAAAGCCAGGGGATCTGGTTACACTCAGCGGTCCAAGCTGGATTTTTCATCCCCCCTTCCCATGAAAGGGCCACTGTCTTCCCTGCGGGAGCCAGCTGCCACCTCCCCTCGTGTTCCTGCTTGCTCTGGGGCAGGAGCAGCCCCTGCGGGACCCCCTCGATGGGGCAAGCAAAACCCAAAATAAGAGCCTTGTTATCCCCCGTGGGGATAAACCCCAATGCCACACACCCCCTTGCAGAAACCCAGCAAGGAGAAGGCAGAACCACCT
>NW_008825105.1:1823433-1834117 GCF_000699105.1 Pygoscelis adeliae
GTCTGGGGGGGGCTGCGGGGTGTCCGGGGGGGGTGCATGGTGCTCAGTGCGATGCTAAGCTCCCCCACCCACCGCGAGCCCCCTCCTCGCCACTCCATCCCTCTCCCCAGAACCTGGAATAGCAACCGCTTGCACAACAGGGGCTGGACCGCACTTTATATAAAACTAAATTATAGCTTGGGCGAAGGGAGGGAGACCAAAGACCCATAATTTCCCTGGCTATAACAAGAGGTCCTACACGCAGGCAGGCACGGGCGGGTGGGGGGAAAAGAGACCTCGGACACTTCATTATACTCAATATAACAAGAGGTCCTACAAGCAGGAGCCGAGGAGGAAGGCAGGCAGACCTCACACCTATAATTATAGGGACTATAACAAGAGGCCCTACAAGGGAGGTGCAGGGCCCCGTCCACACCCCAGGGCTGGCAGAAGCCTGGACATGCTGCAGAGGGGCTGCAGCCAGCCTGGAGCGATGCTCGCTCAGCTCCCAGCTCTGCTACACCCCACATGCTCATCCATCTGCCTCAGTTTCCCCACAGGACCATCCTCTCCGCTCTCCCCAGGATGCTGATTCAGCCTGGGGCACCGGAGCTCCTGCGACAGGGGATTTGCTGGGAAGGAAAGCTCATCCCGATGCAGAGCCCTGCTCGCAGCGCTCTGCTCTCCTGCGGGACGCTCCCGCAGGCGGGGTGATTTTGGGGCTCAACCAAAGGAAATTCAGCAACTCCAGACGAATTTTGCACAGCAACGTTGACTCCAAATCCCAAGCGGAGTGGGAGTATGCGAGTCCCAGAAAGGAGAAAACTCACTCTCATGCCCCTGTGAAAGCCCAGAGAGGAGAAGAGAGCAGGCTGTCATCTACCTACAGGTGTTTGCGCGTAGGTGTGGTGTATAGGTGAATAATAACCACATGTTGCTGCATCCACGTCCTCTGTCATGTCCCAACCTGGACTGGCCTGAATCAGACCTGCAGAGTTTAGTCAGTGCCTGATCTAAAGCCTGTTAAAGCCAGACACAAAAACCCTGATGGCTGGGGAGCTCTGGACGACGCCCTGACTCAGAGGCGCCCGGCGCAGAGCACAGAGGGTGCAGCTCCCGCGCGGTCCTCGGGAAGGGATCCAGCCGCCGGGCATCGGCGTAGCTGGGGAGCTGCTCCGGTTTCTGCTATGAGATGCCCGGAGCGTGCTCAGGGCTTAAAATCAACAGCCAAGACTTTGGGGTTGCCCAGAGCAGACCCATCACCACCAGATCCCCTGCTCTGCTCTCACCCCCAAGGTCAGCGCTCCCCTCCTCGGCGAGTGATTTACACTGGGAGAAAGACCTGGAAAATCAGGTGCTGCAGTGGGAGAAGGGCTGGCAGCTGCTCTGTGCACGGGGAGAGCTCCAGCTCATCCCTGCCTCTGCCATGGCCGCCCTGCGCTGCCTCCATCACATCCCTTCCCCTTCCGTGCCCGTTCCCGAGGGGCTGAGGACAAGGACGGTCTGTTTAGACTCTGAGCTCTGCGAGAAAGCAGCGGCACTGGGCCGTATGGATGGCGAGCGTGCTGGTCCGCCGACTATCGAGACAAGGCTCGTTTTTGCCATGTCCACTTCACCCATATAATTACCCTGCACAACAAGAGGTCTCACACACAACCACAGCGATGCAGGGAGGAAGATGGCAATTAAATTAACTCCCACTGGAACAAGCTGGCCAGATGAGAGACAAAAATAGACAGGAAAGAAATTTGGGTAAGCTGGTCCTTCCCTGCCTTATACAGCCTCGCTTCCCTGTTGTTGCACGTCTGTGGGGAGCGTACGGACGGCGCTGACCACCAAGTGCATGGCATCCCCTGGGAGTGAGATGGAGAAGGGCTCCGTCTGCCCTCGTGGTCACAGCCTGACCCCAGGGCAGTGCTGGGGGCAGCCGGACACGTGTGGGCTCAGCGCAAACCCTGCAGGCTCCTGCCCCACGGCTCCCTGCCTGCACTGCCTGGGCACTCCCCAGGCACCTTCCGACCCACAGGGAAACGCAGTGGGAATGCACGGGGAAATGCTCGTGCACTGGGCGCACGCTGGGCATGCACGAGCGCAGCAGCTCCCCAGCAAGCCTGGCAAAATGCAACCAAGGAAGAGGCATCACCACTAAGGGCACAGGGAGAGAGGGACAGACAGACCCCCGGCACTGGCACAGCCGCTGGGGCACAGGCTCATCCCGCAGCTGCCGGCTCTCCCTTCTCCTTTAAATGCCTCCCCCCCCCCCGCCCCTGCTCGCGCCCTGCTCGCAGGGGTGCTCACACTGCTCTGCTTGGCACTGCTGGGCACCTCTTACAGACCAGGACGGGCACACGCACACGACGTGCGGCTCCGCAGGGGTCCCGTGCAGATAATCCCTTGCCCCCTTGGCCGCGTGCCCTCATCGCTCCTCTAAACACGCGCTTTGCTCCCCAAAGCACGCTGAGCAGAGAGGGTGAGCGGGGAAAGAGGCGCAGGGAGGAGCAGCTCCCTTCCCCCCATCACCGGGGTCTGGCAAGGTGTCCCCCGGCAAGGTGAGGCCCCCCTGGGGTCCCCTCTCCCTGCTGCCACCAGGGCAGGGACTGGCTCCCTCCCTCCCCTGCTATTACCCCGACGCCGCCACCAGAACAAGACAAGGCTTGACCTAAATCTGTCGGGTTTAAAACCAACCGCAAGCCCGGGCAAAACACAGACAAAGCCCTAAGGAGAGCCAGCCCTCAGGATGGGCCATCCATCCCCTTCTCCGCTTGCACCCCCGTAGCAGCTGCACCCCCAGCCCCTTCCCGGCCGGGGCAAACGCTCATCACGTAGCGGAGAAACAGCCTGGGACGAGAGTCCAGGTCTCCGCTCCCCCGTTCTGCACCACCTTTTGTAAAGCACAAGGGAGAAATGAAGGTAACACGGCACAGGGAGAGCGACTCGCATGTTTTGTTTATGAGAACAGAGATAATAAGGCATTTAAAAATAATAAGCCAGGCTTCAATAAATCACAGCGCTGCCGTAAGGTACAACAGATTAGAAAGTTGATAGATGTGGAGCTACTTTCTTTGCCTGCTGGTTGCCGAGCCCGGGAGATGCACGCGGGTCAGGCTTTCTGACTGTTCTCCCCATTTACAAAGTCCAAATCCACCCGTCGTAAAAGCCCTAAGACATCACTGAGCTCCAAAGTCCACCAAGCACCGCAAGATTTGAGAAAAAAGGAGGGAGGAGAGGAAAGATATAAAGAAGCTGTAAGGTTTCTTCGGCTTTAATCATGTATCTTGTAATACTCCTGCAAAGTCAAATGTACAAAATGTCCCCCCGGGAGCACTGGCTGTGGGAAGGACCCACTTTGCGTCACCAGTGTCTGCAGGAGCTTCTGGGGCAACCACCAGACGTTGCCCTCATTAGGGGAAAAAGTATTTGTGCTTTGGGTGGGAGGCACGCTTAGTTCCTGATGAGCTTGCAGGACTGAACTAACCCATCCCTGAAAAGCTGGACAAACAAAAGGAAACAGCAGCGTGTCAGCAGCTGGTGAGAGCGCTCGGCCGTGCCGAGCCAGGATGGGGCAGAGCTTCTCCGGCAGCACAAACAAGAGCCACACCACAGGCAGCACGGCCACAGCATCTTACGGCTCACAGGGAGCTGTGGGTTTCCTTCTCTGCAGCCGGTTGTGGTGCCCAGACCCCGAGCTGGGAAGGAACAGAGGATGTGGGAAGATGCAAAGCTGAAGCCACGCTTTTGGGTCAAACCCACCCAGGTTGTCCCATGGCTCCTGCTCAGCTTTCCTGAGCTGTAGCTTAACGCAACAGATGATCTGCCTGGCTGCTTGGGATCTCTGATTTATCTCCCCCTCTTCTATCCAGGTGCCTTTGGCTCAAGAGGAAGAAATCTGGTGGCAGGAGATGGATGGACACCTCACCAGCGTGGCATATACCCGTCACCGCCGCGCCAGACGTGGCTGCATGCCAGCGACGGGCAGCACAGGAGAGGAAAATGCCTCCAACACACAGCAGCTAAAGGCAGGCTTGGACTGGTGAGCTCAGAAGCAAATCCCGCCTCTTTAGCAGGCAGCGTGTTTGGATTAGGTGGTGTCAACCCATTGCAAAAGGGAGGGAGAAGGGTCTCCGCACATCTGGATCCACATCTGAGCTCTTCTGGACTTGAGGAGCAGCCAAATCTAACGCCGTGGGTCGCGACTCCTGCCGACGTGGAGATGCTCAGGAGAGTCTCCCGTCCTCCCCTCCTCTCTCCCTTTATTCCCTCGGGAATGGCTGGTCAGGGACGAGATAATGTTGGATGGAGACACAAACAGAGACAGTCTAGCAAGGCATTTGCCATTAACAACATGCTACCTTGCAGCAATATTTAGTTTGGGAGCTTTCTAATCTGTTTTATGCAGATAAAGTGAGCATGTAATCTCTCTTGGTTTTCCCGTACATGCTGCCTGGCCCAATCAGGTGCCTGTCTGACCTATTCAAGGGATATTTTAGAGCTTAATTAAGTGGTTTCAAGTGCAGAAGAGACAGCACTGAAGCAAATCCTTCCAATCCCACGAGCCAGGCTGCAGGAGAGGAAAGCAAAATTCTGGTTTGAAAGTTTGCTCAACTGGGAAAAATCCAAATGGCTTATTTACATTCAGTCTGAAATTAATGCACCAAAGCATTTTCAGATTCTATGACATTCAGGGAAAGGAAAAGGAGGGTGGGAGGGGAAGGAGGAGAAATGCCCAGAGCTCCTGAGCATGCCCAGGACACATCCAGCACAGCTTTGCTTCCCTCATGGATAGTGTTTGCCCCACTGTCTCTCTGCTCACCTGGGCAATGCTTTGGATAAACAGTTCCGTTCTGGGACAATGAGGAATCCGGCCAAAAAAATATTGGTTTCTATGAAAAGTTACTTCCTAAATGCAAAAAAGCAAAACAAAGCAAAAAAACCCGCAAAACCCCAAATCGCTTGCCAGCCTGGGAGTTGTTTTTATTTGTTATTTATAGCCATTGGGTGGGTAGACAGAGAGGAATTTCAGAACGGCCAGACGGGCCAGGACCAGCATCTATCCAGTCCGTCCGCGTCCGGCATTCGACCTCAGCTGAAAGCTCCTCCGGCGACAAAACCCCGACTCCAGGTTTGGGGCACAGACCCCATGCCAAGGTGTCCCTACAAATCCCATCACCCAAAGGTCCTCGTTGACCCAACCGGCTCCCGCAAAGGAGGCACAAACCAACCCTCATGGAAGAATTGCTCCTACCCGAGAGCAAGGACACCGGGGTGGTGGGGATAACCCTCGAGAAGGGGTTTCAGGGAAGATAAGAAATCAAATCACTGCAAGAAGCATGCACCTCTCTCGTTGCAGCAATGGTGAGGAACTATTCCTTACGCAGTAAGACTATATTTAACATATATATATATATATTAAGGCAGCATTCAGGACTGCAGCTGCAGGTGCAAGGGAAGAAGCAATCTCTAAGCCTGAACTGGAGACAAGGGACAACGCAGCTTGCCCCAGGACACAAACCAGACCCAGCAGGACCAGGTTTCTGCCTCCGGCTGCCAGGCCAGCCCATCTCCCAGCGTCAGGCCTGGGCTCTGCCTAAACCAAAGAGCAACGTGTAACATCCCAAATGCACTGCGGGGCCAAGGAGAGGAGAAAAATGATGGGGAAGAACAAAGGGCCAAAGACTCAGCCTGGGGTTGAGTCAACTGTCGTTGACTTTGAGGAGCACCGTGCCGGCTCGGCGCTCCCCGGTGCAGGTTAACCCCCCCAGCCTGGCCAGAAGGATGTAAAACCCCCATGCCATGGGAGCCTGGCACGGAGGAAGGATGCAGGAGGAGATCCTGCGACATCCCGGGTGTCCTTAAGGACAAGCAATTATCCTTGAAGCCTGGAAAGTGGCTAAGGTGATGCCTATCAGATCCAAGGAGATTCTGGGAATTACAGAGCAAGGAGCCACACGGCCGTGCTGGGGAAAATTATGGAGAGTCTAATTAAGGACCATGCCAGTACAGTAATTGCGTAACCTTACGGGGTCAAACCAGCACAGGTTCTGCCAGGGAAAATTTGTGTCTTCCTAACCTGCTAAGAGTCCTTAAAAAAAGTTAATTGAAGAGCAGATAAATGTGAGCTGGTGGACATCATTATTAACAAGAATAATAATTTGCACTTATACAGCACCTTTCATCCTGAGATCTACCCAGCACACAGTTTTAAGCCAGTGCCCATCATACATCACCTGATCTCCATGTATTTTACATTAGCACAGCTGCAGCTCTAAGCCTCTGTGAAACGGAACCTTATCACTGCTCAGCCCGGTGGGGAAACTGAGGCACATAAAAGGGATTTGCCCAAACCAACACCCTATGGCGATGGAGCCCAAAACTTTGCAGTCCTGGTGCTCAACCTCCCGCTGGTGTGCATGCTCGCTAGGTTGGGGTTCCTTCTAAGCACAGACCCCAAAGCAGGATGGAGGAGCTGCAGCGTGGCCTGAACGGGGCCAGGGCGAGATGAAAACAAGCCCTTCTGCAAAGGTCAGGGCACGGCTTGCGGGGCAGCAGCATGCCTGCTCGCTGAAGGAAGGCGGCGAGGCCGGCCAATGATGAAGCCATTCGGGTGGAGTGAGTAATTGCTCCTGGAGTCAGCGAGTCGACCCGCTTCCTCGCGATGCGAAGGCACAGCCGCTGCGGGGAACACGCCGCCCCGGCAGCCCAAGCCCTGGCACCGAAAGCAGCCGAACCGGGTGAGCATCGTCCTGCCCTGGACACGGCCGCCCGCGTCAAGGGAAGGAGACGGCCCTGGGAGCCTCCTGCGCGCCCACGGGGAGCACCCCAACAGAGGATGGGACTGGGGTGAAAGCGCTTCCCGAAGGTACTGCTCGCTCCCTGATCCGCCCCGTTCGCAGAGCTGGGGATGCACCGGTGGAAAGACAGCGGGACGGCACTGGAGCGAGGGGGGACCTTCCCCCCCACGTCAAATATCAAGTTCAACAGGGCTGCCAAAGCCTGCCTGAAGATCAAACGGAGATGGGCGAAAGCGTGCATGCATGCGGTTGCAGTGGGCAAGGCCTGATGATTGGGATTTGGGGCGAAAAAAACCCAATTACCCCATCCCTGCTGCTATGCGATAGCTCATTTCCACCAGTACAACCCGAGTGCAGCACCCGGGGGGGACGCGGGAGGGGGGCCGCCGGCACCGGGAAGGACCGACGTGGCTCCATCCCACGCCAAGCCCCGCAGCCCCGGGAGGCTGCCGGTGCCCGTCCCGCAGGAGGCTGCCCAGGGCACAGCCCCAGCGAGGCGGAGCTCTGGGAAGAAGAATCAGAAAAACTACAGAAAACACCCAGAGGACAGCTGGGGTTTCTGCAACTAATAGACTCGAGCAGGCGCTTTCCAAGGAAATTCAATAAGGAGCTGGAGCGGGACTGGGACGCCGGGGTGGCAAGCGGCACAGCCCCAAAGGGCCTGCTTTGTTTTGCTCAAAACCAGAAACATTTGAAAAAAGCCAGAAATCTGCCTTTTTTTGGTTTTTCTGAGTTTTGTTGTCGTTGTTGTTCAAAGAAAAGAAAAAAATGAAGCATTTTCATGAGCAGACGAGAAACTTTGAAAGAAAAACTGAAATTAATCTTTTGGTGCAAAAAGTCTTTATCTGGGGTAAAAAAAAATAAATTTGTTTGTTTTAGGACTTTTCTTTTTTGGCTCCTTTGCACTTACAGGATGTCTGTGTGCAAATCTGCAAGTAGTTTCATTAAAATCAGTGCTGAGACAAGCAAAGACCCTTTTATTTTGACCTTGCAGGGGGTTGCCTTTGTTTCTGCCCCGCTCCCCGGACAGGACAGAGTCCCAGTAACGGGTACCTGAGTGACGGTGGCACCGACTCCTGCCCAGCCTCCCCTGCCCGCAGCCCCACAGCGCTCGGGGCATCCGTGGGTGCTCAGGACCCCGAGCCGCGTGGCAGCACCCTCGTGCAGGCAGCCGGACCCCAGTATTTCGGGTGAGCAGGGCAGAGCCCCTCGCCATTCTGAAGGCTGCGTTGCTGGGGCTGCAGCACACAACAGCTTTCCACCTCCTGTTACACCTCGGGGCAAACTCCTTTGGAACAGGCAGAAAGAATTAAAGGAAAAAAAGTGCGTGTGTGCGAGTGTCCCCATCCCTGCCCGTCTCCAAACAAACAAAGAGCCGCTGAGCTGCCGGCGCCTGCGGCCAAGCCAGGACACAGACACGGAGGGGGGACATGGAAGGGGGACGCGGTGGTGGCCCCACGCAGCAGATGTCCTGCTGGGAAGGGAAAGAAGGGAGGTGGGAGTGAGCGGAGTCAAACCCGAGGGAAAGCTTTTTCTTCTGGAGATGGATTTGCCTCCAACGTCTTTAAATGGGTTTGCTTCCCATTAGGAAAGCCCCTCTCCCGCTGTCCCTCTTCCCCCTCCCTTCCCTCCCCGTGAAGGGAAGGAAGGACAAAAATAATCTCATCAGCCAAAGGGCTTTCTGTTTTCTCCTGTTTTCTGTTAATTCCTCCAAAAAATAATTATACCCCACGTACTCCACACAGGCAGACAATTGCTCTTCTCTCTGAGGCTCCTCTGCAAACTACCTGTGGCTATTTCAAGGGTTTGGTTTGCAACGTGCCCGTCCCCCCCCGGGCGGGAGGAGGCTGCGATGGCACCGGGCCCATCTCCAGAGATGCCAAGGAACAAACTCCGGGAAACCGGCTTCGTCTCAGGCTGGGAAATAGGACCGAGCATGGCAATGCCAACCCGACCCTGCCCATGACGCACTAACTTGGGCCAAACCACTCTGGCACCTCAGTTGCCCCATTTATTTCACAGGCTCAGCATTACCAAATTAGCTGGTCTAATTTGCAAAGCATCGGAAAGGGAGTCGAGTAAAAATTCCCAGGCTCCGTGGTGCGTGACAGAGCCCCTGGATGCTGCCCAAGCGATAATGACTCTGCACCGAAACATCACGAGGCCAAACAAGCACGAAAGACAAACCAGACCCTGTCCATTCATTGCTCACCAAAAAAGAAAAAAGAAAGAAAGAAAGAAGTGATGTGAGCAAGAATCCAAAGCTCAAGACGTGGAACCTAAAAGCTAGTCTCCGAGACAGGACAGCGATATCCTCTCGGCATGAAATTTGGCCCCTGCAGCCTGGGCAGGAAGAAATCGAGGGTGTCCTGGAAACCCCCTTGCCCCCCCGGCTTTGCACGCTGTCAAAGGGGGGCCTAAAGGAGATGAATTTGGTCCAGCTCTGCTGGGGTCCGTCCGCCCCAGGTCCACACTCCCCTCTGGGAGGGGCTGGGGAAGAGGAAGGTGGGTTAGGGGCTGGCTTGGGACGGAGATCACACCCCTCCACCGTGGGCACACCACATCGGGCACTCACGGATGCCCCCGAGCTCCCAGACGTTGCACACCCCAGCCGGGTCCCACCGCTCCTGCTCAGGACACCGGTACAACCGGGAGGCTGAACCGTGCTCTACCTACACACCGCTCCTGTGCGGCCAGCGGCTGGGAATGTGGAAAAGCTGCAAGGCCATTTTTTCCGACGCATTTAACTGATTTCTAAACTACTTTTTAAAATAACCCACACTTGATCTTACAGTAGCTAGTGCACAGCGCTCCTCCTAACCCAGGCTGGTGGCAAGTTCCCGTGTAAAAGCTTTTTTGCACTAGGTCCGTGCATTAACAGTTCACCGTTTCCCACCTGGAGAGGAAAGCAAATGGAAGGAAATCCAGAGAAATAAGCTCTGCACAGCCCCTGCAGCTGCCTCGGCCCCGGGACACGGCTGCAGCACAAAGCGGCGTTAAAGAGTTCAGCCGGGAAGCGGAGCCTGCAGCATCCAGCTGGAAAAGCAGGGGGAAGAGAACAAGAGGATGTATTCTCTGAAACTTGGGCCCAGCCACGCTCCGGGCCAAAGCCAACAAGGGGAAAGATCCAGCTGTGCAAAGCTCGGTTTCTGTGCATCACCATGCCCGGTGCTCCCACGGCACAGCTCCTGCCCGCTCAGCCCGCTGCCCGGCAGCCGCTTTCAGAGCATGCGGGGAGCTGGTCCCGGGGTGGATTTGGCCCCTTTTGCGTCTGACCTGACAGTGTACGCATCGGGGTGTTTCACCTCTTGCCGTCAGCTTCCTGCTCCGGCATTTTTTCTCTCTCATCGGGACTTTTAATGCAGTTTCTGCACGTGAACCTTGGTGGGGACTGACCACCACGGGACACCGGCAGAGGTCCTTGCGCCCCGGGCAGAGCCACCACACTGCCTGGACAACTCGAGGGGCTCAGCTTTGCCCCATGGAAAAAGTGAGGATCCCCAAAACTTTTCCATCCACTTCTCCGTGGCCTGATCCTGCCCCCCTGCATCCCACCCAAGAACCCCAGGGAGTCGCTGCGGGATGGGGAAGGGGCCCCGCAACCCCCAGCCTCAGCTCAGACCCCCGGGCTGCAGAAGAGCCCCCAGCCCCTTGCACCCGTCCCTCGGGGGTGTTTTTAACCCCTTCAGCCTGCGCTGGCCCCTCGCCCCGGCTGCCCTGGGCGCTTGGCCGAGTTGCAGAAACTGCCGCAAAGTTTGGGCTGCGAACTCCCCCCGGGGCTCGCCTGCATCAGCTGTGCTCACACCGAGCCAGGCACAGGCACACGCACGCACAGGCACTGTCAGGGGTACAAACACACACTCGGCTGTACACAGCCATGTACACGCACACACGCGCACACGCACACACTCGAGCCT
>NW_008825105.1:1835338-1836382 GCF_000699105.1 Pygoscelis adeliae
ACTGCTGTGTTTTGCTGCGTTTAAAAAGCCCAGCATTGCAAAGCGAACAAAAAGAGGCCGCAATTGCTCCGCGCTTGGCTGGAGCCACGCTGCCGCCGGCGTGAGCTGAACCAGCCGGCAGCACCGGGCGCTGCCCTCCCTGCCCTCCCCTGCAGCGCAGGGCCGGGGGGCGACTACGAGCCAGCACTTCCCTCGGTCACCGCTTCCCGGACACGCCGGGGGTCTGGGTGACAGCTCGATTTCGCAGTCCAGAGCTACGGCTCCGGGTTCCCGGGTGACTCCCCGTGTCCTGCTTCTTTCCTGCCTGGCGATGCCGTAACTCGGCTGCCGTCGGGGCTGTCTCCTATGCTGTGGTGCGGCATTTGGTGTGGCGAGGGATAAGAGGAAGGCGCTGAGACGTCACCATCGCGGCCACATGTAAAGGACATGGGTCAGGAGGGGGAAATGAGGCAGCCTGGGGCACGAGCGGGACTGGAGGGACCCGATGTGCTCAGGATCTTTCTGAAAGCTCCAGCCTGAAGCCAGGGAGATGGAGAGGATCATGCAAGACCTCAAGAATCGGTCTGTTTTAAAGCCAACTTGTCACTACAGTTTTTGCCTTTTAAATCATCCTTCTGGGAGGAGCATTCCTGACTGCACCCTACAGCGGCCCTAAAATCCTGCTGCTGGAGCTGCGTCCTCCTGAGAGCCAACCAGCAGCATCCTGCCCACCCTGCTATGCCGGGCGCTGCACATCACAGTCCCTGCCTGGCAGGATGGGAAAACAGGGACCCTGACACGGACAGAGCCCCGAGTGCTCCCTGCCCTGCCCAGGCAGTGGTGGGTGCATGGGGAGCAGCACAGGTTGCAGCATGGGTTGCAGCACAGGGTGCAGCGTGACGTGCAGCGTGGGGTGCAGCGCCAGGCAGGGCCATGCACCCTCCTTCCCGGCCGCAGCCCTCCTGCCGCAGAAGAGCCTTTCTCTGTGCATCGTTGTTACTGAGGGTGAAGCATCGATTGACACCGCAACGCCCCGTCCCCGGGGGGCCACCCCGGCGCAGGTCA
>NW_008825105.1:1837046-1837518 GCF_000699105.1 Pygoscelis adeliae
GTCCTCCCCCCCGTGCCGCCCTGGCGCCGGAGGGGGAAAGGGGCCCCCCACGGCGGCTGCACGGTCGCCCGGGGCTGGCAGACACCTGGGCAGGGCGGGAGCTGTGCCACGCAGGAAAGTGCTTTGCAGGGTTTTTGGGGCCAGAGAGCAGCAAGGCTTTACCCCCAGCAACACCGGGGCCGTGGTGCTGCCTGCCCCGTGGGCCATCCCGTGGAGCATCCTGCGCCCCGAGCGGGGACACCCCCGGCCTCAGAGGCACAGCACCGCTCCCCCTCCAAATGAAAGGGATTACACCGAAGCCAAAGGCGGGATCCAACCTTGCAAAACAAGTCTGCGCCCTCCTTTCTTTCACCACCC
Source organism: Pygoscelis adeliae (assembly GCF_000699105.1). Classification (NCBI taxonomy): domain Eukaryota; kingdom Metazoa; phylum Chordata; class Aves; order Sphenisciformes; family Spheniscidae; genus Pygoscelis; species Pygoscelis adeliae. Next base: position 1,837,404 of record NW_008825105.1, read on the forward strand.
ATATCCCTTTGCTGTAAGGCAAAATGCTGTCTCCGTACCTGCTCCCGGTGCCCCGGGGCTCTGCCCCCTCTCTGCCAGCCTCGGCAGGATACATCCCCTCTCGGCCCAGCACGAT
>NW_008825105.1:1839423-1839785 GCF_000699105.1 Pygoscelis adeliae
TCCCGGGTGACCGCTGGGGACCATGGCCTGGGGGGGCTCGCCGGCCCCCCGGCGCTGGGGGGTGAGCAGGCCACGTCCCAGCCAGGCAGGGGACTGAGCAGCACCGCGGCCTTTTGCAAGGAAACTGAGGCATGAAGAAGTGCATTGCTGAGGAGGACGGGGATGGTGACACTCAGCAGCACTTGTGCCTGCACGGGGCCAGGGCCGGCATTTCTCCCCGCTGCTGCGCTGGGGCTCACGCTGGGCACGTTTCTGGGCAGGGTCAGCAAAGCAGATTTGGCTTCGGGGTGGGGGCGAGCACCTGCTTTGGCTGCCCTGGCTGGAGCCGCTCCGGGGCTCCCCGCCATGCCTGGGGCACCCGC
>NW_008825105.1:1839996-1841335 GCF_000699105.1 Pygoscelis adeliae
GTTCCTGGTCTTACTTCCCAGCTACTAAAGCCACAATTATTCTTCCCACTGCTTTTTGAGACCCCTGGTGCAGGGGGCTCGCAGCCCCGGGCCGCAGCACATCACAGCCTTGCTCCGGACATGATGCGATGCTGGTATTAAATCAGCCACGGTCTCTCCGCAGGGAATACATCGCTGTCTGAGTGGCAAGAGAAAAATGAATCGGCTGCATGCAGCCAAAGTATATTCAACGTCTGTTCTTACAGGAACTCACCTATACCCGTCCAGCAGCCCCCGGGCAGAGGGTGCGCCGGGACCCCCAGGCGCTGCCCCTCCTGCGGCAGCCTCCAGCCCCACGAACAAACCAGGGAAGCAAAATGGGTGCAGAAGGGAGACTAAAGCAGGGAGCAAACCCGCCCATGGCCCATGGGTGGGTGGCCATTGCAGAGCTGAGGGCTCTGTGTGTGCCCTCTGCCCGCACGTGCTGTTTCGGGACCCCCTCCTCAGCCCAGGTCCTGAGGGGGGATACAGCCACATGGACCAGAGACCCCCCCCAAGACATCAACAGCTCAGGGAGGGGAACAGATCTCGGAGCAAGAACGCTTTGGCCGCATCCCTTCCTGGCCCCGGTTGTTGCAATTCCTTAATGCTCATTGAAAAAAAAAACAAAACAACCAAAAGCACTCCCTCCTTTTTTTTTTTTGTTCTTTTTAACTATTTGAAAGCCGTGCCGGCTGTGTGCCTCTGAGGCAGCGACTCGCCCCCGGCCGGGGGCTCTGCTCCCAGCAGCAAACCCCACGTTGCGCTTCAGGGGTGTGCGAAACTCCCACCGATTTGGGGCAAAGCATCGAGCTAGCCCGAGAGGAGGGTGGTATCCTCATGGATGCTGGCTCTAGGGCACCCAAGAGGGAAGAGGAGGATTGGGGTGGGTGCCTTCTGCCACCGTTTTCTGGGTGCATGGAGTTGATCTGCTCCCAGGAAGGGGGTGGCTGGTCCCAGACTGTCCCCCCATCCACATACTGGTTTAGCAATCAAACCAAGAAAGCTTTCATGTCCATAGCAAAAAAAAAAAGAAAAGAAAAAAAGTTTCTAGTTTAAAAGTTAAAAGCTCTTTCTCCAAGTGTTAAATCAATCAAAGCCACATGCTCCCCCAAGCGATTGACAGCCTGCGCCCAGCCACGAGCCCCCCGCGCCCTCCCCGTGGGAGCTGGGGAGCCGGCGGAGAATGGGGACTGGCCCCTCTGCACGGCTCCTGCACCCATGGGTGCTGGCTCAGGCCCCCTGGGCGGGCGTCGAGGGGCTGGCAGAGGCACGTTCAGCGTGCCCCAGGAAGCCACCCGCGAGCTGGCCGCGGTTCCAA
>NW_008825105.1:1847366-1848420 GCF_000699105.1 Pygoscelis adeliae
CCCGCAGCGGCCGACATCGAGAAGGAAGCAGGGAGCCGTGTCCTCGCTGCCCGGCGCTGGTGGTCGGCTGGGGATGGTCATCACTGCTGGGTGCCACCAGCCCCCCCACCAGCAGGGACCGGGGGGCTCGGGGAGGGCGGCCAACCCGGGACGGCCACTCTGCTCGCCGGGCAGTTTAGCAACCTGCTGGAGGTGACAAGGCAAAGGGGCGACAGTCCCACCGACGTGCCGGTCCTTGTCCTTCCCCAGCCATGAGACAACGGTGCAAGCCCGACATCCAGACCATGGCAGAGGACTTGGCCCCCGTTTCTGCTGTTTTTTCCCCCAAAGCTGGGTGGAGGCAGCACGTGGGCAGGGTCCACGGTCCCTCCTAGTGCAAAACCCACTGGGGGACGGAGAGATGACAGCAGGTTCCTGCCATCGCCTTCCCTCCCTGGGGCGGTCGCTGGCGGAGGCTCGAGCATCGCCGGGTGGCAGAGCACCGCAGGGGAAGAGGGGACAGAGGTGCCTTCCCTGTGCCCACCGTGCACGGGGAAGGAAGGAGGGACCATTTCGAACAGAAACAACCTACCATCCTCGTTCACCAGTCACTAACCAAGGGAGGAGGGGAGAAAAAGTCCAGCTCTTGGGTTTTTGCTTCTCATGTCGCGGGATGTCCCCCGCGGCAGGGGTCAGTCAGTCACTGGGGCTGCAGCGCGGGGCAGTGGGGAGCGTGAGGGACGCACCGTCAGCAACAGGTTGTTGCACCAAGGAAACCCTTTTGCTTTGTGGAAGTGCCTTTAAAAAACAGGTTAACGCCGAAGGTCACCTTGGGGAGGTGGGAGCCGTCGCTTGGTCTCCGGCCGGGAGGGTGGGAAGGGTTTGCCCCTTGGTGGGGAGGAGGAAGGGGTCCTTAGGACAAGTCTTCCACCGGCAGCTCCTCCTCCAGGTCCCTGTCGTCGGGAATTGTCACATTCTGGTTGGTGGTGGCCATCAGCGAGACGGGTCTGCTGTCGTCCTCTGCCTCGGCGGGGTCCTCCTTCACGTGCCCTGGATGGGCGGGGGGGGGGGAGGC
>NW_008825105.1:1848531-1850835 GCF_000699105.1 Pygoscelis adeliae
TCCCGGGGCCCGTAGTGCCACCGTCCCTCAGCTCCAAACCCTCCAGCAGCCCAGTGACACCCACCGGCACCGTCCCTCGTTCCCTTGCCCCTGGCCAGGCTGACCTGTACTGCTGCGGGGACAGGCGTGGGCTGTTGCTGCCGTTGCTGTTGACCTGCTCCACGGTGCTGCTCACGTCGTCATGGCCCACGTGCAGCATGCCGCTGGCGGAGCTGGTGTTGATCATGGTGGGGCTGTTCAGCAGTGGGAAGCTGCTCTCCGCCAGCGCAGCCTGCAACGGAAAGCGGCAGCGACTCAAGGCACGGAGGGTGCGAGCCCGCGATGGAAAACAAGACTGCGGAGCGGCGAAGGTTTAGTGCCCCCGTATCCCTGCCAGGGACGGGGCTGGGTCTTTACCTGGTAACTTGCATTAAGTGCTCCGTAACCGAGTCCTGAAATCATGTTTTTGACTAAAGTTGGACTCCTGCAGAAAGAGAGAAAGCAGAACGATGCACGGCTGAGCGCTCCCGGCCTGGGGACGGGGGGTTTGGCAGTGGAGGTGGGCACGAGCGCGGCTCCCGGGCTGTGTCCCGCGGGAGAGGAGGACCCACCCTGTCATCTTTGGTGGCCTTCGCTTTTGGTACTCATGCTCGTCAACAGTCCAGACGGCTCCCTTGACGTTCTCCACGCGCACAAAGCACTTGTGCAGGCTCAGGTTGTGGCGGACGGCGTTCTGTGGGCAGAGTGGGCAGGAGAGCTCAGCGGCACGGCCCTCGCCCCGCTGCCTGGACCCCTCCTCTTCCTCCCCATCCTCCTCCTCGCCCAGCCCCTGTGTGTCCCCACGGCTCCAGGCTGCCCCGGCCACGCTCGGCTTGTCTACAGCCAAACGCTCTGCAAAGCCACCCAGGGCTACGGCAAACGCTCGCTGACCCCATCAGCGCTGAGAGGGTTTAGGAGCCGAGCCCCTGCGCTGCACGCGGGCCAGGACCCCGTTTTGTAAGACGCGACCCCATTTCGTGGGCCTTGGCCAGATGCCGAGAAAGATGGGGACAGCGTGGGACAAGGGACGAGTCACACCAGCAAGGACCCGGGAGCAGAGCCACCCTCTCCGCTGCAGCTCGCTCGGCGATGCTCGGCAAAGCCAGCTAATCTTTTCCTTTCTTTTTCTTTCCCCCCACCCTCCCTTTTTGGTCCTTTCCCTCCCTTTCTTCTTTACATCGACCATCTTTACATTTCTAAATGTAAAATAAAGAGACACACACGTAGGCAGACAGCGCAGCCCCGAGAGATACCAGCTCCCTTTTCCCCTTCCAACTCCCTGCCATTTGCTACTGCCCCTATTTCATTACCAATTTTAATTTGCCTCTAATTAAATCCTGTGTATTTTTCCGACTCACTTGCTAATCCATGAGGGAGGCAGGAGGCTGGAGTGGAATCTCTCCGAGCTATAATTACAAAGGGCCTAATCACGCCGGGGCTCTGCCTTTGAATAAATTTCCTTGCATTAAGGTTCTCAGATTCTCTGCCTTGCAAATGAGAATGACCCCAATTTCAGGAAGTTGGCCTTGGAGGGTTTTTTTATATATTTTTTTTTTTTATTTTGAGTCCTGATTCGTGATGAGAGACTAATTCGTTACGCTAAAACATTAACAGCAATTTAAAAGGTCGAACGGGGGCTGTATAAACAAAGGAGCCGGCCAACACAACAAGGCAAAAGGAGACACAAGGACTGAACCCCCCCCCTGCACTGGAAAGTGTTAGAGTTCCCGGAAACTCATCGAATCGCACTGTCCCCCCGTTTTCTTTTTAATTTAAGGACAAAACCAAACAAAGCTGGGTGCCTTCCCTCGTCATCCATCCATCCATCCATCCATCCATCCATCCATCAATCCATCCATCCATCCATCCATCATCTGGCTGGAGCATCCCCAGCAGCCAGTGAAAACCCAGCTGAAGATACATTTGTGAGCCGGACCTTGGGAAAGTCATCCTATGTAACGCAAGGCATCGAGCTAATGAGCCTCGTTAAGAAACTCATTAAGATCCTGCTGTGATCAAAGGAAGGAGAAGGGGCAAAAAGGAGGGTGGGGGAACATGGACCAAACTTCAGCGCCGGTTAAAAGCATCACCTGAAGAGGAAGGATGGTGGGAACCAACCAGCCATAAAGTACCTTTGGTCCACAAAGTGGTACCAACCATGTATTTGGCTCTTTTTTTTTTTTAAGATTTACAGATTGAAGGGTTTTTTTTATTTTTAAATTCACTGCAGCTGGAGAAACTGAGGTGCAGCAGGGTGCGATGCCCGCAATTCCCGGGTTCGGTCCC
>NW_008825105.1:1851353-1852279 GCF_000699105.1 Pygoscelis adeliae
CTGCCACCGGGCGGGATCCGATTTCAGCATCACCGGAGCCTGGGATGCCCCGGCCCTGGGGCTGGGGGGCGGGCAGGGTGCGGGCAGGGTGCCGGCCCCGGGACACGGAGGAGGTGCCAGGCAAGACCCCCCGACATGGGGATCCTCCCGCCCGGTGCCAGGAGGGGGTCCCTGCCTCATCCTAACGTGGCTTTTGTGTTTCGACAGGGTATTTGTTCAGTGCCAGACTCGGCTGCTCTGTTTGCTTCTCATCTTTGTCTTTTCTAATGATGTTTGCTTTACGCCCCTGGCCCCGCTCCCTGTGCCGTGCCGGGGGTCTCCCCGTGGGCCCCCACGCCATACCACGGCGCTGCCCCGCCGTGGGGACGGGGTACCCACCTTGGCCCCTGGTACCCCTGCCCCATCCCGGGGGGCAGCTAAGGCAGGAGATGAGGGAGAAGCTGCAGCAGAAATGGTGGTTTTCTGAAGAGCGGAAATACGTTATTTTTTTCCTGCGTATCCCCCTCCTTCAAAAGAAGCCTGGCCTTGGACACAGAAAGTTGTGAAGGGAATCATCCCCCCCGGCTCTTTTTAATTCACTGCCTTTTGGTGGTGGAACAGGAAAAAATAAAGAACAGCAAAAAGGGAACCAGAAGGGCTGGGGGATGCCCCTTCTCTGAGACATCTGCCCTTGGGTAACATGGGGTGCGGGGGAGCTGCAAAGAAAAGACCCCAAACATTCCTTTTAGCTAGTGAATGGGAAGGGAAAAGGCATTTTCACCTGCCATTATCTCATTCCACAGATGGGGAAACTGAGGCACGGAGTGGGGCAAGTGCTGCCCCGGACAGAACCTGCTCTGCCCCATGGCGAGACACCGTCCTGGGCGCCGCGACGGCCGCACCAGGCTCGCGGCCCCAACGCTCCCCCTCACTTCCCACCCCCTCCC
>NW_008825105.1:1853316-1854184 GCF_000699105.1 Pygoscelis adeliae
GCCCCCGCCCCCGAGTCCCCGGCCCCTGCCGAGACCCAGCGGCTTCCTCTCGCAGCCCGGCTGCGGCGTCTCCCGCTCGCAGCGTGCCACCCGCCCCCGGGTTATCATTAACCTTATTTGCTATTTCGAGTGTCTCGCTCTTCCCTGCCCTCCTCCCGGCTCTGCTCCAGCCCCAGCTCCGCAGAAAACCCGCGGCCCTTTGCCGTATCCTACTGCGCGGACGATGCGTCCCCAGAGCCCAAGGATGCATTTTGGGGGGAAAAAACGTGGGATTTATCCACAAACTCACTTCCTGCCTCATCTCAGAACTGGGCAATGAACTGGTCCTTTACCACGGGTGCCCGTATAAGCTGGAGCATCTCCCGCAGCAGGCAGCCCTGGGTGGGATGGGGGGAGCCCCGGGCGGGATGGGGCGAGCCCCGCGGCGCCGAGCAAGGCTGCTCTCACCTTCCAGGTGGCCGTGTTCCTCCGGAAGTAGGCAAACATCCGTGTGAACCAGTTATAGATTTCGTTCAACGTTAGCTGCCTGTCGGGGGTCTCCAGGATGGCCTGGGAAACCAGAGAGGGGACAAGAGCATCACTCGTGACGCCCTGGCGGCGTTCGACGCCCGTCCCGTGGCGAGGCACGAGGGGCAGAAATGGGGGTTCAGCGGGCACGGGGGGACCCCCCCAGGACTAAGAAAGTGGGGGAGGGCGCGGCTTTGGCCGAGGTGCCCCACGGGCAGGTCTCGGGGTACAGACCTGAACCCTGCGGCGTGGGGAGCCACTCACCTGCCGGATGAGCGAGGCGTACGTGAAGGGCGGCCGGACGTCTGCGTTTTTGTAAAACTCGTGATTCTGTGCCAGTTCTGGAGGGGGACACAAGACA
>NW_008825105.1:1855041-1864358 GCF_000699105.1 Pygoscelis adeliae
CAGGGCAGGCCTGTCCCGGGGAGCCCGTCCAGCTGGGCCACGCAGGGCCACGGTGACCACGCGCAGGGCAGGGAGGGGGCGGCAGCCAGCGGCAAGGGGAAAGGAGAGGAGAGGGAGCGGCTGCAGGGACATACAAGGGCAGGAGTGGGATGTACGCTTACAGGTTGGCTGAAAGGCTTTGGCTCTGAAGGTCTCATGTGAAGATGGGCCATCATTGCTTGGAGACGCTCGCTCTCCTTTGCCAGCTGCAGGAGGCAAGAAGCAGAAGGGAGACGGTCAGGCAGTGCCAGCAGTCACCCGTGGAGGTGCCCACGGCCTGGAAGAGCTGCCCGCCAAGCCCCCAGCCCTGGCTTTGGGCAGGCATCCTCCTCCAGCGTCCCCACAGGAGCCACCTCCTGCCTGACGCCGAGCCCTCCGGAGAGCCCCAGTGGGACTGTGGCTCTGCAGGGGGCTACGGCACCCATCGTGGGGGGCATGGGGGCCGCCGCTGCTCCAGCTCCCCGTGTACAGCCAGATGAAAAACCTATGGTGAAATGGCATCATTTCTCACACCTTCAGGCTGCCATCCACCAGCACGGCCCTGTCCCAGCCACCTACTGCAGCCCTTGCTCTCCTTCCCCGGCGCTCTGGTCCCCACGCCCCGGTGCCAGCCTTCTCCGTCCCCTTCACCCTCGTCCAGCCTCTGCTGCCTCCCGCTCACCAGCAGCTCCCTGTCCATCTACCCATCCCTCCGTCTGTCCATCCATCCACCCGGACGCGCAACATCGCTTTAATTGCACGCTCACGCCTGTTTACTCCCCGAAGTGCGGAGGAGGGTGAAATATTCACTGTGGCACTAAGAGAGATTTTGAGCCCGGCAGAGGCGATGGGATCTGACACCTGCTCTCTTCCCGTCACCTTCTCTTTCTGCTGCGGCCCCTCAAGCTCAGGGCTTGGCCGTGTCCCCGCGGGCTGCCGGCTCCCCCCACCAGCCAAGCCCCCTCCCCGGGCAGGCGCCGGAGCCGGGAGCCGGGTGAGGAAGGAGTTAAAGGCAGGAGCCAGAGCAGAGTTTGCTGCAAGTTTGGAGCAGCTCAGATGCTTTTGCGCTGTCGTGGTGCTCATTAGAGCTGACAGGTCTCCCCTCGTGATGCAGACGCTCTCCGCCGGCACAGCGGGAGCTCCGCACTGAAAACTTTATAATTGGTAGCTCCGGTGGCAGGTTCTCCTCTCTGCACACACAGCTTTCTGCTCGCCCTTCAGCTCCCGTCCCCCCCTTTTTTTTTTCCCTTCCTTTCCCTCCCCTCTTTAAGCTCCAGTAATTGCTTTCAACCTCTCGCTTTAGCGAGGGCTGGGGAGCGGGATGCGATCGCAGGGCTTCGCCCAGGCGGCTTCGCAACTTCCCCACCCAGGAAGGTTTTGCTGCCCGTCCCACCCTGTTATTGTAACTCCGGGCTGGAGGCTGCCAAGGCTGCCGTGCTTCATGGCCTGCTGCTCCCCCAGGGCTGGCATCCCCCGCGATGATACCCATCACCGCGCAACAGCGATGGGCACAAACCGCTTTGAGCTCCTGCCAGCCCCTGGCCGAACAGCCGGGCACCCAGGTACTGTCATGCCATGGGGCTCTCGGTGAGCAACCCTCTGACAGAGACCTCTGCCCTGTCCCGCCTTCCCCCTCGATGGCTTTCAAGTCCCAAGATGAAAAGCCTCCATTTCCTCCTGTTTTCCCCCCTCCCTTCTCTATTAACCAAATTACGCACGGCACGCTGGGGAGTCGGAGATGCTGGGAAAGGCACTATTTAAAGAACTGCTTTTCCAAAAATAGCACCCCGAAGTTGGGCTCCCAAGACCATGCTCAGCCACCGAAATAAGTGGCCTGATTTCCAAAAAGCCCAGCAGCCCTGTGGCTCTTGCTACAGCAGCACGGCCGGGCACGAGGGCTGGGGAGCTCACGTCCCCGCTGTGGGCACACACCCCCACCCAGGCCACACGTGGCTTCCAGGTCTGTGGCATCTCCTTGTACCCACAGGGATGCTTTGGGTAGGAGGAATGGCTTGTCCCTTCCTCCAGCCCCATCATAATCGTGCAGGGATGCTGTTATCAGAGGGGGAACCAGTTTGAGGGTCCTCCAGGTCTTGATCCCCTATTTGGGAACGGTGCTTAAAATGAGCCCCTACGGCACCGGGCAGCTGGTTATCTCGCTGATGGGCCCCGACCTCGGTACCCCCGTCCTGCAGAGAGCAGCCAAGACACGGCGCGCCGAGTCGGAAAGGAGACGGCTTTTTAAACGCGTGTCCTTCGAGGCTGGGGCGGTACCCACCTGTATTTCCAGCTGCTGTACCACTTGCATCTGGACTCGACACTGGGCCGTGCTTCGGTCATCAAGTGCATGTTCTGTATTGAGGTGTCTGGGGAGGAGAACGCGGGGGTTTACGCCTGGATGTGTCCAAAATGCGGCCTCGCCACCAGGGCCACACCTGGGATCAGCCCCGACCCGCAAACTGCCTGTACCGCAGCAACGCCCGGGGACGCCCGTGAGGCGCTGCCCGTGCCGGGGATGCTCCAGCACTGCTGCCCAAGGCGTGACGAGCAGAAGGGAAACTGAGGCACGAAGGTGGCCAAGCAAACTGGGCTGTGCCTCCTCCCCGAACCCAGCCTGGACAACCAGCCCTGCCCGTGGCAGCCCCATGGCATCCCCACGGTGTTTAGGAGCAGCCACTGGTTGATGGGAAGTCCTTGAGAAGGCTGCTGGCAGGAGGCGCCCAGGAGGACCTGAGGAGCAGGTTTCCAGGACAAAGGCAGCATTATGGAGGTTTATTTACACCCTCTAAGGAAACCCCCGAAGGCAGAAGGTGACATTTCCAGGGTGCTCCTCATCCTACCGCTTTTGTGCCTTATGTTTATAAGCCACTTTATGTTTATAAAGCCCAAGGACCTTTGGTCCTCACCGCCCTCCCTCCTTCTCGGGGAGGGGAAGGGCTCCTGGCACAGGCAAGCAGCTGGTGACGGGGATGCCACTTGCTGCAGAGCCAGGGACATCCCGGCATCGCCTCGTGGGGATCCTCGTCCCAGCCTGCGGACGCATCCAGCCCTGAAGACGTCGCGTGGCCAGGCCATGTCCTTGCTGGGGTGGGTGCAAACCCAGGGGGTCCTCACTGGAGGAGTGGGACAGGTCGGAGCGGGGGATGCTGGGCGGCAGGGCGAACTATACCAGGGCCACCCCAGGAATACCCCGAAAGGTGGCATCTGATGCTGGGAAACATGCAGGTGTCTCAGGGCCACGGGCCAATGCTCTCCAGGACCAAGACTGAGATATTGCTGCTGGGACATCCCAGGAGAAGGTCCCTCAGGAGGATCTACCCTCGGTCCGGATGCGGAAGATGGCGGGAGTCTCACCCAGCTGTTTGCGAGAGACTTCCAGCCCCAACTTGCAAAAACAAGTTAGGTAACTGGGACCAGCTGCCAAGCCCGTACATGAGCAAACCCCGCCGGTGTCTCAGCCCCGCTCCGCAGGGCTGCAGCTGGACCGAGCCGCCCGCTCCTCTCCCCGCACGGCAGACAGAGGGCATGGCTGTTTCTCCAGGGAAAAAGCTATCGAGAGCTAGGCTGTGCTGAGCGGGACTGGAGACGTCTCTCACCGACCCTCACAGGCTTTCATAAACCACTGCTCAAAGGATGCGCTGCCCCTTTCCACCCCAATGCTAAGGCTTTCTGAGCTACTCCATGGAGGTGATGCTCAGGGGAGGCTCGAAGCCGGTGCCTGGACTCAAAGCAAGGTCCACACGGCAGCTGGGCTCAGCCTTTGGGAGCTGGCAGTTTTCCGTCTGTCTGTCCCACACCCCGATACGTGCTCACGTTGGCAGAGAGCGGACAGAAACACTTCACTAGGGCTGTCGGGGAGGCTGCCCCTCAGGAAGCTTGCTCCTGCAAGCACTAGGTGTGCTTAGCGGGGCAGGCAGGTGGGACGGCAGGGCACAGGGACCCTCCAGCCCCGGCCCTCCCGGCACCGCGACCCAGCCCCGGCCATCCCCTGCCAACCCCAGCTCCAGCTTCCAAACCAGAGCTTGCTCATCTTCCCTGTGCCATGTAAACATGCCCGGAGAGGCGGGAGGAGATGCCTTATCTAGGTTCACCCCGTGAGTCAGAGGCAGGAGGAGGATACAGGAGCCTGACTCATTCATTCACTCGATCGCCAACAGGCAATGCTCCCCCAGCCTCCCCAGGCTGCCTTCGCACCTCCTCATCCTCCTGTGCAAGGCCTCTGCCCGGCTCCTTCCCTGGGAATGAGGAGGCCGGTGTGGTCTGAGGGATGCTCCCACCGGAGCCGGCCCCAAGTGCATGGCAGGGGACGGGATCAGTTTGTAAAAACCCCAAATCTTGCCGATGGAGAGCGAAGCACGCGCTGGTGCGTCTCGGCCGCTGTGCCAAGCAGCCAGCCAGAGAGGCAGGGGGGAAGGAGCAAGCAAGCCCGTCAGTTCCTTCTGATGTCTTTGCTAAAAATCCCAGCTACAAAGAGATCTAATTGCAAATGAACTAATTAAGTAAACCTCTGACGAAGCGTGAAAACAATTTGTTTGACCCTGACGCTAGCAGAGGGCTCTTCGACAGCGGAGTTAATCAGTCAGCGCTGGAGCCCACAAGCGGTGTCAGCGGGCTGCCGTGCTGCCATCTGCTTCCTCCCCTCCTCTCGCCCCCCAGGAGGGGAGCTGCAAACTCCCCTCGCCTGCTGCCTGCTCCTGCCCGCTGCATGGGGTCTCTTCTCCTCTAGCAGCAGTCTCTGGTGTTTTCTCCTTTCGCATGGGGCCCCCCAGTTCTGGGCAGACAGCTTTTGGGGTGTCCGGACCCACTTCCAGGGTCTCCCCCTCCACCAGCTCCATGCTGTCCTGGCTCGAGAGTGCAGGCTCTCCCCTCCTCCAGGAAAACCTCCCCCCAAAAGCGGAGCACTTACTTGACAAACTGTCCCAAGTCCTCACAGAGGGTTTCGCAGCCAGGCCACTTGCACTCTCCGTGGCCGTAGAGCGGGTGGGAGCTGGGGGTCTCTTCGTGGGAAGAGCTGCAGAAGACGGAAAGGGACTGTCAGATGGGGCAGCCGTGATGCTCCAGCGTTCCCATGCACGGGGCCAGCCCTTGGGGACCCACGGGAGACCCTGCAGTGATGGCTCCCTGCCCTCCATGGGCACATGGGCGCAGCAAAACAGCGACAAGACTTGTTTATGGGGTGGGCAGAAACCCCAGCTGTTGCCAGCCCCACGGGCGACAGATCCCGGCCCCTACCACCTCTCCGGGGGTAAAAACACAAAGTGCTAGGGCCCGACCCGGCTCTACCTGTCCCTTCTCGGCGTGTGCATGGTGCTCTGTCCATTGGGCAGAGGGTGATGGGAAATGGGAGGCGAGACCTTAGCGGCGGAAAACGAGGTAGAGTTGGAGGTGTTGGTGGTGAGGTCAAGACCTTCTTGCTTAATGCTGTCCTCGACGGGCTGGGCGGCCGTGACCTCCTTCCAGAGCTGCTGGAGGTCCGAGGGGCACACAGCTACGGCACGGGGAGAAAGCCACCACCGTCAGCGGGGAGAAGGAGCAGCACCCACTGGCACCCATGCACCAGGCTGGCTTGGGACCCCATGGGCTCCCTCCCTGCCCGGCTGGTGCAGCTCGGCTCCCCGAAGCTCAGGCAGCCCGGCACGCACCGTGCACCGGGAAATCATCACCCGAAGCCGGGCACAGCCCTCTGTGCCAGCAGCCAGGGAGGAGAGGCTGCACGACCCCATCGGGAACCCCAAAACAAGCTGCCCGCAGCACCTGGGGAGCCCCACAGAGCTGCCCCCGGAGGGGAGGAGACCCCGGCTCCCCATACCCTGGCACCCCTCTGCAAGAGGAAGTCGGGGGCCCAATCCTGCACACAACCCAGCTCAAACTCTCCCAAGCTGCTCCGGCTGTTAATGCAATCAGGCCCCAAACTTTAGATGGGTGCATTAGGAAAAGCAACGCCGCCGGCTCGCTTTGCAGCCCCATTCCCAGCCCTCCCTTGCTGCAGGGAGAAGCTGCAGCCGCGGGGGCCCCCCCAACCCGGGCAGGGGTCCTTACCTTGGGGCAGGGTCTGCAGGGGCACGGTGCCCTGCCCCGGTGGGAGGCTCACCAGCCCCTGGCGCTGCAGGTTTAACAGGTGCTGCTGCTGGAGCTGCTGCATCTGCAGGAGCTGCTGCTGGAAGGCCAGCTGCTTGTTCCCTAACGGCTGCCAGGAGACAAAAGGGAGAAATCAAAGCGTGTTATTTCCAGCCTTGCAGCAGAAACCTCGCGGGGGAGGCAGGGGCCCGGCGGCGGCAGCGAGGGATGCCCGCAGCAGCGGTACCGTGGCCGTGCGTGCCTCTGTCCTGCTGCTGGGCCGCTGGGCCCACTCAGCTTGCGGCTGAGCCGGACGGAGGCTTTGATCTTACGGAAGAGGAGGGGAAGAAAAGGAAAGGGGAAGGGAAAAATAAAGCACTGAAAAGAGAGGGAGCAAGCAGAGCTGGGGGCTTGCATGGAGCAGAGACCCAGCTCTGCCTGCGAGATGGGTGAACCCACAAACCCGAGCCGTGGGGTCCCAGGCAGGGAGGCTCAGTCGCAGGGCAAGCTCCTGCGGGCACCGAGCATCACTGAAGAAAAGGGGGCTCCCAGCACCCAAAAGGCGTCCTAAGACTGCCCAGATGCACAACACCCTTCTTTAAGCAGGGAAACAGTCACTATTTGCCAAAAAAGGCCATTATGAGCCCCTTCTTGGTGGGGGGGGCAGACAACAACTGTCCGCAGGGGAGCAGGTGCCCAGCGCTCCTGGCCCCTGGGCACCAGCACCGATGCCCCCACCCCGGCCACGAGCATCCTCCAGGTAGGCGACTCTCCCACCCGTCCCCCGGAGCTGGCCATGCTCTGACCAGTGTAGCCAGCCCTAAACTAGTTAGGCAGGACGGGTCCCCGGGGAGGCACCAAGAAATCCATGAGAATTGACTGAAGGGGAGAGAATTCAATTAGGGATGGGGACAGGCAGCTGCTAATCTGAGCCGGCCATGAGAGGGGAGCTGCCCCGGGCCTGCCCGGCCTCATTAGTGGGGCAGACGTCTCCGTAACCCCTTGAACCCCTCTGTTTGCGCAGACATTGTTTGCAGGTTGCGAGGAGCCGGGCTGGCAGGCAGCGCGAGCCGGCTGTGCCGCGCCGACCAGCCCCAGCAGCAGCCCAGCCCCTCCACGGCAGCTCCATTACCCTGAGCAAGAAAAGTGCCGGGGCCCCTCTCGGCACAGCGAGCCCCCGCCTCGGTGGGGCACACCGGCCAAGCCCATGCTAAGGCGCTTCTCCCTGATCTCGCTGCACTCGTGAGTGGGGGCACTTTGCAGCCCCATTGCTTGGCCCCAAAAGAAGTATTTTCATGTCCACGTTCTTACTGATGAGTGCAAGAGCTTTGCAATAGGAAATGTCCTTTTTTCATCTTCTGGCTGGGTCTGAGCATCATGGGGATTTAGGCCCCTGGTGCACTGGGGATCCCACGGACCTGGCACAGCCCCACCTTGCTCTCTCGATGATCCCCGAAGCTGCATCTCGCTCTCTGCTCAACAGGGAACAGCAGACAGATTCTCTGTGGCAAACCCAGTTCACGGCTTAGTTTGGAATCAGCACGTGCTGCTGTACCCGAAGTAGCACCCCAGGCCCTGCGGGATACAGGCGGCCCCCCGCAGATGCTGCTGATGCTCGGCTGTGGCTTTGTGAAATGGAGGGTGAGGACGGGCTCCAGGCACCGCCTTGCAAAATCCCTGCAGTCTGCAACGTAAGGCACGACTGCGAGTGCTGTCTAGGGCACAGAGAGAGTTTAAATCTGTTTCTCAGCCTCAGAGGGATGTGTGGACTGCTCCCCGTCCTGTCCACCTCTTGGCCACGGCAGAATTGTCCCCCCAGAGTCAGGTCCGGATCCTCTCTGGCTTTGCCTCAGTCCTGCACCTCTGACGCTTGAAGATAAAAGCACAAATCAAAGCGATTTCTGCTCAGTGAAGAGAAATCCCTGCGCTCGCCCTCGCTCCTGAGCAAGGTGCTGAGCCAAGGAGGGCTTCAGGCCATGGGACCGGAGGAGACCACGATGGAGGAAAAAAGGCAGCACCAGGCTGTGCGCCCGAGGGCCTTAACGGAGGCAGCGCTGTCCCCCAGGGTGTCCCCGTCCCCTGCGAGGGGAAGCTCTGCCACCGCGTGGGACGGACACGCATGTCCTCGCCTTGGTTAGAAACGGCAGCTGGGACTGGACTGGATGGGACGGGATGGGCTGGGCTTCTCCTCCTCTTCCCGGCTCCGCCGCGACCCTCCCTGGGGGGCCCTGGAGCAAGCCCGGGCTCCGCGCGAACACAGCCTCATTCACGGCACTTCCAGGCTGCGGAGCAGGAGGAAACTGGGAGCGGATGAAGTCATGAGGATCCCCGGGGCACGTCGCCGGTGTCTCGCAGCCTGGCTGGGGTTTCCCGACCTGGCCTCCTCGGAGCTGCGGCCGGCAGAGTCAGACCCCCTCCCCAGACTCCCAGGGGACCGGGCAGCCCCAACCCATGTGTGGTTCTGACAGGGACGATGCTGTCCATGTTGAACCTGCACCTTCATGTGCTTCAAATCCACGTGCGCATCCTTCCAGCTTCACCAGACCACGAACACAGGGACCAGCCCCGGGAATACGAGTCCTGGTTCCCAGTGGATGCACAAATGCCCGGGCTAAGCCAAAACAAGGACCACTTCTCGCTAGGGAAGCCAATTTGCCAGTCTCTAGAGAGCAACCGCTGCATGGCAGAGCCAACAACCTGCACGGGCTCAAAACCACTGAGTGCGATGGGTGAAGAGGTGCACCCACATGTGGACCTACGCAATGGCGCTCTGAGTCAAGAGTTTGCCCTGGAGAAGGCAGGGCAGCGAGAGGCTGAATTTCAGCCCCAGCCTTATCGAAACCCTCTCTCCTCGGCCATCGCCCCACGAGCTTCGCTCGGCTCCTCTCCCCTCGGCGAGCCCCAGCCTGCCAAACGCCGGCTGAGTCCCTCCCAGAGGGGATACCCCTGCACCCGCTGGAGGAGCTGGGTCTGTCAGGGCCAGATCCTGCATCTGGCCCCCATACCCCCCCATCCCAGTCCTGTCTCCCGTTCCAGCGTGGGGGCTTGGGGTCCGGAGCTTCGCCTGCGCTTGGCGTACATTAGACGCAGATGACTGGGTGCAGCTACCAGGGTAAGAGCTGCCTTCACTTTGATTTATGAGCACATCAGGAGGAGTTTTGGCATGACACGCGGGACTGACAGGAGCAGTTCATTAAGCTGACACCGAGGTTAGGAAGCAGGCAGCCCCCCCCCACGCCACC
>NW_008825105.1:1865246-1868361 GCF_000699105.1 Pygoscelis adeliae
GAAGGAGCCGACGCCGGCCAAGAGCGGCGCGGCGGCGGCATCCCAGACACGCCAGCTATTCCCCGCGCCGTCGGGGGAAGCAATGGCATCGCCGTTCCCAGCAGGCACACGCTGCTGCCGAACGCAGGCTTTATTAATAGCAGCTGCCCAAATTCATGGGGTGAAGCTGATCCCACAAAGCCCGGCCAGGGGTTTTGGGGAGGGGAAACACTATGACATCCACTCGGGGGGGACCCCCTCGCTGTTTTTCCCGGCCATGGGGTGGTGATGCTGCCAGGAGCTGGACACACACCCCTTTAGCAGCATCTAATGCCCCTTCCCCCCCGCTGGCCACTCAGACTTTCTTAGCGGATAAATTTCTTGTCTCCTCTGTACCATTTAATTAAAAGTTAACGTGCACTTTTTAAACCAGGAGCCTGCTAAGGAAGCCCTTTGTTAGAGCTTAATTATATCCCCGTTTGTTGCTGCAATATAACATCGCCACGGCCAAGAGGAAGGTCCTTGAGGAAGCTCAGATTTATGCTTCCCCCGTTCCTGGAGCACGAGCAGCTACTCCAGCTCCTGGAGATGGCTCCGATAAAGCCTGACCCCGCGCACGCTGCGTAAATACGCCAACATCCCACAATGAAAGCCCGGGTCAAAGTCTATTGAAGGCTCGAGTGGGTGCTGGCCCGACCCCGAGCCGCTCGAGCTGCCCTATTCCCCCAGTGCTGGCGTGTGCTTTGCCATCGAGCCCCTGCTGCAGCCACCCCGACGCGCAGTCTGGCCTTAAATGCTTTCTTCCTCAAAAGAAAGCTGAATTTTTAAGTGCTGAGAATTGAGGAGTGTAAATCAGGGTGTTGGATTTCAGGAGGGGTGATTGCAATGAACAGCCCCAGCACCCCATTCCCCTGCTTGCTACTGATGCTCGGCCAGGGACAGGGACTGAGCGGCTCAGCTCCACCTCCCTCTGCACCGGGGACCTCAGGAAGGATGCCCGATAGAGAGGGCAGTGATGCCAGACATACAGCAGCATGCGCAATGCAAAATACCCCCAACGCGGGACCACGTGCACCAATCTGGGAAGAGAGAGAGGGGCAAAAATATAGAAGGAAAAGGAAGGGAGCGGTGCTGTCTGCCTGCTGCTGGTCGGGGTCGACCCTCAGCCTCTGTGCGACCGGCACATCCCCAAAACCGAGCATTGCCGATACAGCCGCAACACCTTGGAGTGCGTTACTATGGGAAAGGACAGTAAAATGTGTTGGGTAAAGGGAGTTATACAAGATTGATGCCATCACACCCGCATAAACACTTCTCCACCATGCAACCACCTCCCCAGCAAAGGGCTCACCACTGCCGACCTGGTCACGGGGGGCTGACAGCATCCCCTGCCCGAGCGTCTCCCATTGAAAATCCCTTTGCTGGCATCGCCGCTATTTCACGCGGAGCTTGGGTTCTGCAGAACCGCCTTTCCTGGCAGGAAAAGCCCTGGTTTGGGTTCCCACCTGACCAGCCCTGCCTGCCTACTTGCCAGGGTGCTGCTGTGCCAGCTCAATCAGGACCAGGCTGCCCGACCCGAGCCGTGCCGAGAGCCTGCCCAGGGCAGGGCCAGCGCGTTGGGCAAAGGCTGAGCCGAGCCTCCTCTGCACCCCCCCCCGCTGCAAGGAAGATTTGGGGAGCCCTCACTCTGTCCCCGGGGGCAGCGACCTGCCCCTCCCGCCGGGGAGGGTCCCACAGCTCTGCCGGAGCTGCCTGTCCACACCCGCTGACTTCACCGCTCCCCACACGCGCCCCATAGTTTCTAGATGTGCTGACAAGGACGTGGCGCTGAGAACGACACAGCTCGGTGCACATGCCAGACCGCAGATAGGGAGGAGGAGGAGGAACTCCCAGCACCCGGACCAGCCGTGCCAGCACCCCCCAGGAGCAGGATGCCCCCGTGTTCCCGTCCCCGCTGGCTCCCAGCCGGCTGCCCTGGATGCTGGGATTCAACGCACACCTTGTTTTGTGCTGGTCCCCCTTTTATTTGCTGCCAGATCTGATGGCCCAGAACCCATCTGCGTGAGCTCACCTCTTTGGGTTGCTGCTTTCCGGCTTGCTGCTGTGTCAATAGCTGCAGGTGAAGCTGCTCCTGTTGCTTCTTGTAGTATTCCTGCAACTGGGAGGGAGAGAGGCAGGGACGGGAGGGGAGAGAGTAGCCCGGATTAGCAGCAGAAACACCCTGCTCCCATCTCCCTGCCCGGCACTACCCTGTGCCCAGCACCGGGCTTTGCCACAGCCATGCCAGCTCCTGGCACCACGCCGTCAGGGCAGGCTCTCGGCTGCAGGTTAAGAGGAAAAGCACCCGCTGAAGGAGTCACAGTTGCAGAAGAAACCTTGGGCACACGCTCCTAAGGGCTCTGGATCCCCACAGCAAGTAAAATCCCCAGACACCACCAATGCCAAACCTGCTGGTTTTTTTTAATGCCGACCGGTCGCCCTGGCTTTCTGCCGCCGGACGGTCCAAGAGCCTCCGCCTTGCTGGGCCCCGAAAGGAGGGTCGCAACCCCCCACCCCCCGGCTCAGTAATTCCTGTGCATCCCAGGGATTCTGCAGCTCTCTTGGGGGGTTTGTTCAAGGGGGGGATATGAAACACCAGGAGGTGGGTGACCCCCTTGAGAGAAGGGGGCCCAGGTGCTCTGGCACGTAACCCAGTGTTTCAGCAGCGGAGAAACCCCATTTTCAGCATGGTGGGACCCCAAAACACCCTTGGCAAGCGTGAGAGCTGGGGGGCTCCTGGCTGGGAAGGGGCTGGGAGCAGCCGCGGCCCCTGGTCTGGCTGGTGCAACCCCATGAGCGCCAGGGGCTCAGACTTGCAACCCCCCTTCACGGGCACCACGGGACAGCGCAGGCAACCTGGCTCCTCGCAGCACCCCAGTCAAAACAGAGGGTTTTGCTGGGCCAGTAAAACACAGAAAAACACCCTAGCCCCGCAATGAGCCACCGGCCCCGCAATGAGCCACCGAAGAGGGTCCCAGTCTGCAAGAGGCAGCACCGGGACCTGCCGGCGTTGACACCAGCTCTTGCCCTGGCCCCAAAATAAACTGTTGGTGATGGATTTGCTGCGCACAGGAGGGGCTGGAGGCACGGGGAGGTC
>NW_008825105.1:1868409-1872350 GCF_000699105.1 Pygoscelis adeliae
GATGCCGGGAAGCCTTTATCAGCTCGGGGCTGACAGCGCTGACAGCAGCAACTTTGCTTTTTCTGTCGGCGAACAGGTTTGGAAAGCCTGGGTGTTTACCCGAAAGCCAATCAAAGCCAGGTCTCTGCAACATGGTCGAGCGCGGCTGCGGGAACATTGGGTCAGGGGTGAGAGGTGTGATGTTTGGTTTTCTTCTGGTGGAGAATGCGAGCTATTCCGGCCTGGGTTGTTTAATTTGCAGTCAAACGTGTTTCTTTATCCGGCTCCAAAGAGGCTCGGAGAAGGACCCACCCAGGGTAGTGTTTACCCTTTGTTCTTTCCCTGGGGCCAACCTTGAATCCTTATCAGCCTGTTTGGAGTAAACAGGTACTGGAGGCAGGAGGAAGGGCGTGGAGGATGCTTGTGGGATTTCTCCTTCTCTCCCTCCCGCAGGCGGGAGGTGTTTACCCAAGCAGACCTGTTTTGTTTCGGAGTTGAGGTTTGTTTTTTTTCTTCTCCTCCTTTTTCTTTCCTCCCCGTTCGTTTTACATTTGACGGAGCACTCCGGAAAAGCCGAGCGGGGCCGTGAGAAACAAACCCACGCGCTCAGGTCTGGAGCCAGACCCAGGCACCTGCCCCAAAGCCCAAGCAGCAGCCGCGGGGGCTCTGCTGGCGGTCCGTCGAGCCAAGAGCATCCACCCTGAGCCCACCTCTCCCCAAGAGCTGGGCAGCCCCAAACCAGCCCTCGTGCTGGAGCTCTCTGGGCTTTGAGACCCTGACTCAGGGCAGCAGCATCCGGCTTTGACAGCACTGTTAGCACCTGCAGCTCTTTTTATCCCTGGGTACTGGACATGCTGGGAATCCCCAGGGAAATATGGGGGGGAACGCAGAAGCCCAGGGAGGAAAGAACCCATCTGCCTGCCCCCAACAAGCGCCAGCATTCGCGAGCACCGGTGGGAAATGGCTTGGCCGGACCCGGCCGACGCACAGCCAGCCCAGGACCAGCGTTACCTGTTGCAGCATTATCGCCTGCTGCTGCTGCAGGAGGGCCTGGAGCTGGGGCGGTGAGAGGATCTGCTGCATTTGCTGCGGCGTGATCATCTGCGGGGACATCATGGCCACGGACACGGGGACCTGCAGAGAGGAAGGACACGTCACCACTTCCAATTCCAACCCTAGAAAACCCTCCCCAAATGCCAACAGCCTGCGAGTGCCTCCCACCCCCCAGGCTCTCCCAGGGCATCCTCCACGTGTCCCCCCATCCCTGTGTCACCTTCGGGTGAAGCCCTTGGCGACCAGTCCGTCCTGGCATGCCAAGGCCACCGCTGGGGACATGGCGATGGCAGGGAGATGCCCCGCAGCGCAGCTGGCACTGGGGCAAAGCTTCCTAAACCATGAGCTCCCCCCACCCTGAGGGCAGGATGCTCTCTGCCCGCAGGGTCTTCTTTAAATGCAATTTAGGTGGGGGAATTAGGCATCAAGAGGAGCCAGAGGCACATGGGCAGTCAGCTCCAAACCACAGCTCCCTCCCCTCCTGCGAGCACGGGAAAGGTGCTGGGCACCGTTCCTTCCCTTGGGGTCCCCGAGGATGCAGGGAGGAGGAAAACACCAAGGGAAGCGGGGAAGATACCGATCACCCAAATAACTTCGCAAAGCAGAGCACCGAGGAAAAGGTTACCAGGTTTTCCATAGGCACATCAAAGCTTTACCTCCAGTTGACACCAGTAACTCATGTAATTACCACGCCAAGTGGAGGGAGGGCTAAGAAAACCTGCCAACCCCTGCTTTTGGTTATCATAACACGGGTCCACACCCCTGCGGCAAAGCGCCGGAAAAGGTGTCGGTGATGGATCCCAGCCCCGCCAGTCCTGCTCAGGTGGAGCAACACCGCCTTCCCAACCACGGCCATCAAGAGCTGCCTTGTCCCAGCCCTCCGCTGATCCCACCAGCCCAAAGCCCTTCCCAAGGCTCTGGGCAGGGTTACGGCTCTGCTGTAATTTAATAACCCTTCCCGGATGCTCCCTTTTCCTAGGACAGCAGATGACCGCTGCTGGTCGGGAGCAGAAGAGCTGGTGAGCCACCAGCAGCCTCCTGCCTGCCCCTGCCCGGCAGTCTCGGGCTCTTTGAGGGGACCCCAGGAGAAGGCAACTCCTCGGCGCGTGGGACGTGGCAGACCCTAAGCCAGGCTCCCTGTGCAAGCCAAGGACCCAAGTTTGATCCAAAGTAGATGACTTCTCATCCCCTCCCTCACGGGTCTTGGGACCTCAGAAACCGAGGGACAGCGAAACAAAGCAACCGGCTTCAGATCACCCAGCAAAGTCCAAATGAGAGTCCGGTACGCGCCAGCCCCTCCTGCCCAGGACCCCGAGCGATGCCCAGGCTCCTGGTCTGGACCTGCTGCCCACCCTGGGGGCTGCCCCCTGGCTCCAGCCACCCCAACAGGGCAGGGAGCGAGGAGGGAACCCCAGGGGCGGCCCCATGCAGTCCCTCCTGTCCGTGGCGGGCGTCTGGCCGGCCTGGAGCATGCTGACCTTCAAGGGAGATTGCAAAGGCTTATCTGTTTACTCAGGCATTTTGCTGGAGGGAGGCGTCGCAAGCAGGCCGAGTTTCATTTGTCGCCGGTGATCCCCCCCCCCCAGCTGCCTTCGTGTCAGAGTTATTGATTAATTGCTGCGTGTTCACACCCAAGGGCTGCTGCTGGGGCGCCTTCGACTGCACCGGCTTGGCTGGCGGTGGAGGGCTCAGGAGGATGCAGAAGCATCCCCAGCAAAGAGCTGCAAAGCCCTGCGAGGGCTCCGGCACCCGCTGACGCCTGACGGAGAGCCAGGAGAACCCCAAGCACCCCCCGCGGCACCAGCACCGGCGCAGAGCCGCCGTTTCGCACCAGCCCGTGCGAAGAGCCGCCGTTTCAATCGGCAGTCAGGTGCTCGCAGGCAGCTGTGCAAAGCCCTCGGTGAACATCTGGGAAGGAGGGAAGCTCGCGAGGACGGCAAGACGAGAGCGAGCGGGGTGCGCGCCCGCTCGCTGGGAGCTAAGCATCCTGCTAATTTCCCTTTGCCAATTCATCAGCCGGCAACGTGCTCGGAATGAGAGCCCCTAATTAATTGCTCATCCGCAACCCCCATCCGGGCGGCCTCCCTGCCCCCACTGCTGCCGTGCGGCCCCTCGTACACGTTTGCTGGCATTTTCAAATCGGAGGCATCCTAATTACCGGAGAGTTATAACACCTTCCATTTCTCGCCCAGCGGACTGACACCCTGTCAAGAGCAAAGAGAATTGCCAGAGGTTTTGACAACACTAATTGCCCCTATAATCTAAAAACACAAAGGAGAGGCGATTAGTCGAGAGGGCCCCAGCTCTCGATCCGACACGAGGTTTTCACAATGTTACAAGAAAACAAAAGCGACGCTTTTTAGAGTTTGATGGCTGCTAACAAAAGCAGAATTATATTTTCATACAACCTTTGTCTGCATTAAATGGCTTTTTCTTCCGCGCTCGGATGTGGAGCTGACACGGGGAAATGGCGGCGGCTTCCGAGGGGGTGGTGAACGGGGCGAACCGGTGCTGGCTCTTGCGAGGGGCATCTGGGCTTCGCCACCTTCCCAAGCCCCGACAGACACCGAAGCTTACGAAGAATTTCCCCCCAGCACGGAAACGTCTCCCTCCCGGCTAAGGATTCCAGGGAGGGCAGGAACTTTCTTTAGTAGAAGGGGAAATTCCCATATACAGCAAGTTTTGCTCCCGCTGCGGTCATTCATCACGCATGCCGGGTGCCGGGGAGGCTGCAGTGCTGCCGCTGGCAGCTGGCTCGACCCTGGCGTGGGGCAGCAAACCATGGTGCTGCGGTTCTGCGACCCGGGCTCCGGTGACAGCCCCAGCTGCCCCTGTCGGGGACGGTGACAGCTGCTGCCCGGCAAAATGAGATGGAGATGGAAACGGCTGCCCCCAGCCCGGCCGAGAGC
>NW_008825105.1:1873694-1874732 GCF_000699105.1 Pygoscelis adeliae
AGCCCAAGGCGCTGCACATCCGTGTCGCTGATCTAATCTCGCGTTTTAACTCCCAATTAGAAACAACAGCAAACATGTTTGCGCTGTTTTTCTTTTTTTTTTTTTTTTTTAACACCCCTTTTAATTCCAAAACCAACAGAAACAAACTGAGGAGGTTGGTGAGGGAGGCCAGGAGCTAGGAATAGAAGGGGGGAAGCAATCGTCACCAAGAGCAGCTTCAGGTCTGCTGTTTTTAGAGGCAGGGGATGAGCAAATCCCCCCCAGAGCACCCGCTTCTCGCTGCTGCGGCCGGAGAAGAGCAAACTTTTACACTTTGAGTCCAGCCAAAGCGCACAGGCACATCCACACGTCCCCTCCTGCGCTCGGCATCCCTGGGCGAGCTCCGAGATTCAGCTGGCTCAGACCGTCTGCAAGAGCTTCAAGCGCCCGGGGCCAGGCAGTGATGCCACTCACACCGGCGTAACCCCAGCCATGGTTTATATGCCCTGATGGGTGGCACAGGGCCACCCAAACACTGCTCTACCCCGCCTCCGCTCACACCGCGCTGTGCCTGGACCTTACCAAGATGGGACAGAGACGACAGACTAAAACCTACCCAGGGCCAGAGGAGAAACCAAACCCAGATCTACAAGGGACCTCCAGCTCCGTGTGCCAGGCTGGGTTTTGAGGCCGTGGGGTTATTTTATGAATACTTTGAACAGCCTTAGCACCAAAGGAGTAATTGCCCCGGGTGGGGGTGGCAGGAGGAGGGCAGCAGCGTGGGGCGAGCAGGCGAGTCAGCACCAGTGTAGCTGCGTGGAGGACAACCAGCCTCTGATGTTCAGCTGCACGCAAAGAAAAGGAGGAATCAATCCCCTGCGTGTTCAACCCGACGTGCATCCTCGTTAGCGCAGTGCGCCCCGCCGGGGAGGCACTAATCACACATAATTGGGCTGCGAGTCGCTAAAAGTTGAAAGGGAGCTGGCTGGGGGATGCCAGCGGCAGAGGTGGCGGCGGGCTGGGGGGCCCCGTGCCTGGCAGCCCCTGCCCCCGCGCGGC
>NW_008825105.1:1875012-1877351 GCF_000699105.1 Pygoscelis adeliae
CAGTGGCAGGGGCTATGGGCTGGCAGAGACGGGGGCTCTGGGAAGGAGGAGCAGCGGGGGGGAGCGGGGACAGACGGCGGTGCTGCAAGTTCAAATGGAAAAATCTAGCGCCGCATGAGCCGAGACGGACGGGCTGCTGTATTTTTTCCTGGAGAGGGAACGCAGAAGGGCTGGTATTGATCTTGTCTTCATTCCCATTTCACTCAAGTTTCAAATCAACAAAATACACTTTTCCGCTCCGCTGCCCTCCCCGCCGCAGCAGACAAAAGAAAAGCAATTTCCCGCAGTTTGCTCCAAACTCCTCTCCCCTTCCCTCAGCGCCCTTCAGCCCCTCTCCCATTTCAGAGGCTTTTTAACCTCAGCAAGTTGCTCCCGCCGGAGGCTGGGAGACCCCTGGCTCCAGGGGCTGAACTGGGGAAGGGACCCCGATAAAGGGTACCCTGTGATTCAGCAGTGCCTCCAAGCCAGCAATGCCCCGGCACCGAAAACAGGGGGTGCTGCCTTTCCAAACACGCTCCAGCACCTCGTACCGTGGGCTTTACCGGATACCGGCAGCATCTCCCCATGCTGGCAGGATCCCAGGGGGGATCCGCTGCTCCCGACCAGCCTCGCGCAGGAGAGGAGCGCCCTGCAGACCGTCTGCAGCAAAAGTCCTCAAATGCAACACTTTGTCAGCATCCGCCAAGTTTCTAATAGTTTTAAAGTGGCAAAGAAATAAAACCATTTTAAAATGTTTCAGGGTGGGTTTTGTTGGCATTTTTTTTTAGATGCAGCTGTAATTCCAGTGTCAGCTGTGAGGCTCTCCACACACAGCTACACCTCCAGGCATCTGGGGGAAGAGAGGGTTCATACTCCAAAAAAAAACAGCCCCAAGATCCCTATCGAGCCCAGCAGCTCCTTGTTTGTTTTTAAGAGCACGCCGTCGCCGACTGTCATTAATATTCCCGCTGGCTTGGCGCCCCATAAACGTCCCGTCCCCATCAGCAAGGTGGCAGGGAGCTGCTCGCTGCAAATGCAAGCGCATGGTGTCAGCAAGTGTGGGGAACTCGCAGCGCTCCTGGGTGTTTGGGCTCCTGCTCTCTCTGCCGACGCTGAGACCCTCCTGCTCACTTCACCTGGGACTGGGGGCTGGGAGCCGGCCGGCGGAGAGCCGAAGGGAGGCCACTGAAACAGCTTCTCCCCAAAATACCCAAGCGATGTGGAAACCCAGTCCCCAGCCCCGGGGTCCTGCGGTGCAGCTGCGTCTCTGCAGGCAAAGCCTGCGGGGGTCCGGGCTGGCGCACCGAGGGCAACCCGGGTACCAAACACCGCGATGAACCCCCAGGTCTGGCTGCACTCCCCCCTCCCTCCCCAGCCAGAGGCTGCTGCACTGGGACCCAGCCTTCCTCTCCTCCTCCTCCAGCCGTCCTGGCCAGTCTCATCCACACCACTGCTGTTAGATAAACTTCCTTTGAAAGGAGTCTGCTTAATCCTCTATCTCCCCTCGGTCAGATCCCGCTCCAGCTGCTGGCCGGGCAGGCGGGGCGGAGGGGGGGGGAGGAAGAGGCCGGTCGCTGCTGAGTTATGAGCTATTTCTGACTCACGTCTACAACTTTCACAAGTCCTTTTGCAACACAAAAAGGGAGGAGGGGAGAGGAAGGCAGTGCCATTTCCCTCCGGCAAAGCCGCCGGCCAGATGGGCAGGGAGGGGAGGCGAGAGAAAGCAGCAGAGAAGGGGGGAATGGGACGTTAAGCAAGCGGCAAGCGAGCGAAGCGTGCGTGCACCGCAGCCGGGGGAAGCGGCAGAGGGAGCAGCAAGGGATGGGCAGGGGAAGAAGTGCAGGCAGGAGAAGTGCGGGCAGGGACACGCACCCACGGAGGGGAGCGAGGTGCTGGTTAACCGGAATCTGACTTCACCCTCGCTGCCTTTGTCCTTCACAGACATTTTCCATGCAGTGACTGCATTTCCTTCCTGCGAGCACCACCAGCCCCGGCTCTCGCCGCCCACCTGCCACCGCGCCGGCTCAGCCTGGCATAGGCAGGACCTCCAGCTCTGAGAACGCTTGTGCTAATTACTTTCCTTTGTTAATTAAACCCACGTGGCTCTAATAAGGTAACCTGCTGTTCTCCGATAAATTTAATTAGCCTGAAGGGAGAGCCCCTCCGCACAGCTATTTAAATTGTCACTTTCCATCGCTTGGGCTTTGCTTCTTTCTGCCTCCCCCTCTCTCCAGGTTCACACCCCCCTTCTGCCCCTTTCCTTTGGTGGAGGAGGGCAGCGGGGGAGCAAAGGGGAGGTCCCCTCTCCCCTACGGGAGCAGGATGCCACCCAAGGGTGCTGCGCAGACCCAAAGCCCCTG
>NW_008825105.1:1877643-1879388 GCF_000699105.1 Pygoscelis adeliae
CCTGCCAGTGCCACAAATCCCCACCCCAGACGGGCCTTCATCCTGTCCCAGCGGCTGTCCCACAGTGGACGACCTGCCCTGGCTCCAGCCCCAAAGGACTGCCCCTTATCCAGCCCCTGCGCCCCGCTCACAGCACCCAGCATCAATCCTGGGGTGCCCCGACCCTGGGAAACTCTCTGCACCTCCCTATGCAAAACGCTGTCCCAAGGTACGGTGGCACACGGTGACCTTCTGTCCCCGGTCCTTACCCTGCCCGGAGCCAGCCCTTCCCTCCCATCACCCTTTCCCACCACAGCAGCACACGAGGGACCACAACCCCTCCCCAAAAAACCCCAACAAATTTCTGGAGGTTTGCAGGGGATTTATACCTTTGTGGGCTCCTGGCATGCTTTGGTCATCCCGAAGACGGAGGCGACGTGTGTTTGCACGTGCACTCTCCCACAGCATAAGTTTGCAGCTGAGCCCTTCCCGAAGAGAGGGCGATGGGGGGACAGACGGACGGACACACGTCCTCGGGGCTCACCTGCACCGCCGGCTGCTTGCCCTCATTGCTGCTGGGGGAGCTCAGCCCCGTGGCCTGCTGCAGCAGGAACTGGCGTGCCACCTGGAGAGCCTGCAAAAGAGACACAGCAGGGTGGGCAGGAGGAAGGGTGCCCTCTTCCTCCTCCCTCCTCTGGGCACGCTCCCCCTCCAGCTCCCCAGAGCAGCGCCCGGCCACGCGCCCCCCCCCCCCCCCCCCCCCCCCCCCCCCCAGAGCTATGCCCCTGGCCTGGGCCACGGAGACCTGGGGGCAATCCTGCCCTCTTCCAAAAACCCCCACCACGTCTTCAGGGACTAAGTCACCAGGTCCAGCATCTTCCTGCCTCTGGCAGGTTTTCACGCAGGTCAGCCCCGGCACACGCGTCCCCCGGCCAGGCACAACCAGCACCCGACCGAAGGTCCGGCAGAGGGGCCGCCGGCTCCCGGCTGATTTATTCCCTCCTTGCACAGAACCACCACTACATTTCTGCTGCAGCTGACATCCCTTGTGCCTAAAGCTACCGTGTATATTTAATTTTTGCCACGCTGGAGCACCGAAAAGTCCCAGTCACCACCCAGATTCGGGTCAGGCCAAGTGCAGGATTACACCCTGAATTAATAATCTATAGACGCGTCTGCACAGAGTTTATGGTGACGCAGGAGGAGTTTAGCAACCTGCCCAAGTGACCAAGATGAAACTTGCTTATTTTTATGGGTGTTTGCCTAGAAAGTTATGGGCTTCCTTAACTTGTTTGCAGGTATGAAGGTGTCTCGCTGAGAAGGCGCACAAAAGGCAAAAGAGGGAGAAACCAACATAAATCGATAAAAAACACTTGTGGAAACACATGCAGGCACGAGCAACCGTGAGCAAGCCGTGCACAGCAGTGTCGGCAGCCGAAGAAAGTAAGTGAAATTAAGGAAAATCCTGTGAAGAGACAAGGAGGAGAGAGGAGCAAGTGCGAGCCGGCAGAAGAGCCGGCCAGTCACAGGCGAGCACGGCCGAGGGCGAGCACCGGTGCGGGTGCAAGCCGAGAAAAGGAGCTTCATTCAGGAGCCGAGAGCCAGGAGAGGGAATAAAGCCCTAACGAAAACAACCCTGTGGTCCCCGGCTGCTGCTCCCAGACCCGCTTCCTCGTACACTCCTTATTTTTGCATTTAAAGAATTTTTTTTCTTTTTTTTTTTTTTTTTTTTTTGGGGGGGGAATTTTTTACAACAACAATATTTT
>NW_008825105.1:1879438-1881116 GCF_000699105.1 Pygoscelis adeliae
TCCGAAACAACCAAGTCATTGTAGCCCTGCCTGCAGGACAGGTTTGCATTAGGGCCCGGCGCGGGGTCAGAGCCCAGCTCGGCGGTGCTGCCAGCGGCACGCGGGTTCCCCCGGTTGTCATCCCCCCGGCCGTAAATCCCCGCCCCGGCTTCCAGGAGGCGGCCGCGCGCCCCGAGAAAGGGCCGCTTGTTAATTCTCCACATTTCCAGCTATAAAGAAGAAAGGCCCCAGCCCGCCCCCCGCCTCTCCATCCCTCCCTGCCAAATCCGCTTGCAAACCGGAGTGGCATCGCCCACGGTGTGGATGCACCTTAACACACCACTCCAGTCCACTCACTATTTATTTAACCTCTGCGAACCAAGAAGCACCCACAGCACCCTTAAGCAGTTGCTCAACGGAGCATCCGTGAAGACTTGTTACCCGGGTTTTAACCAAAAGGTCCCATTTCGTGCTCCTCTCCGCAGGGGTTGCTCGGGAAGAGCATACAGGACAGATTTAAAGCAAAGGATGTCCGAGCTGTACCACCGTTTCTTCCGTGAATAAAAGCCTTCCGACCCGCTCCTTGCACGTGGACAGGCGTTAGAAGTGCGTTTGCAAAATGAGAGGTAATCTTAAAGTCGCTGCCGAAGCCAGAGGCTGTGTGCAGAGGGTTTAGCAGACACAGCCTTGCCTATTTTGTTAACAAAAACCATCATTTCTTAGCAAGGGACCCAAACCCAACAGCTGTGCCCCAGACGCAGCACACGACACCCTCTGCCCTGCCCGGCTGTGTCTGTCCCCATGCGTGTGCCCCGAGAAAGTCAAAAGGAGTTTCAAAAGCCTCTGGGATCCTAATGTTATCCTCCCACGGCGAATTGCCGGGGCTGCACCCAGGGTGCGCTCAGGAGCGGACAGAGCCCAGCGTGCCCAGCGCGGGCGCACCCAGAGCTGCCCCATGCCCACAGCCTCTTCCCGAGCACCCCCGGCCGGCTGCTGGGGATGCTCAAAAACTGCATGACCACTAACTTGCAAACTCACTTTATCCAAACGATTAAAAAAAATAAAATCCTTGAGGACAAACGTGGCAATTTGCTGCTGGGAATCACTGATGGTATGAGCCCGTGGTCCAAGGCCCAGAGCCGACGCAGCCCCAGCGCAAGGCACGCTCCTCTGCGGGCATGTTATTTCCCTGTTATTAACAGTAATAGATGTGCATTGGTAATGTGAACACAAAAACCATGTGACAGTTATGACAGCTCAAGGTCTGATATTTTAATTACTTTTTGAAATGAAAACAGTAATTCCAGTTAAAAGCCAAGGGTGGAGGAATTCAATCGACGGCTGCTCAGCACCAGCCTCCAGCAGAGCCGGCAGATCCAAGACATCCACCCGAGGGTGGGTGCCGGACCACTGGCTGCATCCCCTGTGTGCACACCGGCTGCCCGAGCTTTATCTGTTTTTCCATGTGTCTGTTTGACAGCGGTTTGCATGGATTTGGTTTCTCCATCTGCACCGCGTGAAATTCCTCCGGTGTTTGTAAGGACCATCCCACAGAGGTGGAGCCGGTGAGGCAGGTCCCTGCCCCAGCCCAACAAAAATCAGTGCAGCAGGTATGGAAAATACAGCAAAGAGAGGAAAAACAGAAGAGACATAACGCCAGCACACAGGCAAAGCACTAGGCAGGACTTCTCCCAGAACC
>NW_008825105.1:1881199-1884266 GCF_000699105.1 Pygoscelis adeliae
CGGGCCTGTGGGTGCCACCGAGCCCCCAGCGCCCGGCTGGCTCAGCCCCACCGCTGGCCGCCCACCGCGCGCCGCCTCAGGGGGGAATTTAATTCACTCCCCGCTGGCCCTCTCACTTTGTTGTGCTCTGAAGCACGAAATTACAAGATTTACAGGAAAAAAAAAAAAATGACATGGCCTTACAATTGCACACAGGGGCCTCTCCGCCAGCGCCCCGGAGCTGCCCGCTCCCTCCCTCCCCACCACCCGGCAGCAATTTCCACTTAAGCCTAACTTCGGCTCAGCCTGCAAACGAGGGATGCTCTGGCTGGCAGCGCCCGCGTCTGCAAACCTGTTGCACGGCTGCACAAGGCAGGCGGAGCCCCGAGAACTGAATTTCAGGATGCAGAGCCCTGCGTTACCTGCATTTGTTACCCTCACCCCACAGGGCAGGAGGACCGGCCCAGGTGCTGGGGGGGGGGGGGGGGACGCCCCCAACGTCTCCTTAGGGCTCAGGAGAGGTGAAAGAAGAAGGAAGAAAGTCTCCCCCCGTAGGAGTGGATGGGCTTTCACCTCCTGGCTCTGTGAACCGCAGAAAAAAAAAAAAGATTTTTTAAAAAAAATTGTATCCTGCTGCACGGTGTTATTCAAGAGTCATTAGCACGTTACCCGTAATTAGGAACGAATGGGTTGTGTCAAATTCATCATGCTCCTGGATGGCTCCCTTTGATCAGCAAATTATCCCATTAAAAAGTTTGTAACGTCGCAGACACTCACACCAAGAGCTGATGCTGTTTGGCTTTGCCCTCCCCAAGAGCAGCAGCAGCAACACGTTTCAGGGCTGAGGAAGAGGATGGTGACCCGGACTTTGCTGGGGGTGGCCCGCAACTACCTCAGGCTGCCCGGGGGCACGTAACACACCAGGTTTTTGCAGGGAGAGATGAGAGACGCTGGAAGTGCGTGCTGGGACGGGGAGGGGGGGTCAGTAAATAAACCACGCCTGGGATTAATCCCAGGCACGGCAAAGGCTCTGTCCAGAGAGCACACACCCTGCCAGGACCAGCTCCGAGCCGCTCCCGCGGCAGCCCAGGTTTCTCTTCTACAGAAGGGGGCTCTCGGGGTACCCGGGACGCTCGCCCCTCCTCGGAGACACTGAGTCCCTCCAGTTCGCTGGATAAACCAAGGCTGGATCCTCCCCCTGACTTCAGGCAAAAGCATCTCATCCGCCAGCGGGGAAGCAGCCCGTTATCCCGGCTTCCACCCAACGTACCTGGGAATTATCACTAATTCTTCCCCCAAAAGGCTCGTGCTCCAGCCAGTGGGACTCCACATCTCCACCCTTGTACGCGATGGAGGCGTCCCAGGACGGCAGGAGGGCCGGCTTTGGGCTGCCTTCCCCACGGCAAGCACCACAAAACTCACTTTCTCCCATGGGGAACACCAGGTCCCATCTGGCCCCAGCGATGGAGGAGCCCGGGGAGAGGAGACGGTGGCTCCCGCCCCATTTAGGGTGGCCGACTCACATTTCAGCCCCTACATTAATCCCTCATCCCTGCCTGGCCGTCTTTTTCCTCCTCAAAACCTGCCCGAGCTGAGCCTCTTCGAGGCTTCCCGATGCCTGGTCAAATTGGGAAGAAATAGGTCAAGAGGTTCAAAAAAGTTTGGCGAGGATGGAGGTGTCCACGGGTCTTTCTAAAAGCACAAGCCCCAGCCTCCCAAAAAATCAAACAGCGCAATGGAAAAATCTTGCCCAGGGTATTTTTAAACTAACTTCTTCTACCAGGTATTTCATTTTACGAGGGTGTACTTTTTAATTACGCCCAGCGGTGCCCGGACGCTCCAGCTGCCGGAGCCAAAAGCAGCGCGCCGGCTGCCTGCCGCACAGGGGGGAGCGGGCTGACCCAGCCCACGACGGGAACCACTGCCCAAAAATAGCCGAGGGATTTTCCACCTGGATGGGATCAAAGCTTTGCATGGGGTTTTAACCTCCAATGAGTGAAAAGCCACCCTAAAAATTATATTAACCCAAGAATTTTGCAAGGAAGGGGGCAGAAAGGGGATCTGTATCTTCCCTTTTCCCTCCGTTCCTTTTGGAGGGTAGAAAGAGGTTGGGAAGGGATGGAAAAAAGGTTTAAAAAAAAAAGATTTTTTACACTAACCTCATAAAAATGACATCGTCACATTCCAGAATTAGAGCTATTAAAACAACACACACAGAGATATTTTTAGATGGATATTAACGGTAAATGATGCCATATTGAGAAGCACTTCCACCCAGCCCAGCCCCGGCCTCGCTTAACCAGAACCAAATGGCTCAAAGAGATCAAAATTAACAAAAATGACACAATTCTTCACAGGGGCGGGGGGTGGGGGGGGAAAGTCCTTTTTACAACCGGCTCTGCGCCTCTCTCTCGGCCCCAGCTGTTCTCCCTTTCGCTGCACACGCTAATGCTTCTGGACTTTATTCCTCCACTCTTGACTCTTCAGTCCTCGCAGGCGAGGGGTTAAACCCATTTCCACTAATGAAGAACACAAGGAACAAGCTCCTGACAATCCCACCCCATGGAAAAAAAAAAAAAAAGGGAAAAAAGGAAAAAAAACCCTCCCGCATTTGTACTCAGTAAAATACGAAATATAAATCAAGGAACCTAATAGAGAGATGAGTTTCATTTAAGTGCTCCGGTCTCATTTTTATCTTAAATACCCTAATAATAGCGGATTACACAATAGATTTGAGATCTGATCACATGTTTCATGGAACAGTATCTTTCCTATGGCAGAGAAGTGCCTCTCCTCCCCCAATCCGCACCCTTCTTTAACGACCAAAAATAGTCTGATTTGCTGCCTTTTTTTCAGTCTTATTTTTGTTTAATAACTTAACATTTCTTTGACATGTGTCTGCAATAAACTGCAGGTTTTGGTTTTTTTTTTTTTTTTTCATAATAAAAAAACCACCAAACAACGCTCGAGCGGCTGGATTTTCCAGATGGCTCCTTTTCCATGGGACTGCAAGTTGGAAAGAGCTACCGTGCGGCCGCCGGGCTTGGGGACTTTCCCCGCGATTCCCCCAGGACGTCCCTGTCCCCAA
>NW_008825105.1:1884636-1887194 GCF_000699105.1 Pygoscelis adeliae
GGCACAATGCGGGCGTGCGCTATTCAAGCTTTTCAGCCAAATCCCGCCATTGAAATCCAGGGATTTAACCCGAACGCCGTCCCCTGGGCTGGGGGTAGAGGGAGGGAGGGAGGGGAGGGGGATGCCCTTTCCCCACCCCATCCCCGCCAGGCTCCTGCTCTCCCTCCAGGCTCTCCAGACCACGGGATGCTCTGAAGTTGCACGGCTCGGGGCGGACAGGCCGACCAGGCACAGCCGAGGACGGCGACAGAAAGCTGCACTCTGTGGTGGAGCAGAGCCGGCGCCGTAGCTGGCAGACCCTGTCCTGGCAAAGCCGGGCTGGTGCAGCCAGACGCCCACGTCTTCTTGCTCCGGGGACTCCCCAGCAGCCACAAGACAACCTCGGTGGGTCCCTGAGCACCCTACGACACACACACCTCCCCAGCAAGCTCCTACCCGGGACACTCACCTCTGGGCAGCATCCTCAGAGAGGCGTTTTAACCTGAGGAGTCCCCGCAGCCCAAACAAGCCCCAGGGCTGTCTGGGTTCACCCTTTCAAGAGGGTGAAAGCAGAGAGACTGTGGGCACCGAAGAAGGTCAAAGCCAGCTCGTTTCACCAAGGTGCAAAACCAGCCAAAAACGAGGGCAGAGCACGTGCCCCCGGGGAGCTGCATCGCCCAAGCAAACCCCTACGGACGTGGAGTTTTAAGCCACTGGTGGCCCTTCAAGCCTAGGTGAGGTGGTTGAGTGGTGGGTTCCCACCCCTCCAGGCTTCCTACCGTTTCTTGGGGATTTCATATAGTTAAATAAGGATTGAGTGCTGACATTTCAGGAGCTGTGGCGGAGCCGGGACGGAGGAGCTGTCAGACGGGAACAGCCCAGTGGTCCAGGAGCCTGCCTGTGACAAGGGGCGAATGCTGGATGCTCCCGAGGATGGTGTAAAGCCTTCATGAAGCACCTAATTGTGCAAAACTCTATATATGGGGACATTTATTCCTGACCCCAGCTGGTGCTCAGCCTGTTCCCTGAAGCATGAAGATTGATAGTCCCCGGGTTGGTTTTTTTTTTTCCTCCCCCCAAGGTGCTGTCATTGCAGATGTCATTTGTTTTTGGAAGTTTACCAAACCCTCTGCCTTAATAATTCCACGTGCCGGCGAGGTTCCCAGGGTAATTACACCAGGAATCCAAAAGAAGAAATGCAAAAGGGTAAAATTAAACAGCAGCCGTGCCTTGGGCAGGGCAGGATTTACCGGGTGAGCTCAGGGAGCAGCATCCACAGGGACGAGCCAACAGCAGCAGCGCTCCGCATTGCAAAAGCCCCTTTTTCCCCCTTATTTTCCGGAGGAGGTAACCCCGTTTCACAACCACGCTGCCCACCCTCCAATCTGCACCGTTTTGGCCGTGCAGGAACAAGCATAAAATGCCCCGCGGGCCCCGGGCTGCCACTCAGTGAAATTCGGGGCCGTCCCCGGGGCGGGGAGGGGAGCGAGCGGCGGCTCCTTCGGCAGGGGTGACTCGCAGCAGCATTACACGCATGATTACCCTTCAGATCAGGGGAACAGGGGCTTAACTGCGTGAGAAACGGCTGTTATTCAGGTAATGGATTTACAGCACTCACTACTAAAGTATCAGACACAGCAATTTTTTACAGCTTTCACGCTGGAATTTATGGCTCAGGGAGGCGATCTCCATCCGAGGCAGGGATCATTGCCTTATTTAGTATCCGAGGAGGAAAATTTATGTTTTCTCCAAAGTTTGTTTTGAAAGGTAACCTGCAGGCACGCACACACGTCCCGTCCCCCCCCCCTCTCCCGCTGCCGCCCGGGCGTGCACGGTGCAAGGGGAGACGTGTGCCACACAGCTGCCGTGCATGGGCTCCCCGAGGTGCACACACGTGTGCCCAAGGACAGAACTGTTGCATGCACATGTTGTGGTCACACGTGTTTTTGGCCATGCATGCGAGGTTAATTCTTCCACTGAAGGCACCGGGAGCCCCAGAGAATGGGGGACCACCTCTGGTCACCCACCTGGATAACCGAATACTGACACAGAGAAAACCTGCTCCTTATTTTACAGCCAACAGGTCCTTAACTCTGCTCTCGCAGCCCTCCTCCTGTTCCTGCACCACCTTCCCCGCACCGATGGGGGACAGAGCAGGCAGACCCCACCAGCGCAGGCAGGACCTCCCCCCAAAATGCAGCCACCTCTGAGGCAGCAGGCACCAGCCCACGAGCTGCACGGATGGATGGGCTCCATCTCCTGAGGGATGTGCACCCCAAAGGACAGGCACCTGCTTTTTGGGGCAGTATCTGCTTTTTGGGGCAGCACTTGCACCCCAGCTTCAACAGGGATCACCAAGTCTGGTGCAACCCGTCTCCTGGGCCAGCCCCAGGGATGAGGGGAAGGTAAAATCGCGTGTTGCCCCCAAACCAAATCCTCGAAGGACCCAGTTCCATGTCGCCTTGTGTAAGGTAGGTAAGAGAAGGAAGCGGGGCGTCCCTCCTACCTGCTGCTGCTGGAAGTGCAGGAGCTCCACGGGGCTCATCTCGCCGTTGGTCTCCCCGCTCGCGGCTGCTTCG
>NW_008825105.1:1887316-1891326 GCF_000699105.1 Pygoscelis adeliae
TGGCTGGAGGGAGTGGACCGTATCGTCTCTGAGGCAGATTCAACCATCATGACTTGCTAGCAGGACCTGAGGAGGAGGAGGAGAGAGCAGAGGCTGAGAAGAGAGTCTGAAATCCCTGGTTGGCATCCCCACCTCTGCCTGCCCCGTGCCCCATCCTTGTCCTGCCCTGTCTCCGATCCCCGCGGGCTCTGCCAGGGAGATGCAGGGATGGGATGTCAAACCCCGGCCAGTTTTAGATGCGTTCAATTTACTCCAAAAAATAAACGTGCAGCAGCGTGAGCTGCCATGAACACGCTGCCAGCCCTGTGCAGCACCAGGGCAAAGCAAGTGCAACCCATCTCTTGGGAAAACACCACGTTTTCAGCTTTCTCCCAGCCTGATGCAAGAAATAAAACCCCAGGAATCCGGGCATTTTTCACAGAATCCCAAAATATTTCGCTTTGAGACACTGGAGACAGCAAAGTTGAAGTTTCAGTGAGGCTGCACACCAAGCACATGGAGCCTGCGCCGCATATTTCACCGTGAAAATCTCAACAAAGTTGACACGTTTCCACTAAGCACTTCAGCTCCCAGCAAACCAGCACTTCCCAGCAGGAAAAACCACCCGGCAGAAAGTTTGCCGCCAGGTCGAGGAAGCCCAAAGGTACCGCGGAGCTGGGACGCAGCGAAACAAGAGCGTGGCGGCACTCCAGAAAACATCAGTCGGAAAAATCCTCCCTTTCTCCCAGATGCCTCCGTGTACCCCCTCCTCGGGCCGTACCCCTCGGATGCCCTCGAAGGACCAAGCTGGGTGCTTCACCCTTCACTGCAGGGTGCGGGGGCTACAACACCCACTGCATTTTTCAGCCCTGCATGAGCCCCCGGCAGCCGCATTTTGCAGCTCTTGCACTTCATTTCATGCAATTACAGGCTTCCTTCTGCAAGGCAACAGCGCGATACTTTGCCTCCGTGGATGGGTTTTATCCCTGTAAACTCTCCCTGGCCATCGCCCCGTTACACCCAGGGCATGAGGGCAGAACTGCCCAAAGCTCACAGCTTCTCCCCAGGTCCCAGCTGCAAGGCTTGCGTTTGCAAGGGTGCCCCGTGCATGCTGCGGCAATCCCGGGAGCAGAGCCGGGGGATGCTGGCAGGCTCAGGACAGGCATCTGGGTACTCGGCCGGAGCTCCGTTTGGCCAACGCAAGCTCCCGAGCCACCGCGCCGAGCTGGGGAAACCACTGGGCACCGGGAGAGCCT
The DNA here is from genome assembly GCF_000699105.1 of Pygoscelis adeliae. Classification (NCBI taxonomy): domain Eukaryota; kingdom Metazoa; phylum Chordata; class Aves; order Sphenisciformes; family Spheniscidae; genus Pygoscelis; species Pygoscelis adeliae. The sequence goes on from NW_008825105.1 coordinate 1,888,552, forward strand.
CAGGCTGGAAAAGCTGCTCGCACCCCAACGCACGGCCAGCTGCACAAGAGCCGGGTGCTCAGCGCTAACCCTCCCGCATCCCTCACCCCCCTGGTCTTAAATGCTATTTAAATTAAGGCAGACGGGCTACGGGAGGGACTCTCGTGGAGTTACAGGGCTTCGTTTCAAAGCGATGAGATGAAGAGTCTTTGCTCAATTGGGTTTGGTTAGCGGGCAGGTTGTTAGCTGTAAACCCGAGGGTCCCTTTCTTTTTCCGGGGGAAACTCCCAGATCCAGGTTGGCACCAGAGGAAAAACCACCACCGCATCCACCATCAAACCCTGCCGCTCCAGCCAGCAACCGCTGAGCCCCCCGGGGCTTCATCCAGCCCCGACACACGCAGAGAGCGGGACGGGGGCGCGGGAAGCCCCACCGGAGCCCAGGGTCTCTCCCTCCTTCCCGACACACACTTTGCTCTGCAGACAAGCAGAGGACACAGTTTTATCTCATCCCCACCGGCTCCTTCCCCTCCGGCGGGTGCCAGAGCGGGATCGGCGTTCACCCACTGCCGCTCGCAGCTGGCCAACGAGTTTCAACCAGGAGGGGAATGAAGAAAGAGGGACGGGGAGAAGAAATACTGTTTCTCCTTTTTTCTTCTCTTTTTTTTCCCCTGTCTTCTCCCCCAGCCCCAAAAGACAGAAAGACAAACCGCGAACAACATAATTGCTGAAATGTGGCGTGTAATAATAGCTATTCAGAAGCTGATCATTCATATTAAACAGGGTGAAGCAAGCTCCTCATTTGCATGTTTGAGATTATATGCGTTTCAAAAGTCATTTCCGCAGGGTATATGACTGACATTAATTCCCATGTGGAGCTGCCGGCTCCCTCCCGCCGTCCTGGCACTACCAAACCCGCACGTGGGGTGACGCACCGGTGGCTGCGGGAGAATTCAAGGTTAACGGGATTACTGGGCTTTGGTTTTGCTGGGAGCACAGGAGCCGGGATGCCGGGGCGAGAGCGCGGCACGGTCGGAGCAGCTTCCCGAGAAGGGATCGGGAAAGGACGGGATGCTCGCCTACGGATGCTGCGTTAGGAGCAAAAAAGCTGAAAGGAAGAAAACACCTTTCACCCTCGAAAACTACATTTGCTCCTTCCCCCCCCCCCAGGATGTCAAACAAGAGCCTGCAGAAATATTACAATTATTGCTGTTACTTTTCTCATTTTCCTTCTGAAACTCCGCCGCCTGCTCCGCATTTCGACCAGGCGAGCGGCCCCGCGGGGAAAGCCGGGCTCTGCCCGTGTCCGGTAGTCACAAGGCATCACCGCGGCCAGAAACTCAGCAGGATTCAAAAAGGGATTTGACTTTTATACGGAGAACAAGAATATCCAGAGTTACAACAGGAAGTATTAAAAAAGGAAAAAAAAAAAAGTTTTTGGAAAGGATATAAAACTTTCCTGGCTTCGGGGCATAAATTGAAGCTTAACTATTGGGAATTAGGAGGAAATCTCTTCTGGTGGAGGAGCTGTAACCATGGCTTGCTCTGCCGTCCTCGGCCCCTGCCAGAGGCAGGATGCTGGAGCAGATGAACTGGTGCTGGGGTCCAGCCGGGTGATTCCCGCAGCCCGGGACACCAGGCCAGTTGAGTTCCCTCTCCAAGCCTAGTAAAACTCGACTTCCCGTTCACAAACCCTACTGGGATGCTGGTGTGTCTGGGTTCCCAACACTGCAGGGGAAGTAATAAAAGAAAGTAATAATAATAATGAAAATATTTCCATTCATATAAAAGTTTTACAAAACCTTAAAGAAAAAAAAAAATGAAGCCAGTGTCTGCAACTTTATAAAGTCGATTTAAATCAGGAATGAGTGCCTTTCCAGCCGGGGCTGATCCGGGACAGCTGAAGCCACGTTGGGAAGAGCGAAAGCCGGCTGCACGACCGGCTGCGAGTGCTGAAGCACACGTGCATCCCTGCACACAGACAGGAGGGCTCTGCAGCATCCCAGCTCCGGCTTTTCATCTATTTTAGTTCAAACACATCCAATATTTTAGGGATTCTCTATACACTGGGATCCAGAGGGTCTAATCAGGATCAGACCTTCCCCCATGCATAAAGGCAGGGACCCTGTCCAGACAGTCATCGCATACAAGATACAACACCCAGATAGAGCAGAGAAGGATGGTTTTACTTAAAAGGGGAGGGGAGGAGACCCCTCTAACGGCAATGAGCAACAGAAGCTGCGGATTGCTAATTACCATTTCAGACTCAAAATCACTTCACCGAATAAGCACTCTGCCCTTTTTCTTTTTTTCCCTTTTACTTAAACGCGCACCTTTCGCAGGACAAAGAAAAGGAAACGAAGAATTACAAATGCAGTAAAGAATCCCCCTGCCTTTAGCAGCACCATATGGCAATGAGAGTATATTAATTACCGTTGCTTTTTAATTAACAATTGCTTCATCTGAGCAGTAACATTTCCTTGACATCCCCTGACTTGCCACTAACCTGTAAAGTGCACGCGCCATGCCAAGTCATCAATTCATTTTTATTGACATCCCCCGCCCCCCCAAACAGGCACGATACCAGGGTTTTCCAATTAACACCTCCACACTCTCTAATTAGCGCAATTAACAGACTGATGGATGCCCAGAGCTTCCCTGCCAGGCAGGGTGCGGATCAGCTCGTCGGGCTGTCGGACAGGGCTCCCGCCGTGTGCACGCGTGCCCAACACGCCTGTGCCACGCTCCCCAGGGTCCTGCGGGAGCCCCACGTGTGTGCCACGCCGCGGAGCCCGGC
>NW_008825105.1:1892101-1893323 GCF_000699105.1 Pygoscelis adeliae
ATGCTCCGGAGGCTTTTTCCACCCTTCCCACCACTTCCCAGCCCCAAAGCTGTTTTCCAGACCCCTCCTCCCAGCTCCAGCCTCGCCAAGACCCGGAGGGGAGCAGGGGGCTGCCCCGCCGGCACAGCGAGGGCTCTCCCTCCGGCAGCAGGAGCCAGGCGTGCCAGAAGCCTCTTCTGCAGGTACCGGCAGAAGATGCAGGAGCATGGACCGAGCAAATCCCCCTCAAAGCCGTCGGAAGTCCTGCGGGATGCTCCTCTGCATGGCTGGGAGGAGACGAGGGCTCGGGGAAGCTCGATCCCAGGCACCGGATCTGCTCCGAGCTACAGAAAGTTGAGCAACCTGCCTGTCCGGATCCGGCACCGCGAGGCTTTAGGAAGTGGCTCGCTAATCTTAAAAGGCTTTGGCTTGAAGAGAAGCAGCAGCCGGGATTGCTCGGAGAGTGGCTTTTTACCCTTTAATTAACACATAAACACATAGAAATGTGGAAAAGGGATTAAAATAGAAGTCTGGGGGAGCTGAAATGAATCTGGAGCATTACTGTAAATTAGAAGAGGATTTAAGGAACCAAGGACTGGCTAAGCCCGGGCACCGCTTTAATGGGATCTCACCTCTGGGCACTTTCATCTCCCACTTTCATCTCGCTCCCAGCAACTTCTTTGGGAAGAACCAACCTCCGGACACTCGCCCTCGCCGGCAGGCAGACCTTTACCCCCTGCGGCTCTCCTCACCTGCCCACCGCGATTGCCTTCGCCGCCCCGGCCATGCAGGCACCGGTGTCCATCAGGCAGTGGAGAGCATTTGCCGCTACACAGCAATCAAGCGAGAACAACCACAGTGAGGTTCTTCTCCCCAAAAAGGTGGGTCATCTCACTCGAAGAAGCCAGGAGCGCACCTGAAAGCACGAGCACCACCAACGGGGAAAGCTGCCGAGACCGTGCCGTGCCGGTCAGCGGGACATGGCACTACTCCTGCTTGGGTCCTGGCGAGCCCATCTGCCTCTCCGAAACACATCTCCCTCGGAGCATCCTTTGCTCTCCGGAGCTCGCGCCCACGCGGCAGCGAGGACACCCCGACCGTAGCCAACCCCACGGGAGATCCTCCGACCGGTGCCCGCCCCAGCGAGCCATCCTGCACGGGGACACAGGGCATCCCTGGAGACGCCGATGGCTGGCTGGCACGTCTCCCATTCCCTGTCAAGCTTCAAGGAAAATAAAATCCC
>NW_008825105.1:1894310-1896110 GCF_000699105.1 Pygoscelis adeliae
CGCCACAATGGGACGGGACGGATGGGACAGCGCATGGCACGGGGGGGGGACACCCGCGCCGCTGGCCCCGGCACCAAATCACCCCTTGCCCAGGGCACCGGACCGGCGGAATCTATCCCCCACCAGCCGTGGGGAGCCCACGGAGAAAACACCCCCACCTACACCCCCCCACCCCAGCACCCCGCGGGCATCGACGAGTGTCCGGCACAGATTCATTCTTCGGAGAAAACAAAACCACCTCCCCATCCCCGAGCGGGGACGCCCTCGGCACTCACTCGAGTTATCACCAAACTCCCCCAAAACCTCCAGCCCCAAATTCACGACGGGACGTAAATAAACAAGGCACCAGGGAAGAGTCTGGATCTAAAAGTACCCAGGTAGATTCACTCCAAGGAGAGTGAAAATGAAGCAAATGCCTATTTTTTAAGTTATTGAAATAACTTCCTGAATGACCCAGTTCTTTAAATTTTATAACTTTTCCTCTCTCTTTTTTTTTTTTTTCCTTAAAATTTAAAAACTTTCCCCCCTCTTTTTTTTTTTTTGTTTAAAGAGGTGGAAAGGAAAAAAATAAAGGGATGAAGATTGGAAAAGTTTAATAGAGGGAGAAAAAGTCTATTAAAAAAAAAAAACACGCAGGCAGCCCGTCTCGGGGGAAGAGTTGAAATATTAAAGAAAGGAAAATCGCTTCTCCGGCTGCCGAGACAGAGGAGGAGAATGGAGCGGCTTTAAGAGAAGGAGCTGTGCACTTTTAATTGAAAAGAGGGAGATTCAAATGAAATATCCAATATCCCCCATTAAAGAAAGGAAGAAAGACGGACCCTGGCCGCTTCGCTACGCCGAGAAATTGCTAAAGCCCCAACTTTCTTTCTCTCCCCCTGCCTCAGAAGTTATAGGGAAGAGGGATGAGAGAAAGGAAGAAAAAAAAAAAAAGGTCTTTCACACAAGAGGAACTCAAGGGAATGGGGGAGGAGGGTGGGAAGAGAGACCAAGTTTTATTCATTTATTTTATTTTATGAGATGAGTAAAAATAATATAAAAAAAAGGCAGAGTTTTATAATGTCACAGTGTTTGGAAGCAGCAGCAGAAGGGAGAAGAGAGGGGGGAAAGCAACTAAGAACAGAAGGGCCAGCTCCAACCACCCGCCGTACAAGCCTCTCTCCCAACGAGATTCAATTAATTGATAACAAGAGGCATCAAATTAATTTTTCAAGGATGTTAGATTTTGATGAAGGAAAAAATCTCTCTGATTTTAATCGGGGCGGCGTTTAAAAGGCATAAATGAATATCCCTTTCTAATCATCTGAGGCGCCGAGGAAGCACCAAGCGGTTAACGTGAAAATTCAAATCGTTTAATTAGGGGGGGGCTGAGGGGAGGTGGCTGTGGTGGGGGAAGGGGACCCGGGTTTTTCTTTCTAAAGAGCTTTATGAAGAAATTATTTTTAAAATTATTTCTTTCAAGCATCTTTGCTCTCCCCCCCGCCCCGAAACGCACACGCACTTGTAAAAACATATCTCAGAGGTTTTTCTTTTGAATAGAGACCGTTCCCCATCACAATCTAATTAACAAAAATGATAATGAATAGGGTGGGGAAAAAAAATTCATAAGGAACAAAAAAAAATACTCCAAACTCCCAGGAAAGTAAAAAAAAAAAAAAAAACCAAAACAAACCATGAGGAAGAACGTGTGATTTCCCAACACGCACAACTCACTGCCAAGAGCCGCTCTCCACTTCCACATGGGATGAGGTTTGTAAGATACGGGGGACTTTCAGCACAAACATCCCCCCCCCCAAACCCTAT
>NW_008825105.1:1896486-1898830 GCF_000699105.1 Pygoscelis adeliae
CACCAGCATTTTGCAAAGGCTCCTCCGGCATCTCCCCGTAAATCCCAACTCAGGTTGAAGTCTCTGCCCACGTGCCCAGCGCCCGGCTCACACAATTCTTTTTTTTTTTACCCCATCAGCAACGCACGCAGCAGGGACACGCACCCGCGGTGTGCACCTCATCCAGCCTTTCTGCTAGAGCATCCCACCAGCGGCAGAGCCCCAAACCCACCCGGGGCACACGCCACGCACGTGCAAAATCACCTCCATCCCTCACGCGCGCAGACAGCCTGAACACGGTCCTGCGCTCACAGGTGTCCCCATTGAGGCACCCGCCTACCAGAGCCTCGGGCACCCGAGGAAGAGGAGGGCTCTTCCTCTCGGATAGACCACAAAGGGCATCGCCCCACGCGAGCCGAGGAAGAGGAGGGCCGCGGGGAAGCATCCCGACTTGCCCGAGAGAAAGGTGCCCGCTGCCCCGTGGCACCGGCACCCAGCAGCCCTGGGAACGGTAAAGGCAGCGCCGGGGTGGAGGAAGGCTCCCAGCAAGGGTGCGTTTATGGGGGAAGCTCTTAAATAAAAATAAAACCAAGCTGCAGGAGCTCCCCCGGCCCCGGCCCTTCAGGGCAGGCTACAAAGGGCGAGGGCAGAGCCGGGGAGGAAGAAAATGATCTGGAGCAGGTGAGGGACAAACCGGACCAGGACGAGGAGCGATGGCGGGGCCATCGGCGTGAGCGATGCCTCCAGCCCCGAGGGATGCAGCACCGGGACATGAGCCCCTGTGCGTCTGCTCTGTGCCGGACCCCGAGAGAAATTTTCCAGCTGAGTTTGCCTGAAGTCAGACTGGAGGTTGCTAAAGGTCTCTTCTGGCCTTTGAATAATCCAGAGGGGAGGCAAAAAAGTCACAGTGCCTATCAAACAGGAGGGAGGAACTCAGATGCTGCAAGTTTTCCCAGACTCCGTCATGTTTGTGCAAAAATTCATCCAGAAAACACTATTTAATGCGCTCCCTGCTGCACATTAATGCTTTCCACTGCAAATCCCATTTCTATGCAGGAAGAAGCCTGGTTTCCATCCAGAAATTATGCTGCTCACGAGGAGGGAGAAGAAAAAAGGCGGAGAGGGGGGAGAATTATCCTTGGGCATTTTCAAACTCCTGGTCTGAAGTCCATTTTTTTTGCATCCAAATCAGAGGCAAGCACGACCCGAGGCCAGCTCCGTCTCGTAGCCACCGCCAGAGCCGGTCTTGGCACTTTCAAACAGCCTTCCTGATTTTATTTCTGCACAGCTCAGCTCCGTCTCGCACGGACCCAATGTCTCCCGGTCTGCCCGGGTGCCCGGCACCCCCCCAGCAGCCTCGGCACCCATGTGGAGCAAACCGCAGCCCCGAAGACGAACACGGCTCCCGACAGCCCTGACATCTCTGCTTAGAGCAGCGACTGGAATAACACGAGCAATTTCTCCAGTGCTTTCTTAAAAGCTGGGAAGCGGCGTGCTCAGCAAAGAGGCTGGGCTGTCCGGGGGTCTTGTACGGGGAATGGTGATGAGCGGCCGCCAGGCCACACCGCCCGCACCTGCGGAGGGGATCGGGAAGGTGCATTTAAGATTTCGGGTGCTCAGGAAGAGGGCAAGGCTCAGCAGAGAGGCACAGAGCATCTCTCCAGCCGGGAGAAGTGTTTCCCCACGCAGACCCTGTGCAAAGCCAAGAGGTCACCAGGGTCCCCCCGTGCTCCTTCTCCGGGTGCTCCGGATTAGCTGTGTTCAGCCCCCACGTCCTCGTCCCGGGGAGAGCATCCCCCTCCAGCACCCTTCGCTGGGGAGTCCGGGCGGGTGATGCTTCGCCCAGCGCACCCACGGCTGCAGATGCAGCAAGAGCTTCTCCCCTCCGTTCCCGGCGGGATGGCAGCACACCTCCGCGGTTTCAGCATCCCTCTGGACCGCTGCCAGGCCAGCAACACGGGAAGGTGATCTGGTCCCACAGCATCACTTTGGTGTCACCCACAGCGTTCCCAGGCCGTGCCAATCCATCCAGGCTCCCGAGCCCCGTGCATCCCCAGAGCTCAGCCCTTACCAGACCGCACATCGGGACACAGCATCTTCCCGAATCTGGGCAGCACATCCCTGCTTTATGGATTGGGAATAGAGCTATGAAAGGACAAAGTGAATCGAGGTGATCTGCACCTCCCAAATTCCTGCTCATCCCAGGCAGCGGGCGATGCTTCCTCCTGAAAACAGCGAGATCCCCGAACAAGCCCAGCTTCAGGGTGCAATGACACCCAAGAGCAGCACCCAGGTGGCTGCTGATGCTCCAGGCCAGAAGTGGCCGTGCTGCAACAGCCAAGGAAGCCACTGGCGCCTTCCCGCC
>NW_008825105.1:1899765-1900029 GCF_000699105.1 Pygoscelis adeliae
TTTAAACCACCAATTATTATTTTAAACCTCCGGGTGAAACCAGCGACTCCCTGCTCGTTCCCAGCCCCAGGGCAATTCCCAGAGCATTTGTATCTGCAACAGCGAGGACCAGCGGAGATCTCCGCTGCGGTCGGAAGGGACCAATTCTGCAATGAAAGGAGATGCACGTCGCCTCTGAGGGCGGAGGACCGGGGTCTGTCCCTCCGTCCCTCTCTCAGACAGACGGGCACGGCCGCCGTCTCCTCCCGCAGCAGCCCAAATCTA
>NW_008825105.1:1900039-1901098 GCF_000699105.1 Pygoscelis adeliae
ATCCAGCGGCACCGACGCCCCCCACTGCGGCATCCGCTGCTCCGGTACGGCGGGGACACAAGTGACCAGATGGCACCGACCTTCCTCAAAGGCAGCATCAATCCCCAAACGAGCCCCCCTGCCTGTTAAACTTCATCTCATTGTATTTCTAAATAGACTGGCCTTTTCATCAGAGAGTATTTTAAAACCACCGGCTCTGTAACCCAGGGGGAAATCACTCCAGCACTGCTTTTGCCCAGCCACACGGCTGGCAATGCCGGTGTCGGCACCGGTGCGATACCTGCGTGGTGCGGGAACAAGGCGGCGTTTGATGCGCGGACGGGGCTGCTCCGACAGCCCCAAAGTTTGACCCAGATTCAGAGCCACGGCTCCACTTCCCAGGGAAAAGGACGTTTGTTCAGGGCTCGAGCCCGCCAGCATCAAGGGAAAGACTTCAAGGGATTTTGAAACAGGCCCTAAAAGCAGGCTCTGCCACGCTAGATATAAATAAAAACCTGGTTTAAAAGGAGAAGCATGAATAACCCGAATAGAGCCGTGCCGACCCCGGCCTGCCCGCCGCATCCAGAGAGTCCCGAGCATCCTTCACGGCAGGCAGAGCCCGGCCCCGGGGATCCGTCCCGTTAAAAGGGGCCGGGCTGGTCCCCGCAGCGCCGAACGCTGCTGCCAGGGCGAGCAGAGGAGCCGGGGAAACTCAAACCCAGACTTCAGCGCAAATCTTCCGCCTGTTGCTACAGCAAAAAAGGGATGAAACGAACCTCGTGTCGCGCCACGGGAGCGGAGCTCGGCCAGAAATCCCTTACAGGGGTTTCTCCAGCACGCTCGCACCCCCACCCCTCGCCGGGATGGATTTCAGGGCATTTTCCTTTACCTATTTCTCTCAGGAGCGCATTATTTGGGCATCTCCCCTCCCCAGCATAAACAACGAACCCCAAATTTGGGGAGATTTTCCCCGAGACCGCAAAGATGCCTCCGCAGGCTGGACAAGCGCCCGAGGGGGCACTTGGGGGCTGGCACTTGCTCGCCCACCCTGTACACAGCAGCGATGCCCCATCCTCTCCA
>NW_008825105.1:1901779-1903338 GCF_000699105.1 Pygoscelis adeliae
GGGGGGGGGCAGGAGCAAGGCAGGATTGCCCCAGTCCACAGGTGCCGAGAGGCTGAGACAAATTGGGAGCAATGGGACACGCCGCAGCACCCTCCTCCTCCTGCCCCCAGCCCCAGATTTACCCGCACAGCAGGGGACAAACACCCTTTTTGTTTTCCAAATGAGAAATCACGTCGGGTTTTAATTTATTAACGGCAAACATCTGTGCCAGGCGGAGCAGTCGCAGCCTGGCTCCCCAAACCCCACTCCCCGCGGAGCCGAAGCCGAGGGCAGGGCACGGCAACATGAGCAGGAGATGGGGAGGGGGAGACCAAAACAAACATCCCACATCCCGCCGGGACCCTGCTGCAGAAAGGCAGAACAAAAGTGGCACCGCTCTGGTCGGGAAGCAACTCCACTGCGGGGAAAGCAGGTTGGGGAGTAAAAGGAGAAAGCGTAAATACTTTGGAAACAACCCCAGAGAAGGGCAAAGCTGGAGACGGCACTTTATAAAAGCACGGCTTCGCCCCCACCCGAATCCCTCTCAGCAAAATAAGGGTTTTTTGCAGCTACGCCTGGCACAGCACATTTTCAAAATCCACATTTCCTGCCACAAAAGTTATGGGACACCCTCCCCCCCACCGCCCCTTTATTTTCTCTCCTTCTTCCGTTTTTTAATAGGCCCAATGATGCCGTATTTGTATTCCAGATCCGAGCTACCCTGCGCTCCGGGGAATTTCCCTCCCGTCGTCAAGGTCTGGCCGCATCCAGGAGGGATCGGCTGGGGGACTTTGGACTCTGGAGGAAGGACCCAGCCCGCTGGGTGACGGCCACCCGCTGGGAAACCCTCTCGGTGGCACAAAGCTTCTCACCACCTCCTCCTGCCTCTCTCCCAGCTGGGAGCCGGGCCAGGGATGCGGGGCCACAGGATGCTCAGCAATGTTGGCCCCTTGCCGGGTGCACGGAGCTCCCCTGGGAGAAGGGGGGAGATGTCAAAAAAAAAAATTAAAAAAAAATTGTGAGTTGTTAAAGGGCGTTTTGGTTTTGTTCAAAGCACCGAGATCCCGCGCTGCTTCCACGCCATGCTTAAAAGCAGCGAGTTTTGGGGTGTGCTTCTCCAGCCGGAGCAGCCCGAAAGCCAGCGCAGCCCTTGCAAAAGGGCTCCTGGTGCCACGCAGCTCCGTGGCACGGTGGCTGCCAAGACACAGGCTGGCAAGTGGCACCCAGAGGGGACACACCACCATACGGGAAGCCCCAGGTCATGGGAGAGGGTTTTCCCCTCCCCAGTACAAGGTCTCTGCCCATCACTCCTGCCCAAACCCTGGTCCAGTTCAGCCAAAAACTCCCGACGCTCAACAAGAAACTTCATCTCTGCCAGGTATTTCTCGCCACAAGTCATCCCCCCTGCCCAGGGGCGGCTCCTCCAACACCTTCGTGACCACCCCGAGCCCCAAACAGCCCCAGGGCCTTTTGCCAGTGCTGCAGTGGGGCACCTTTCCCGTTGCAGGCAGCGGGGTGTCCCCTGCCCCCCCCGCCAGGCGTTTCCATCCCCCGGGGGCTGGGGGGGAAGCCATCGAGCA
>NW_008825105.1:1903588-1907090 GCF_000699105.1 Pygoscelis adeliae
AGGCGGCGCCCCCCCAAAGCCCCCACCGCCGGGGGGAGCCCCCCCCCCCCCAACCCCCCCCCTCCCCGGGCCAAGAAGCACTGGCAGAAAGTCACTGGGCAAACGCATTCCCACTAATGGGCCGCAGCGGACAACTTGCAGGCAGAAAACCAAAATCTGAGGGGTCACCGGGAAGAGGGGACAGCCCTGGGTAGACGAGATCCCAGCACATCCTTCGCTCACGAGCACAAGTTCTGGCCCTACGTTTTGCATTAAGCAACCTACCTCGAGCCCTCCTCCGCTCTCCCGCTTTTCTAAGTCAAAGACATCTTTTACCAAGCCCGTGACAGCTTCTCCTAGGTGGTCCCCAACCAGATCTCGCTACAGGCAAACAAATAAAGGACAGTCCCCAGCTCGCAGATTCACAGTAAGCAGACAAGAAGAAAACACTCACCTAAAATCTATGGTTTGTGGAATAAAGCGGGACTCGGAGGAAGCAAGCCAACGGCCAGAGGGTTGGGGGTCAGGGCTTCAACAGCTCCTGGCCCCCGAGGCAACTCTGCAGTGTGATGCTCGGCTCGCCCTGCCCAAGTGCACGGGAAGCGCTCGCTGCCCCAATGGCACCGTTGGTGTTTTATGCCTTTATGAGCCTCGGCGCAGTTAAATCCCACCAGATAAACCCAGCTCCGCCAGCAACCTGGCAAAGGTGTGTTGAAATAAGTTGTTTCAACACCGCCTGCTCCAGGCGAGCGGCTCATCCCGGCCGATCCCTGCCGCGGCCCCGTGTTTGTTTAAACGGGAGCATCGGTGCCCGAGCAAAAACACCCTCCGGGGGACGGCATCTCCCCGAGCCTCGGGAGTCACCAAGCAGCCTGCACGACACAGAGCACATACCCATCACCCGGGGGGCTTCCTCCTCCTCCTCCTCCTCCTCCCCAGGGGACCGTAGCTCCCCTGCTTCCCGCCAGCCCCGGGACCATCCCGGCGCTCCCCAGCCCCATCTGCGGTTTCCCGGCCGGCCGGTGCCAGCTCCCCACCGAAGCCGGTCACATGGAGGAGGTTTGCCAATGAGGCAGAATAAACAGCTTCCAAATCACCTCTGAACTGGGGCCCCCACGGGATTTTTTTTCCTCCTCTGGTACATTAAGAAGAATTTATATTTTTTTTTTGCACCTTTCCACGGTTTTGAAAGTAATCTTCCACAGAAAAGTTTTATTACTGCACCTTTCGCTTCCGATAAACACACCCAGGAGCCCCCGGCAGAGCCGAGCCATCGGGACCAGGAGAAATTTCCTCCCACGGCCACCCTCCCTATTTTGCTAAAAAATAAGCGTGGTTTTGCTCCTAATCTGGTCCCGGTGACGGCGGCGCAAGTGGAGGGTTTCCACCAGAACACGCCGCAAAAGACTTTTCGCCAACTTGCCGGGGCACGAGAGCCGGGCGGTAAGTGTCGCCTGGGGCCGAATTCAGACGCTTCAGTGGGTCATGTCCACAATTAGCAGGATAGTGTTTCTATTACCCCTTCCTTTTAAAAAAAAAAAAGAAAAAAAAAACAAAAAAAAAAAAGAAGAGAGGATCCCGACTGCCTGTGCCAAGTGCTTCGCACACGCAGGGCTCGTTTGCCTGGGTATCCAGGTGCCGTTACAGCCAGCCCCGCGCCCACGTCTGCGTCGTAATCCCTTAATGACTTCCCTCCAGCTCCGTCCCCAGATCTAATCTCTCCTCCAGCAGGATCTTTATAAAATAAAACGTGGCGGGCGGACGGGTGGCGTTTTCCTCCGCAGCATCGCGCTGCCGACCTCTGAAGGGAGCAGCTCTCCTCCTCCGCTGCTTCTGCCTCTTAATTCTTCCCTTTCCCTGATGCCGTTCCACTTGCAGACACGTTTTTGTCACGGGCAGTCTGATTACCAGCAACATGTTTTAGCATAGAGACTTGCCTGTACGATTGCCGAAAGGGGGTTAAATTAGGAAAAGTTTAAAAAAAAAAACCTCAAGCAGCATCTTCGCTGTATTTTATACAACGAACACTTGCAGCTGGTGACGGGGGGGGGGAGATTTGGAAGTTTTTCAAGCTGTGCCCAGCCCCATCCTGACCTGCAAGTTATACTTGACTCTAAAAGGTGCAGCACAGCGAGCAGGGGGAGGGGGAAGGTTTTGCAAGATGATAAAAGGGGTGCGAGCCCTTCCCCATACTGCTCTCCCATCAGTTGGCAGAGGAGCGAGCTTTACTGGCCAAAGCCCCCGCGGCTGCTCGGAGGGGCGAGCAGGGCCAGCCCGACAGGGTCGCAAGCCCGACAGCAACTCGCTGCAAACCTGATGTCACGGCCCCTGGTTTTATTTTCAAGCAAGTCGCTACCCCTGTGTTTCTCTCGGGTGCGTCGGGGTCTCCAGAAGTGGCACGCGGAGGATTTTTTACATCATCTGAGGCGAACGATGGGTTTCCAAGTGCATTTGCGGTTTTGTTTTCCCCCTTTTTCTCTCCCTCTCCTGCTAACACAGAGCTCATCCCTCCGTGGGGAAGATGCCCACGGCACGTCCCTCCCAGGGCAGGACCGAACCGTGTGTGTGCGTCCCCCAAGACGGGTTTGCGAGGTGCCCCCCCTGCCCCGCGTAACGGAGGAGCTGGAAATCAAAGAGGACGGGACAGGAAATTTCAAGTTTCCACTTCCAGAAGTGGCAGGTGACACCGTGGTGGCGGCAGGGTCATTTCGGGAGCCCCGGTGCAGAGCGGAGGATAAACCCAGGATCGCCCCCGAGGAGGAGGTGGGACCACCCCCACGCACCCGGGGAGATGCCGGGGTGCCAGCAGCGGGGAGCGTCCCCACGAGACCTCCACAAACCACCTGCCAGCCACAACCCGGGGGCTCTCCCGTGCTTCAAAACCACCGTGGGGAAGGCGGACGAAGGGAGCAAACCACCCCAGCTCTCCCTTCCCTAAATACGAGAATTTCCCTAAATACTTCAGGCTACCAAACCCCGCTCTGCAGCGGGAAACGCGACGCAAAGAGCCATAAACGTGTAACACTTTTAAACGAGCAAAAGAAAAGCCGGGGACCTCTGGGCTCTCCCGCCTTTCTCCGGTTGGAAGAATGAGCCCCGGCCCCGGCTGGGGGCACGGCTCCCCCCCCACCTTGCTGCTACAAAGGCAAACCCAGCACCGCACCTCTCCTTCTCCGGCCTCGCTCCCTCCTTCCACCCTCCCCACCGGACCGACAAGAAAAGAGGAAAGGGGGTGGGGGGGAGAAGAAGGAAAAAAAAAAAGAAATAAAAGGAGAGAAAAACCTGAAAGGCAGAGCGCCTTGCCACCCCCCTTTCCCCCAGCCCCACAGCGAGACACAAACATCAGCAGACTCAAAGCATCCCCCTCTCCAGCGGCAGAAAAGAAAAGCTCCCGGGCTCTCCGGGCAGCAACTTCACAACTGAGTGCACTCGCATTCCTGTCGGGTTATTAGGAGAGAAAGGGCGAGGGCCCGGAGTAGATATTTTAGTGTCACTTGATTTTATTTATTGCACAGATTTCTTT
>NW_008825105.1:1907612-1909563 GCF_000699105.1 Pygoscelis adeliae
GCCAAACACCCCAACTAAAGGAGCCGGGGGGGTGTGGGGGGGAACCCACAGCAAAACACACGCAACAACTAATAAATTAAAATAATAAAAAAAAAAAACAAACACCCACCAAAAAACCAACCCAACAAACACCAAAAAAACCCCAGGCAGCATCTCAAAACAGGAGCTCCTGACCATTATTTGAAGCAGAGGGAGCGGGAGGGCTTGGGAAGGCTCTTCCCCGCCTCACCCCCAGCCACAAAGGGCAGAAGAAAGGCTTCGCAGCCCTGACAAAAGCTCCCCGGCTCCGCACGGGAAATTTTGTCCCTTCTCCCCCCCGCATCTCCCTTCCCAGTTTGGTTTAAGTGACCTGGAAGGGGGGAGAAAAGGAAAAAGAAAAAAAAAAAAAAAGAAAAAGCGGGGGCATAGGGTAAATTTTCCAAATCTGATTATTTTTCTCCATCCACCCACCCCTGGGGGCTTGTTGGATTTTTCGATGGACTTTAAGGTGGGACGGGAATTAAAAAAAAATAATAATAAATTCAGAGTTAGATTTTCACAAGAGCCTGAGACCTCGCTATATTTAATTGAGAATACAGGGAGGCGTGAAAGGGAACACGTCCACGCAGACACACACAGACCAGGGTCACACCGCCTGTGCAAGACACATGTTGGGTTGATTTAACATCAAATGCCAGTTCTCCAGCGTAACACATTTCTCATGTAAATTTTTAACACACAAGAAGAAATTTGTAAAAGTAAATCCTACTTCTGGTTTGGGTTAAAAACAACCCAACCTTTTAATACAGAAACTAATAACATTTTTATTGTATGCCCCACAGCTTTACAACGCTTGCGGAAAAGTGAGATCTTAATCCGATGTTAAGTTGGTTCTGAGTGTGGTAAAAGGCAAACCTCTGGGTATCGCGGTCTCCCAGCAAGACCGATGAGGATGGAAGAGCTGCCTGGAGCCGACGAGCGATCCCGGGGAGGAATTCGGACACAAATTCCTCTAGGACTATATTAAGAATAGCAAAAAAATCCCAGCGCAAGTTTTCAAAGCAGGCACTTCCCGACCACTACTCCGAGCAAAGTAGAGTTTGCAGACGCCTGTGAATTATTCCTGCTTTCCCTTACGCACTTTTTTATTTGTATTTTAAAGCGCACAAGAGAGGAGAGAGGGAGAGACAGAGCCCTTCGCTTATTTTTTTTTTTTTAAAGGGGGGAAAAAAAAAAAAAAAGAATCACTCCAAAATGGAAAAAGAAAAACCAATTACACTCCACTTGTTCCCTCCTATACACACCTTCGAAACACGCCTGCCAACTCAAAACAGATTTCCTACCACCAAAAGAAATATTCGGAGCAATCTGCTGCTAACGCAGCACTTTCTGAAGTGCCTTTCTTTTTTAGCGGGAGAGAGGGGGAGAGAGGAGAAGAGACAGAGGCGCGTTTGTTTATCACGCAGACGAGGGAGATGGATCAGGGAAGAATAGAAATATCTGAACTTTGCCAGCGCCCGGGCTGGGAGAGCATCTCGCAACGAAGGCGGACACCGGGGTGGGAACGGGATGAAAGAGGCTGATCCGGGGCTCCCAGCGACCCGCCGCCAGCTTCGTTAAACCATATTTGCCCGGGAATTTCTGAACTCCCAGAAGACGACAGCTCCGTAATAAAAACTCTTTCCAAACACATTATTATTGCCGATATTAGTAGCCGCTGCCGGCAGGGGCCCAGCCAGCCCGCCGAGACCTCCCGCAGGCAGCGGGCATCGTGTCGAGGTTATAAAGACCCCCCTAAACCCCTGGAAAAACACCCCCAACCTCACTCCCCTTCCAAACAAAGACACACCAAAGCCTCTCAAACTTTGCAACCGGGTGAGACGCAGGCACGGGCGAAACGCGGGGCAGGGCTTCGCCGCGCAGCCGGCTGCCGTAACAGCCCCCCCCCACCCCTCCGGACTCCACACCCGCC
>NW_008825105.1:1911458-1913023 GCF_000699105.1 Pygoscelis adeliae
GGGGGGAAACTGGGGCCCGGGGGGGGCAGCGGCGGTGGAGGGGTGGGGGGGGGGAACGCCTCCACCCGCGATGCGCGCGGGGCAGAGCCGGGACAGAGTCGCTGACCCCATTTTACAGACGGGAACAGCAAGGCACTGAGGTGGTGACCCCAGCAGCCCCCCAGCGCTGCTCTGTTGCACCCTGACATCCCGTCCCACCGGCAGGGAGAGGGTCCCCAGAGCCCTTGGGGGAGCAGAGCCCGCGTCAGGCTGCTGGACCCAAACCAGCACCCGGATGCTGGACCCAAACACCTGGACGGAGGGCCCAAATCTCCCTGCTGATGCTGGACCCAAACCGTCACCCAGATGCTGGACCCAAACCGTCGCCCAGGCGCTGGGGCCACCACCGAGCAGGTCGGGGAGACGCCGCCGGCTGCAGAGGGAGGCTCGGCGCTCTGGCCTTGCCGCTGAGGCTGGCCCGGAGCAGCAGTCTGGGAGGTGACGTTCCCACCTGCCGCAGGGACCTGCGCGGGTTGGGGACGGATGGTCCAAATCTCACGTGGAAGGAGTCAACTGAAGTTTTTTGCTAAGTGTCGGAGCCAGTGTGTTTCAATAGTCCCAAAGTGTGACCACTCTACGTTCTCCTTTTTTGACTTCAAAAGTAGCTTTTTTTGAAATTTCCAGTTTATGGACAGACAAAATAGTTTTAAAAGGTGAAACTGGAATGAAAAGTATTTCAACCCACCTGGATTTTTTTTTTGTTTTTTAAATTTCATTTTTCACAGGAAAACTGTTTATTAAAAAATAATCTTTTCTTGAATGAAAAGTCTGTATCTGGGAATTTCTGCACGATGGAAAAGCTGGTTCCCGCTCCAGATACAAGCTCTGGTGGCCCTAGCAAAGATCCCAGCAAACCCATCAGTTTTGCCCCCCAAAAAGTCTTCCCTCGAAGGGACAAACAGGACAAGGGCGAGGGCAGGGCTGGCTGTGAGCACTGCGAGCGCTGGACTGGCTTCTAGGCTGTGCCTACCCTTAAACCCAGGTCTTAACCCGACCGTTTTGGAGGCCTGGGATTTTCCGGAGGGCTCAGCTTGTTTTCGGGCAGCTCTGGGGCTCCCATCAGATGAGCGTTTGCTGCACACCCACTTCTGCAGAATCAGGTCCCGGTGGCAGGAGCCGACTTTTCTTGGAAGAGGCCCACCAGGACCCGTTTCTCGGAAGCGCGGTGCACCGGCGCCGGCGCTGCAGGCAAGGGGAGGGCTCCGCTTCTTGCAGCCCACTTTCCTTCGGGGAGGGACAGCGTTCCCCTCTCCCTTGCAATGAAAAACCGGATGAAAAAAAACCTCTAGCCAGCCCTCTCCGTGCTCCCTGGCTTTGGTGGCGTTTTCTCCATCGCAGGCAGGGGATTTCCTGCAAGGGTCGGACCCGGTGCAGGCAGCCCCCGGGCTGGGCAGGAGCCCTCTGCGAGCCGGGCTGGTGGGCAGCACGATGCTCCGCAGCCCGCAAACACCAGCCCGGCATCCGCGGCGTGGCACGAGCCCTCCCCTCCCGGCCGTCTTCCAGCCTCCGCCGGCCGCCCCAGCGGG
>NW_008825105.1:1913089-1915323 GCF_000699105.1 Pygoscelis adeliae
CCCTCGGGGACCATCCGAGCCGGCCGGCCTGCCGCCTCCCGGGCCCCCGCAGCCACCGTCGCGAAGGCATTTTTTCCTTTATTTAGCTGTTTATTTGCTCAAAAGGGAAATTTTAAAGAAGGTGTTACAAAGGGGGGAAGTGTTGAGAGCTCTTTCTGTGCTCAGGATTCGGAGATATGGGACACCCCAACCCATTCCAGGGCTGGGTACCACGTGGGAAGTGGAGCGGCTTCGATTCCCCCCGGCTCAGACCAGATCCCTCCTGGCACATCGCAAACCCAGGAAGATTTGGTACCTCTGAGAGGGGTGCGGTGAGTTTGCTCCCCGCAAGCCGAGGGGCAGCCCCGCAGAGCTTCAATGCCCTCCCCTGCCCCACCATCCCTCCCGGAGGTAGCCTTGACCCGCAGCAGCCAAACCAGAGGCACCGCAAGTCGCTGCCTGCCCCTGGCTCAGCTGAGACGATTCTCTTCGGGCATTTTTGTGGGTTCAAGGAGTTTTATTTCCCTCCCAGATACACGAAAGTTGTTTTCCCATTCGCCTCCCCAAATTTGTACCCTAATACCCAGTGTTCTGACTTTATGACTTATTCACCCAAATATCAGCCTATGAGAAACAGAATATATATTTTTTAATCCCAAACTGGCACTTTTCTGAGTGAAAAATAGCTTTGAGTGACGAGCCTCGTCAAACCTGCGCTTGCCCTCTTTTCTCAATGTAAGAATAGCCTCTTTGAAGACATCAGATAGCATCCGAGCGGGAAGGCTTTGCACAAAAAGACATGGGCAGCCTTCCACCAAGGGGAGTTCGTGAGTTGAGCGTGGCCCAAAGATCCCTCTTTGTTCATCTGTGTCAGCCAGGAAAAAAAAAATAGGAGTGAGCAGGAATCTGGGTAAGGAGACATGGCTTGACCGGGCTTCGGTCGGGGTTTCGTACGGCACCTTGCACGCCAGGGTTTGGTCCCTGCTCCGTGGGACCACCTTGCTCCTACCACAGCTGGAAAGCCGATGGCTGCGGGGATATCAGGGATGCTGCAGGGGCAGCCGGGAGATTCCCAGGAGGGCGACAGCAAGAGAGACCATGGGTGCTCATGCTACAGCGCTGAACTCCCAAAAGAGAGAGGAAAAAACAGGAAGGGAAAAACTTCCTTTATTCTGCAACAGGCAAAGCTTCAGGCATCTATCATCTCCAAAAGGGTAAAACAGAGGCAGCAGGATTTATACCTCCTGGATTAAACATTTCACATAACGTCTGGTTATAAAGCACTGAGACATGCGGCTGGAGGACCAGGAGTTAGTGTGGGGTAAGTGACGGGTCCCAAATGTAGTGTCCGTCCTCTCTTCTAGGAGGACACTCGCCCGAGCTCATCCTCACTCTTATGCCTCTGTGACAGATCCCCAAACTCTTAGTTGTGGGAAATTGTTTTTTCCTGGCAAAGTTTTTTTTTTTTTTTTCTCCTCCAGAAAGTGTCTGCTCTTCTAACCGGAATATTGAAAACCTTTAAAAAGTGAAAATTTTCAACCAAAGGTTTTCGATCCCGTAGTTACCTGGAATGGAAACATTCTCCGTTTGCCGTGAGGTTGACAGAAGGCTGAAATCTTCCACGGCAAAGGCCAATTTGGGTTTGTTCTAAATCCCACTCGAGGCAAAGCAGCTCCGAACCAGGCAGGGCAGCATCCCCCTCCTTCCAGGAAAGTCTTCTCCGAGCCGGATCCAAAGCCCATTTGCCACAGGTTATGGATTGGCCATTTCTGGCAAATGGGTGCGGGAGAACATAAGAGCCGAAGCTCGTTTATTTTCTGTTTCTACTTCTATGGGATGAGTAACTTCAAGAAGAAAACCTGACTTTTCTAAAGATGTTCATTTGAAAAATCTGTATTTGATGACGTGAGCAAGTCCCCTGAACTCCTCTGCTTCCTGCCTTGACTCGGATTCTCTTCCTCCTTCTTTCAAGGCAAAATAAAAACATGGCAAGAAGAGAAAGAAGAAAATTGGGAATGGAAAAAGAGGGAGAACAAGGGAAGAAAGTTACTTTTTCCCTTCCAGAGTAGTGTTTTGGGGAGGGAGCTGTGTGTTGACACAACTAAGCCCCAAATTCCCATCCCTTCCAAGGTGGAAATTTCAACAGATGAGCAGAAAAGCTGTTTCTCCACCCAAAATACACCAGCCATTTTCATGCAGTTCTTGCAGCACCCTGTGAAGTTGCGGTGCCCGGCAGCGCCCGGCCCCCCGCCCTC
>NW_008825105.1:1915376-1921382 GCF_000699105.1 Pygoscelis adeliae
GCTTTGCACCCACCCTCCCTCCCGGCACTCACGTCAGGATGCAGCGACCGGCGGGCGAGCGGGGAAGGGTGCAGGATCAGTCCTCCTCAGGACAAGCCCACAGCTCTGGGCACTGCATCCACTGCCAGCACAGGGCTGGTGAAGCCGGGGGTCCCAAGGAGACCCCCAGAGCCCTCGAGGGAGGACGTCGGCGTGGCCGCACGCCCTGCTCAGCCCACGCTCGCAGGCCGCCGAGCATCCAGAGGAATCCGGCTTTGCCCAGACGTGCTGGCGGGGCCGTGGCCGACGCCGAGCTCTTGGACCCCGCTCGCCTCTTGCGTAAGGCAAAGAAATGATGCACTGAGTTACTGTAAGTGATGAGAGGCTCCTGCTCCCTTTTAAAGCGACAGGCTGCTGTCTGCCCGGGGTCCGGCATCGCTCCCCCCTGCCCCGGCCAGCGTGGCCCCGTCGCCCTTGGCCAGAAAGCCCCACGGCGTCTCCCCAGGCGAGCAGCCCCCCGGGGAGGGGGGGATCCTGAGACCCGCAGGGGCTGGTGGCTCTGCTTCGGAGCTGCACGCAGAGTGGGGACGTTGGGGGAAATGTTGCAGGGGGTGCCCCTGCCAGGCACAGCCTCAGAGCGCGGGCAGGGGCTCTGCAGCCCCTCTGGCTTGCAGCCGTGCCGTGCCTCAGTTTCCCCTACTTGCACAGACAGAGGAGGGTCAGACAGACCAGGCTCAGCTGGGTTTTTAGTGAGCTGAAGCTAATGGTTAAAGGAGAGACAGCGGGGAGGCAAAAACACCGGTGCTTGGGTGTGCTGCTCCCACACACGGAGAAAAGGATGTGGCGTGGGGGGTCTCCAGACAGTGACCAATTTTCCTCCGTGCCTGCAAAACCTCAGCACACAAGAGGAAGGAGCCTGCAAGTGGAGGGGCTGCAGATTGCCCCGCTGCAGGGCGCCGTGGCACCCCTGACGGAGCTGTACCCCCTGCTCGGAGCCCACGTGCCGTGCCGTGCCGTGCTGTGCCGTGCCACAAGCACACCGAGACACAGGACACCTGGCTTCTCTCTCCCCACTGGCATGTGCCGTGGTTTGTTTTTTTCCTTTCCCCTCTTCTCTTTTTTTTCATTTATCTGCTTTTCAAATAACGTTACTCATCCAGAGCAGGACGTCTGCATTCACCACTCACCGTGTTTGTCTGCATTGTTTCCTTCGGGGAGATGCTTACCCGTACGCAGTGACTACTTGTCTGAGTCGTCACGGTGCTGAGCGGCGGGGATTACTAATGTTGTAAGGTTTGAGAAAGGAGGGGGGAGGCCAGATTCGGTGCTTTGTCTGCAGTTGTTCATTTCTCACTCTTTGATATATTTTTTTTTTCCTTCCTCTCTTTCTTCTTCTGCCAATGCTCTCCATCCTGGCTCTCTCAGCTCCCTCTTCCTTGCTCTTTCACTGGGGCCAGAGCATCTGGCCAAATCCCTGCGGGATGTAAAACGACCTTTGCTGCGCTGCCCCACGGGTGCAGAGGGGTCCCCTGTCCCCTCGCACCCGGCCGGGAGAACCAGTCCCTCCCTTTGGGACCCCCCCTCTTCCCACGCTGCCCACCGCCGCCGGCTCTGCCCGCACCGCAGTTGCCCATTTCTGCTCACTCTCGGCCCAACTTTCCCCCCTGCCTCTGCCACGGCCTCCCCACGTGGCACCCGGCCTCTGCCACGACGTCCCCACGTGGCACCCGGCCACCGCGGCACAAACCGCTCTGCCCAAGCCGGACCAGAGCCGACCCCGACATCCCCCCCCTGTTGCTTCCTCCAAAGAAGACCCAGACCTGGTCTGTAAAACCTCAGCCATCATGAGGCATAATCGCGTGATAAAGGTGAGGAAAAAATATCTAGAAAGCCCTAGATCCTTGTTTGAGCCCGGGGTCTCGGCCGGGCTCCCCGAAGGGTGCCTGCCAAGGGCTGATGTGTGAATTACCGTGTTTGCAATGCCGGGGCACAACCCGCTGTTTTAAGTGCGTGCTTGGGAAGACTCAACAGAAAAGCATTTGGGACACGGTCCTTCCCTTTCTCCATGCAAAACCGCAGCAGATCAATGAATATTTTAACAAAGAAATATTTCATTAAAAGAGTTGATTGCTTAATGAACTGTCCCTGTGAGCCATCAAAATGCAATGGGTTTTTTTTTTTCCTCCCTTTAACGAAGGCGAAGATTCATATCACGAAGAACTGGCTTATCAAATTACCGTAATAGCCTGTGTAGACCAAGCCCGTGGAGTGGCACGGGGAGGCCAGGGGCTGCCTTGCACCAGGGACGCGACTCCACGTACTCCACGGGTGTGTTTAGATGATACCGAACAAGATGGGGCCAGACCAGGGTCCCCGGGCACTACTGCAATATGATCCAGAAATAACAGTGGTTGGGATAGCGTAAGGCAGGTCTGTTTTCCTTTGGGCTGCCAATATTTGAAGGGAAAGAAAATTATCCATCTTTTTTTCCCCATCCTAAGAACATTGTGATAAAGGGACAGCGTCTGGTTCAATACTCATTAAAAGCCAGTTCTGATGTCTGAGTCCACAAATTCAGCAAAGCTCTGCCAGATTTGCACCAGGGCTCCAGCCTCGTTTACCTGGCTCTCATCTTGGGTGATTAAAACAGAAAGGCATCCAAAAATGTAATTGGCTCTCTCTTATCAACGCTGTTTGCTTGCTTGTGTGCTGTGATGAAAGCAGCTGAGTGCTTCCCATCGCTCCTGCCGCTCCCCCCAGGGCTGCCGGGCAGGACATCGTCTCTCTTCCTCGCTCCTTTTTAAAGTTTCCGTTGCATTGCCTTCTGGAAGTTTATTAATGAAAATATTCTTCTTCATCTCGGGTTTTGTAACGGCTCCGCTTAGGGCGAGAGCTTCCGGGGCCGCTCCGCAGGGTGGCCGTGATGCTCGCCAGGCTCCCGGGCCGGACACGGCTGGCGGGAGCGGAGTCATTAGCGGGCGGGAAATGAACAATAACCTGACAAGAAACGACCAATTTTCCATCAATTAGAGCGAAGCCTCTTTTTGTCTTTTTGTAAAATTAAGTTTTGCTGACTGGTGATTACTTTAGTCTGATGACAATTCATTAAAATTTACACGGGGAGGATGCTAACGGCGCGGCCGGGAGGAGGAGGAGGAGGAGGAGGAGAGGGAAAGGCAGCGAAGCCGCCAGTGCCAAGGTTGCGATGCGCTCGGATGGAAATGTGGGTTAGGAGGAAGGCTCTGGAGGTCAGGATCTGGCCTGTTTAATGCTCCAGCAGCAGGACAGGACATGGCAGAAGAGTGAAGCGGCCCCCAAAAGCAGGGCAGCAGGAAGCCATCCCTGCTCGCTCATCGGCGGGAGCACAAAAGTGCTTTGTTTGGGGCCGGAGTTCAGCTTCTCACGCCGCTTCCCCCACCGAGGGCTCCGCCGCCGCCTCGCTCCGGTGTAACGGTGCTGCGGCATCACCAGGTCCAATGCCAACCCGGGATCCCGACCAGGGCCACATAGCAGCTCCCGTGAGCTCGGGGACAAGAGGGACACGTGCCACGAGCCCTCGTGCAGGCGCCCTCGGGCCAGCTCCCCGGCCCCTGCAGAGGTGCCACGGATGGGGATGGGCTGGCAGCAGGGCTTTGAATTCGGCACACGTGGGACCAGGGATGGGCAGCGGCAGGAGTGAGCTGGTCCTGCAAGACCAGATGGGGAAGTCGCCACCAGCACTTTGAGCATCCGCCCAAACCAGATGCAATCGAGACCAAACTTCTGTTAAAGAGTGAGGAGAAAATACGCACTGAGATTTGCGTTTGCAGATACGTATATATGTGTGTGTGTGCACACAGGCACAGGAGCCTTTAAAAATCAAGTCAAACAATGGCTCAGAGCCACCTCTGTCGCAGGATCAGGCCTCCTTGTCCTCCAGCTCGTTCCCAAAACCAAAGACCGAAGTTTCTCAGGCTGCTGCTCCATTCGCACACACCTTGTCTGTGCTTGAGTGGGCCTTGGGGGGCCCTAAGCCTACAGAAGCCCCCCTCAACTGTCCTCTGCACTTTGGAAAACTTTCCTGAGCAAGCCTAACCCCAAGCTTTCACTTTTATTTGTAAATGTTTCCCAAGGATTCCAAATCTGGTGCTCATCCGCACTGGTTTTCTGCAGAAAGGAGCTGCCTCTGCAATCCCTTCCCAGGGAAATGGGCAGGGATTAGATCATCAGATGGCGATTGTGAAAGCTGAGTATTTACTGTAAGAGGGCTTTGATTCAGCGAGGCGGGTGTTTAAGTGCTAAGTCAATGGGACGGGAGTATGTGCTTCTGCACTGGGCTGAATCAGAGGCACAGCTGAGCCCTCCCTGCCCGCGCCGGACACCTCGCTCTGCCCACACCCCGGAGCTCCCCGGTCTCTCGGGACATACACCCAAATCCCCACCCGGCAGGAGGGCAGCAATGGCCGGGTTTGAAGGATGCAAAGATTTAGTAGGAAAAAAAGTCAGGTTCTCACCAGGTTCTTTTCTTTTTCCTTCCCAAAACTCACTGCAAGTTCAGAAGGGGTGAAATGTGCAGCTGGTTCAAGCTGGATTTTTTAACAGTACCCAACTGGGCATACTGGGTAAATACAGGGATGATTTGCTCCATGCCCTTTTTTGTCACTCTATTTATAACTTTATTCGGGAGGGGATTTCCACAAAAAAGCCATAAAAACTGGGGTTTCCCACTGAAAAGCTTTTCATGTTCTTTCATGACCTTTGTTCAACAATGACCTAATTTCACTCAAACTCTGGCACAGACTATTCCGGAGGTGGGAGGAGAAGTGGCATTCAAAATTGGGTCAGTTTTCATTAAAAATGCTTCCGTTTACTAATAGTTTTTCATTTGTTGGAAGGACTCAGATCTGCTCAAAACGCCGCTCGGCGCAGAGGGGACGGCTGCCGTTCCTGACTTGAGAAATGGGTTAATCTTCATGGGAAATCACTCGTCACCGCTGTTGATGCTCAAGGACTTTCTGGCTCTTAGCTAAGACCTTTCTCTCCCGAAAGGCTCAGAAGGACGCGGTGCCTTGGTGCTACACGGTGCCCGCGATGGCTGCACCTTCCCGAGGGTCCTGGCGCTGGGTGCTGGGTGCTGGGTACGAGGACCAGGGACGGACAGGGACTGCTCGAAGCTGGACCGTGGTGGTTGTGCCCATGTCGCGTGTGTAACTCGCCCTTCGGTTCATGTGCACGAGCTGCGTGTTGGCCAGGGAGGCTCGAGTTCAGCCGCGCCCCGGGAAAGATGCAGGAGGGAAACACGAAAGCAACGGGGAGGCTGAAACATCCCATACCCTGACCTAATTCAGAGCCTAATCCAAAGCCTGCCCTAATCAGGGGGATCTGAATCTTAAAGGCTGATCCCCCCCCCCCCCCCCTGGAAAAATGCAGTGGGATTCG
Organism: Pygoscelis adeliae; assembly: GCF_000699105.1. Classification (NCBI taxonomy): domain Eukaryota; kingdom Metazoa; phylum Chordata; class Aves; order Sphenisciformes; family Spheniscidae; genus Pygoscelis; species Pygoscelis adeliae. The sequence goes on from NW_008825105.1 coordinate 1,920,774, forward strand.
GGAGATGGGGGCCAGCTGCCATGCATCCGCAGAGGCTCCTCCGTGGGGCTCCTGGGGACGGATCGGGGCTCGGGCTGTGGGAAGGGACCTCTGGTCCCCAGAGAGGCGAGAGCTGCAAATCTTCACTTTTTGGAGCCGTTCAAGATGGGACGGGAGGGAAGATGCATTCAGAGAGCAGCAGAGCCCACGGACCCTGCGATTAAACCCTGTGAGAGTCACGGGGTGGGCGAAAGCTGGCAATAAAACCGGCTAAAAACCGAGTGAGGTGGAGAAGGACGCAAAGCAAAGCACCCCCCTCTCAGACGCGTTCCTGCTGCCGCTTCTCAAATGTGCAAATTATGCAGCCATTTCACGGGACACTTAGGAGTCAATTTGCAACGCGGCTCAGGGGGGAAATTGGGCACATAATTCCCCTGAACAATAACCGGGAGCAGCCCGCTTAATTTAACTTCGAGCCTGCACCTAGTTAGCGCTTGCCGAGGGGAGGATGCTGCGGGTGCCAGGGCCACGTGTCCGCATCCCACCGGACCCCCGGTGCTGGCGGCGAGGCCACGAGGACCGAGGGGCAGCGGGGCAAGCCGGGGGCTGGCCTCCTTCGCAAGGCAGCGG
>NW_008825105.1:1921473-1922250 GCF_000699105.1 Pygoscelis adeliae
AATGAGGCTGTTTACTCACCCAGCTGGAGACAGTTAGAGAGTGATAAATAATGAAAGAGAAAACATGATTTTCCCCTCTGTGGTTTCTATTTGTGTAACCATATGTCACAGCTCAATACAGCGGCATTTTTTTCTGCTTTATTCAGGAACGAGTTGATTTTTTCCATAGAGCGGCTATTTTTCTCCCCCCCCTTTTTTTTCTGGGGCAGTGACAAAAGTATTTCTGTTTGTTTTCCTGTGAAACTTGCTCATATTCAGTCCCCTTAAAGTCTGGCTTGTCCCGATAACTGCGAAGGTTTGATAGGACTATTCTCTTCAAATACCTGTCATGGGGCTGCGGGGAGAAGAAACAGCTGAGAACAGACTGGTGAAGGAACACCACCCTGAGTGAGGTCTGCGAGAGGAGGGGAGCCAGCATCTCTCCCAGGCTGCAGCAACTTTATACTGGAGCATAAAACATATTGGAGTTTTCCCTGGCAAGGGGAGGGAGGGTTAGATGAGCGATAACAGGGGACATTTTTGCAAGCAAGGCTCTCTGAGTGCTTTGCAAGGCTTATAGAGCATCGCTCCTGCAGTTTTGCAGGTAGGGAAACTGAGGCACGGCGCTGCAGAGGTTTCATCCAGGCAGTGAACCTGCAGTGGCAGAGCCGGGCACCCCACGCACCCCCAGGCATCTGCACTGATCTGTCCCGGAGCGGCAGAAGCGGAGTTTTAACCAGGGGAGAAGGAGCGGGTGGGGGGAAAGAGGCAGCCCGGCCGGCGAAGGAGAAGATCTCG
>NW_008825105.1:1922263-1924735 GCF_000699105.1 Pygoscelis adeliae
GAGGAAAAGCACTTGCAGGGCACCGTGCAGCCCGGATTGGCATCGGGGAGAGCTCGGCGTGCGTACCCAGCTCTGCCCGCCCGCCGCGCGTGCCCTGGGGAGGGCAGGTCCTTGCAAGACCCCTCTCCCTTCCCGCCAGGTACCTTCCTCCTGCAATTATCCCCCTCGCTTCCCCCAGCGCCGCATCTCGCCTGCCGGTGTCTCTTCTCCTGCCATGCCCCCGGAGCCTGCAGTCTATTGTTCGGAGGTCTTGGCACGCTCTGCTGATGAGTTTCCCCTCAGAGCGCTCTCGGCCAGGGGCGTGCAATGTATTTTTCGCCCTAGCAAGTTCTCCGGCTTCATAACATCCTCTTCCCGCAAGATACATCGTTTTGGGAGAGCAATTATCCGAGTGACCTCATCCATGTCTGCGGCATGAGGTCACCAACGTTCGGGGAGGTACGCACCTAGCCCGGTCTAAACGGGGTGTGCCGGGGAGCTCGGCTCATCCCAACCTGGCATTTGGGCTCGCTCCAGAGCCCGATCCCATTGCCGAAGATACTGGCAATTAATTGTGGCATAATTCTCAGAGGCCAAATCCGGTACCCGAGCGTAGATGCGGCAGTGGTTGGATGGGTGTAAGAGCCCGACTGGCACCCATTACCAATATCCCTGCCCGACGCACTGTCGTGGGCTTCGGGAGAGCTGCGCCGGGGCTGAATGTGCCCCTTTGTCCTGAAATAGCACCGAGTATCCTATCTCCCTCACACAGACCTCCTGAAACGAGACCCACTGACCCATCGCTCCGCCTGCCTTCGACAGGGTCCAGGTCCCGTTACTTAGTGTGTAATCACGGCGTGTACACGATGTTAGCTACGATACCTAATCTCTACAACCAGAATCCCAAAGCCTTCGCTGTGTTTGAATTACCTCAATTAAATTTAGCAAACACACCTCTTCATACGGCTGATCACTTTTTAAAACGTATGAAAACCATTTCTCCGGAGGTTTTGTGCGTAATAATCCCAGCGTGCCTGAAAGGGATCATCCTCTGCTCTCCCAGCCCTGCACACACACACGTGCACGCGTGCACACGCATTACACAGGCATTTGCGCAGCACTTTGCTTCGCTGGTTCCTCCATCTGCTCTAGTGACACCCAGCAGCGCCTGGTTTGGGGTGAGACTGGCATTTCACTGGCTGCACCAGCATCCTCCAGGTCTCGGAGGTGAGGTCCCACCAGCGAGACCGTTGTCAAAAATACGCTCAAATTCACCCAAATGCTGAAAAGCAAGCTGTTACCCTGACTGGAGCCACCACGTCCCAGGAAAAACACCCCAGGTCCAAGTCCGAACCATAAGCTGAGTGAATACTTTTAGCGTTGATGGAGTTGTCCTTTTTTAAAGCAATTTAACTGAGTAAAATTAGTATCTTCTTGCTTCAGGTCACAGCAAGCTCTCATTGCAGGGCTTGAGCTGGAGACTGGGGGAAGATGGACCCCGCCGGTTCCCCTGAGCCCCTCCTGCCCCAGCAATTTTTACAGCCTTCCACAAGCAGGCCAAACTCGCTCCTCAGGCCTCCAGGTCCTGCTCCTCTCCCTGCAAGCATCAAAAAATAAGAGCTGGGAATTTGTTGCAGGTTAATTGGGGTTATTTCATATTAAAGCCCCTTTGCCTCTGTAAACTGAACCTTTGCTGCACAGCGTCGGTGGTTTCAACGTGCCTTATTACACCTCTCTCAGCGCAGAGGGGGTTTGTGCTAAGCAAAGGAGATGTGGATGCTTCCCTCATCAGCTCCTGGGGCCCCAGGTGACTCTCCTGGCCAATGTGGGACATGCCACCTCTTTACCTGTGTCACCTCCTGCTGTGAGTCACATCAGCCAGGAGGTGACGAACGCCGAATCCTCTTGCCCCCGTGTTGAGCACCGGTGCAGATGCCATCCTGGAGACCACCTGGATGGCATCTGGAGGGAGTCTGAAGCCTCTGGAGAAGACGTCCATCAGCTAGGAACCGTATGTAACGCAATTGCATGGGAATATCGAACCAGCTCCCTCCGGGTAACGTTTCTACCTGCAGATCTCATGTCTCCGGGCTTCCAGCCCCCACCTCCACAGCTACACTGGACGGCGGCCGTGCCAGGAAGCATAAAGGCTCTCCATGGCTTTTGCTACTCCTGGCCGTGCAAACACCCGGCCCCTGTTCCTGCCGGCTGCGTTCGCCTCGGCACCCCCCTCCGCCTCCTCACTGCCCGCGGTCCTGCTGCCCAGCCCAGCACCGCCTGGGTTAATGGGAGGGCAGTTGGATGGAAAAGGCCCTTTTTTATTGTAACAGCAGATACGGAGAAGAAAAAGCACTAGAATCATTTATCTGGCTCACAGTTTCGCTAATGCCCTCGGCTTTAGGCCAACGTGAGATATTATGAGGTAAATCGGCCAAGTCATGCTATACAAACATTTCAAAAAAGAAAGATATTTGCAGGCTCTGGAAGGAATCC
>NW_008825105.1:1924919-1930595 GCF_000699105.1 Pygoscelis adeliae
TCCTCCCCCGGGCCCCCTTGGGCCCCCGCCCCAGCCTTCCCGCTCGCCCCGTGCCCCCGAACCGGCCAGGTGGCCCTCGCCCACCTCCCTGCCTGCGGGGAGAAGGGAAGAGCAGAGGGCAGGGCTGGAGCGGGGCAGCAAGGGGAATTTCCCAGGGGAGAAGATGCCTTTACGGTCCTGGAGAGACAGTTCTGTCCTCTTAACATCCCGGGACTTGCCATACGGCGCAGCAGTGCTCAAAGATGACCCTCTCCAGCCACACCACGCTGCTGGGCTGCTCCAAAGAGCGCGGTGGGCAGAGGCAGCCCCTCTAACGCCTCCGTTCAGTCGTGAGGGACCGACCCTGGCACTGGTCCGTCCTGCCCCGGGCGTGCAGAAGACCTCAGAGCCTCTCGCATTGTGCATCGGCAACCCCAAAAGCAAAAATATTGTTGTCTGGGTAGCGGGCACAGTTAGCTTTTTAGGTTAATAATGGATTTTAACTTCACATGAACTATGTATGTTCAGCAATATATACATATTTTTTTATTGCTTACAACATTTAAATGGATGGGTTCTTTGTTATTTATTAAAGGGCCATTGAAAATGTCTTTGCATTCTTGTTCCTGTGTCTTGAGCAGTTCATTAAAATGCCCACCTTTCCCGTCATAAAACCCATGTACGCAGGCTAATAAAATCCAAACATGTACTGTTAAAGTCCCCACATACAGAATAAAAAAACCCCACCCGCAGCCCGTATTCCAAGTGTCTACATAAAACACAGTAAAAGCTTTATGCCACTGCACTGACACCCCCGCTCAGATGCATGCAGTAAAGGTGATTAAAGTATGGAGAGAGGGTGCCAGTGCCTGGGGGTCTCCCAGCTGCCCCAGGTGGGTTTAGCAGGGGGACAGACCCTCTCCGTAGGCTGCCCCAGGTGTCAGTGGTGGGGCAGACCCTACCCATGACCCTGTAACCGAGCCCTGTCTTTTTTCCAGCTTGAAGGTCCTTAAGACACTGCTCCTTCCCTTACTGCAATGCACAACGGGTTTGTGTTTGGGGTATCCCCGGGGCTTACAACATCTGGGGTCCCAGGGGCTGCTGGTCTCGGTCCTACTCCACCGCTTCCCTGCCGGGAGCTGATGGGGAGTGGGGAAGGCGCCGTAGAGCCCGAGGGTGGGCGTGAGAAATCGTCATCCCTTCCAAAGGCGAGGGGAATGGTTGCTGGGGAGTTTGCAGTTCAGCTTGGCTGGTTTTTATTGAGGAAACCTGCCTGAACGGGGAGCCTGTGACTCGCAGTCGTGGAACAATCTTGGTTTTCCACTCACCCGGAGGCAGAGGTGTTTGGATCCGGGATTCGGTGCCACCTGAGCTCCATAGGTGCAGAGGCAGAAACCCCCAAACCCTGCAGCAATCCAGGCCCTGTGCTGTTGCTGCAACTGGACGTCGCCAAGCCGGAAGATTTCAGCCTATAACCTTTTTTTTCCTTTCCTTCCCCCATCTCAGAGGATTAAAGCAAGACGGGCTTAGCCCAGGTCTCTGCACCATTGCTGGGAGCAGATGCTCCCAGTGTCACACAAATAGGGATGAGGGCTGGTGGCACCTGCCCCTCTGAACAGAGGGCCAGGAGACCCACCCCAGAGAAACCCCTTTGCTCTCCTGGAGTTTATCCCCACCCCAGCCAGGCCACGGGCTTGCCCACGCCGAGGCCGGCTGCGTGGGTGGGCGAGGGGAGAGGCGGGCAGGCTCCTCCAGAGCCGCTCTCCCGCGGCAGCCCCTGGCCCAGTGACGTGTCTATAACCGAGCATTTACAGCCTCTGATCGATGGCGGGTTGGGCAAAATACTCCAGCGCATCATCGCTGTAACAACCTGACAGCAAAATTAGTATACGCTGTCCTGGGGTGACGGTCTCATCTCTACCACTGGGCACCAGTGCCAGCACTAGCAAGAGGCAGCAGCACCCTTTCCCCGCCCACCTTTGCTCTTGCTTTTGGCTGACCCCCATGAGATGGCCAGAGCCTCCAGCCACCACGCACTGGCCCCAAGCCCCGCAAGCCCCGACCGCAGCACTGGAGCATCCGCCGGCACGGCATGACAACCCCCAGCCCCCCCTCCGCCTGCGTCCTCCCCTGGGGAGCCCCGGCGCTTTGCTGGAGGGCACAGAGTGGATCATCCAGTAACACAGAAATCTCGGAGTCCTCTTTAGACGTCCCAGGAGGAGACAGATCTGAGGGAAGGCAGCGGAGAAGATGCCTGCAGCAATGTCAGTGCTAGAACAGCCGGCTGACAGGATTCAGAGGGGGGATTAAGGTTGGGATCAGGGATGCGGGGAAAATGAAAAGAGATGCTGGCTTTCAGGCGCGCCTCCGCTGTGTTTGTCTTCTTGTTTGCGCGGGAGGAGGACGGGCTCCCAGCCTTAAAAGGCCCCCGATCGCCTTCCTGAAGAGGCCGGGGTTCACCTCGGTGCTGCATCCGGAGATGTTTGTGAGGGGAGTGAGGATGCGGTGGGCACGTTCTGCTGTCCCTGGTGCAGCTGGAGCGGCAGCAGCAGGGAGAGGCCGGACGGACCAAACACTGTCCCGTGGGAGGATGCATTAAGCAGCACCAAGCAGCCGTGGGTGCCTGGGGAATATCTGCCTTTTCACAGGGGTTTCTGAAATTTCACTGTTTCATTTCCTGACCAAACTGCTCCCACTTCCATTCTCCGCAGTGCTTCTTGGTGGGGACATCGCTGCCTTCCTCCCAGGCAGGGGCAGCCGGCACACCGGGGTGGTGACAACTTTCTTACCAGCTGCAAATCCCTTTGCTCTAAGGTGGCATTTTATTGTGCATGGGAAAGTGGAGCAGCTGCCTCTCCCCATGCTCCAGCCCCTGCTAAAAGCAGGACCACGGGTCATGGGAACCTCAAGGAGAGCAAGAAAGGAGGAGAAAAAGCCAGGCCAATTATGCAGCTCATTTAGGTGCAGGAAACAGGGACCCACCATAGGCAGGGAGCACCCTACTCCCCACGGCTGCTGCCTGTCCCCTGCTTGCTTTCCACCATGTCACCAAGAAGAGACCCAGCCACTTGTCACCCAGTGTCACAATTTTGCTCTGCTTCCCCTATCGTTTCCCCAGGGAAAGGGTCTGCCATGCCTTTGCACCCCGGCAAGCAGAGCTGGAGGTCCACCTTTCCAAAGGCTGCTTTGGGGTCTTCCTCCCGCAGTTGCAGCCCTGCCAAAGGGCAAGGAGCAGCCCCCAAAGGGCAGGCGCTGCTGAATTTCCCCTGGGAGAGCTGGGGAGGAGAGGAGACAGCAGAAGTTTGATGCTAGGGAAAGCAAAACCTACCTAAAATTGCATTTCCAAGAAGTCCCAACCGCTTCTGACGCAGACGGAGGAGGCTGAGGGTCCCTGGCTGGGCTGAGGGCTGGTCTCAGCCCTCTGTCTCCCCCAGCCCTCCCCATAGCTGAGCGATCCCAGGCGCCGGAGCAGGGTCCCCCCCATGCGCCCCCAGCCTGCTCCTCCCGCTCTTATCTCTGGGGGAGGGAAGGGGCTGCAGGGTTCCTCCGTGCCATGCAGCCGGAGGAGGCGGCAGGCCCAAAACACTCTCCAGAGCACCGGCGGGGACTGCTTTAATCCACGGGCTCTGCAACCATCCACCATCCAGGCACTATTTCCAGTCAAAGCAAATCTGGACTCTCTTCCCTTTGGCCTATTTCTCTCCCTCTTTCTTGCCTCCCCCCCCTCCTCCGTCTCTCTTATCTCCACGTGGACCATTAACTTTCTCCCCAGTCCTGCCTGCTCCCTCCCCTCCTTGGGGCTCCCTCGCGTGATTTTTTCATGGTTTACACCGACGGCCCCGCACGCACCCCTTGCCTGCGCAGCGACTCAAGGACGCAGAGCCCCACGCAGCCCTGGAGCTGCTCACGACACACTCGTATGGTTTAGATACTCAAACATCTTCTCCACTTTGCCACTCCGACTCTCTCATTTTGAAGCTCCCTCTTTTTCCCTGTCAAGGCACAAAAGGCACCAAGTTTTCCCGTTGCATCCCTGTTTCCCCTTCTCTCCTCCCCTTGATGCACAGTATCCAACCCTCTGTTTTCAAGTGTTTTCCTTCTTTCCTACCCCTCTCCCCCCTTTTTTTTTTTTAATTTAAGTTTTTCTTTTAACTTTCAAGGTCAACACGGACAGACAATGCCACCAGTGCCTGTTTGATATGTGAGCGCTATTGGCGTCCATTGCCACGGTTTCCGTGGTAACACAGTAACCATTAATTTTCAATTAAAGTAGACAAAAAGCCCGATGACAGCTCCAGGTCTGCTGAAGATGTCAAGAATCCGTATTAATATACAGCAAGAGAGCATAATTGTGTGTCCATCTTCCCGAGCAACGAAAATGGAGGGATAATTACCAGCTAGAAAGCCACTCTGTAATTTTGTTCTTACTGTCACCACAACCCTACATATTAGCATAAATTAAAAGCAGGGTTTATTGTTACCAAAGTGCATTGATATTTCCAGCCTATTTTCTTCCTTTTAACTGTTTGTTGTTGATGAGTGACTCCTGGACACATGGTGGGTGAGCCCACAGGAGCAATCGCGATGCCAGAAAGTAACGGATGAAGCCTTGCGATGCCACCCAGGTGGAAGGAAGAGAAGAAGAGCGCGGCGACGCGCAGAGGTGGGCAGAGAAATCCCAGATCGGTCTGCAGTCCCTTTCCATCCTCCGGATCCACGATGAGCTCCCATCCCCAGCGTGGTCCATCCCAGCTCAGCTCCTCCACGGGCGATGCGGTGGGGGCTCCGCCACGCGTCCCCATCTCCACCTCCTCGGGCTTCGCCTTGGAGCTGGAAGGGGTGTAAGTCCTCAACTGCTGCGCGCCTGGTGACAGCCGCTGAATTCATGAATTTAAGTGAATGGAAAAAAAGCGGGTTCCTTGTATCATATCCAGAGAAAGCTGTCCTTCAAAAGGAAACTTAGTGTAATTACCCTTAAGGGAGCGATCCTCACTCAGTCAGTCACAACACTGACCTGCTGCTAGGATCTGACAGGGAAATTACAGGCTGTGTACTCAACAAAAGGGGCTTCCTTCCTTCTTAGAGGAAAGATGAAATGCCGAGGATTGAAAAGAAAAGTATTGGCTTCTGGGTTTTAAATCAGTATCTCACACAGGGCTTTCCTTTGCACAGAAATTAGAAGGAGGTGGAGGAGAACCAAGCCAGGGAGGGGAACGGGCGTTTTATGGGCTGGAAAAAGAACCGAGAAGCTCCAAATTCCCACTGAGCAAAGAAAGTGGTTTCTCAGGATTTGCTTTCATGATACGCAGCGAGGCAATGGGCATGGCGAAGAGCAGAAGTGAGACGGCCTTGCAAAGAGGCCTGCTGCAAGTGAGGCTGGCACATCTCCGTCCTTCTGCAGCAGCATTGCACCATAGCCAAGACAAGCCCCGTGCCTCCCCAGCTGCCATCGCCCCAGAATCTAACCTGGTGGCTCTTCACGCAGAGCCCCAAGGCTGGGGGGGTGTCACAAACTCCCCCTCAGATGCTGTCACCACTCCAAGTGGGGACGGGCTTGGAGAAACCTCTGTGGTTCCCTCTCGTACGTAAGGAGGGACCAAAGCCCTCTCTGATCCATTGGTTTGCATCTACAGGAAATCAGGTGGTGAATTCCCGGAGGACTGGAAAAGACAATCATAACATCATGATTAAACGGGG
>NW_008825105.1:1930652-1940058 GCF_000699105.1 Pygoscelis adeliae
AGTCAGAATAAATTGATAATCAGAAAAATACACAAATAGATTATTAAGCAATCAATTTGTAAGGAGCTAAAAGATAATGGCGAGAAGATGGGTTTGTCTAGAATACTGCGGCAAGGCAATTTCCTTCTGCGCCGAGGCAGCTGGCCTGGCTGAAACGGGGAGAGCGGCAGACGCGGCACAGGCTGACTGCAGGAAGGCTTCGGTGCAGCCTCCCCGATATTCTCATAAGAAAATAAAGGTAACATGGTCTCGAGATGAAATCATCATCCTGCAGAGGCACAGCTGGGTGGGAAACCACACTAGGTGTTATCAGCAGCTTGCTATCGAACTGAAAGGACTTTTTGCAGGGCTGGGGCAGGAGGGATTGTCTCCAGCCCAGGCCTGGTTAATATTTTCGGCGGTAGGTTAGGCTGCACGCAGAGAGCACATGTGCAATGTCTGTGAGAGCACCCTGGAGAGGGGCTGCCATTTGGGGAGACAGGATCGGCATCCAAAACCATCTCGATAAAAGGAATGAATGACCTAGTGAGCTGCAGTCAGGCCAAAGGGACAGGGAACGAGAAGCAAAAAGCTGAACTATAACTTTTTTGTGAAAGGCTGGCGAGCCAGCAGTGCAACAAAGAGTGAGATTTATATTTGATCGCAAGCTCGGTATGAACCAACAAATTGCCTAGTGCAGACGGAGCAAGAGAGCCTGCAGCAGGGTGCACGGGGATGCTGCGGGGCTTTGCTCCCCGTAGGGCTCGGCCGGGTACCCAGCCCGCATCGCCTGCCGCCTGTCAGGAGGGAGATCGGCAAACTGGAGGGAGTTCAAAGACGAGCAGAGAAGCAATGATAAGAGGTTTGGAAAACATGACCCGCGAGGAGAGATTGGAGGAGCTGTGTCTGTTTAGTCTAGCCTGGAGAAGGCTAAGGAGGGCAGATGATAACGGCCTTACAGTATAAAAGGTTGCTGCGATGAGGACAGGGATCAACTGCTCTCCATATTCCCAGCACAGGAGGAGCAGAAAGGGGCTTTGCTTGCAGTTTTAGGATGACGAAAGCTTTGTACGAAGGTTCTGCGATATGTGACCAAGGGAGGTCACAATCTTTTTCATAACAAGATTTAAAAGAACAGATTAGAGGGAGTTGTCGATGCCACCTGCGAGAGAGACCTGACCCCCTGAGCATCCTCTCCCAGGCAGACTCTGGCAGAGCAGTGTTGGGCGCTCACCCCAAACTTGTCCTGAATGTTAATGTTTGCGGTAGGACTACAATGAGGATTTCCATAACAAACTTTGAGGTGTTTCAATAGCCAGGTGATCTGAACAGGCAGTTCAGTGAGTAATGAGGGTAAATACAACAAAAATTGCTGGTTTTGGCCAAATTGAAACATTTCAAAAGCAGGTCAGGTTCAGCAATCTTTTCAGAGTAGAAATAAGGAAACAGGAGCAGGCTGAAAGCGTCTCACTTGTGCGGTTCAGAAATGGAGGGGCAGTTTTGAACATACGTGTTTGGAGAACATTTTGTGCCTCTAACACTTAAAAATATGACAACAGTTTTAAAAGCTCAAAACAGGATCATCTGATTTTCTGTAAACAAAACCCTCAGTCAGTTGAAGGCGTTTGTTTTTTTTTCTTCCAAACTCCAGTTCACGCAAATTAAAAAAAGTTTCTTTCCTATCTGCAGATAGAATTTTCTTTTTAAATTGTGGGATTTGCACTGATTATGAACCTGTATGATGCCTGCAAGGGCTTGGGGCCCCAACAGCTTGAATACTGAAAACACAGCAGGTTCGGAGAGCAGTCTGTGTGCTTTTCTGGCTATAAAACATCACAGACAATTGGACTTGTTACCTAAGTCAAGACTCACCTTCCAGATCGAATGCTCCTGTGATACGCGCATGAACCTCATCCATCATCCAAGGAGTTACGAACTACAGTGCCAACATACTGCCCTGGAGGGTGTAAATACCACTGCAGGGAAAAAGGCTCCATCTTTCCGGGGAAGCACAATGTTAAGACCGAGCCTCTTTTATCCAGGTGCCCCTGGGCTGCCTGTGGTGGAAGCTGCAAGCATTGGCTGGATTTCAAAACACTCTGGGCCAAATCAGCCAGTGTAAATTGGTGCTAGTCCGCCAGCAGCAGTGTTAAGATGCTGATTTAAACCAGCTGAGCTCTTAGCTCTCAGCATTTAATTTCCACCTGACAGAGTCAGCTGTTTGCAGCATTTTCCCTTCACTTCCCGTGTCCAGCAGATGTGTAGGACACTCCAATCCTGACCCCAGGATCTGTTCTAGAAGTGGCAGAAGGAGCACTGAGTACACCTGGAAGATTTGTATGTGCTATTGGGATCCCTCAGGACGAGGGAAGACGCTATAAGCGTTATTCACGTGCCCAGCTCAGCTGACGGATATTGCATACCCTCCCAGCCCAGGAAGCAGGCCAAATTCTGCTTCTTGTTACACAAGGGTAAATCTAGAGCAAGTCCCTTCTGACTGCACCTCCTTCCCAGAGACAGACTGCTAAGCATCCGCATTTTGTTTAGTTCAGGGGGGAAAAGCCATCCAGATGATTTACAGGGGCAGGTCTGAAAGGGAAGGTGACAGAACCGGCTTGTTGCCAGGAAAGTCTCCGCTCCCCTCTTTGCTGGAGTGCTCTCCCAGCCAGGCAGGCGAGGGCAGACTTACCCCCCCCCCTCAACCTCTCCCTTGCAGGCGTGCGGGAGGGGCCCCGGCGTGGGACCCCGCAGGTGCTGAGCTACGGGGCTCGGGTGCGTAACGTGGCTAGGACGGACTGCCGGCAAAGCTGGCCCTCGGACCCAAACCAGGCCAGCCCCGACTGAAAGCAGGAAGCGCCCCGGGCACCTCCCAGCCTGGTGTTGCTGCTCCTCTGGGGTGGTGCAAGAGCCCTCTGTCCCCTCCGTTCTCCCGGGACGGCCCCACCTCTGGGGTCACCGCGGTGGAGACGTGCCAGCGTGCTGCTAACCACCTCTAGCTCTATTGCCCTACGGCCAATGTCACTTGAAATACAACACACTTTTATTCAACCCGCCTTTCGCAAAGCTGCCGAAAGGCCATTTCCAGCTGCAGCTGAAGGCACGGTGCAGGGCTCAGGCGATAACTTTGAGCTCCCGCATCAGCCCCAGGCTGCCGGACGGCCAAGGGCAATCCGGGCTGAGCTTCGCCCGTCTGCTTCCCGGGGTTGTGCATCCTTCCTTCCTCCCCTTCCCTCCGTGGGGCTTATTTAGCTTGCAAGCTGTCCGAGGCAGGGAATCCCTCACCAGACATTTATCTACCCAGTGCCTGTCACGGCGATCTCAGCCAGGACCTCTGCACGCCTCTGCACAGCAGAGAAATGCTGACGCTCGCCCAAAGCCCTCGCATACCCTCGCGCACCCGCCTGGCTTTGTCCCCGGCTGCAGCCCAGGGTCCTGCGTGACACCCAGCCCGGACCCAGCCCAGACCCTTCTGCTCTCCAAACACCCCGGTTCATGCAGCCGTAGCTAGCAAAGGGTCAAAAAGATCCTAGCCCTCCGCTCCCCCCCTTGATATAAATACCAGCCTACCAGTCGACACAGAGTACATACATCTTAAACAAACACTTGGCTGGGCTGTTTATCTCCACAGCCTTTAAACAAACTCTTTCAAAGGTTTCTGCTGATATGAGAGATTTACTGAAAACCATTCACCCTTCTTAAAAGCCTCTCAGTTTATGCTGCTATGGGTGAAACGAATAGTGTTTTAGCCTGGAGTTTTCTGTCTTCTGACCGCATGTTTATCCTAGGGGCCACTGCTGACTTTGATACGAGAGCAGCACGGACACAAATCTTTACGAGGCAAAATATAAAATAAACCCAGAAACTCCGTATGTGCGTGCGTGTGCGTGCGTGTGTGTGTGTCACGGGTGGAGGGGACCAGGCAGGGAGGAGTGAATGAAAAATTTCATCCTTGTTAGTGTCACACTCCGCATCTCCGGTCTGGCTCCAGCATCCCACGTTGCTATCCCGTGGCATACCTTATTCCCATGAAATTTTTCATCCCAGCAATCGGTGTGGGGCTCCCTGAGATTATATATTTCTAGCAGCTCTCAGCAGCGCCCGTGACAGACAGCTCAGCACCTCGACGGGGCATGCTGCCGTCACGCCGATCGGTTCGCAGAGCAGGTTTCATTAAACCACTGGCAAAAAACGAGAGACATCAGAGTTACTGCCAGAGCAGCGAGGATGTCTGTACAGCTTGAGGCACTTTATATTGTCTCGGTGCATTTTCAGCCCCATTTCACAGGTGGGGAACCTGAGGCAGAGGGAAATGATGTGCTCAAGGACACTTGGGAAGTAAATGGGAGGAATTGGACCTGAGTTTAAATACTAGATGGTCCTGCTTCGAGTAAGGCTGATCTGCTACTTCTGACTCCAACATGAGAAGACGAAATGGGAGAAGACAGACTGAAAGTGCTTTTGGAGGAGCTGAACCATTTAGTGGGAAGAGCATTTGCCCACAGTGCTTAGAAATCACATCTTGATTTTAACTGGGGCCTTTTGCATCTCGTTCATGGCTTTGCAGTGACTCCTCCAGGTTTCAACCAAATCCAGAGGTCCTCACATAAGTTGGGAGGGTTTGTCAAGCTGGTCTGCAATGGGCAGAGCTGAGGCCTCCTGAGACCTGGCAGTGTCAGCCAGGGATCACCCCAGGGATGGTTTCATGCCTGGGAGCCCCTGGTCCTCCTGCCTCCTCTGCAAGCAGCAGAACAGCCCATGCCGTGCAAGGAGAGCAGCGTGTGGGGGCACAGGGCTGTCCCCCAGGGTCCTGCCAGTGGGAAGGGCTGGGGATGTTGGAGCAGGAAGGCTGGATGCAGCGGGATGTGCTCGGAGACACCTGGGGAAGGGGGGGAGCAGCCTGCACGCTGGTCCCCAGCACCACGGCAGGGGCAGCCGGCAGGAGAAGGGGCATATTCTTCTGTCCTCACTTGTACCTGTGTATATCCAGGATAGCTGCTTCAGTGAGGCTTTTTCTACAGACTTTGATGGGCTTTCTGCTGAAGCCCAGGCTAATTTCACCAAAGCCGTGGGTTTGCCTGGCACCCACAGCAGTGTAATTAGGAGATTCTGGCATGGCTGTAATTACCGCTCGTTGGATGTAGCGCAGAAGAGGATGTGGCGAGGCATGATCCGGGCTCCTGCCATGGCCCCAGGTACTGGGGGGACCTTGGCCAGCCGGCTTGGATGTCCCGGATCACTGTCGTAGCCCAGCAGCTACGGCACGGGGACTGCTCCAAGGGGGGTTTGCACAAGGTGCCTCTGCCTCAGGGCAGTGCTGTCTGGCCGGTGCATCGTACCCACGTGGAGCTGTCTCGGCAGCCCTGTCACAATGCTCCTGCGCGCTGGGCAAACTCTGAATAAAGACCCTGCAATCTAGCAACACGGTAAAACATTCTTTCTCCTTTTTTTCAAGCAGTTTACGTCGTTTTCTCCAGTGTTTTCCAAGGAGATGACCGAGCCTTCGATTTGCTTCTGCTGCAACGTGCCATGCAGAGGAGGAATCGGTTCCCTTGTTTCCAGCA
Organism: Pygoscelis adeliae; assembly: GCF_000699105.1. Lineage (NCBI taxonomy): Eukaryota > Metazoa > Chordata > Aves > Sphenisciformes > Spheniscidae > Pygoscelis > Pygoscelis adeliae. Next base: position 1,936,193 of record NW_008825105.1, read on the forward strand.
GCCCCGGGCTTTGCAGCATTACGTGTCATTTCTTATTTACCGTCCTCCCTCGCTTATGACACACTCAGGTAGAGACCTGTTTGTTGTCAGTATGACACCCACATGGGTAAACAAGGCGAGTTTACTCAGCCATCAATCAGGGAGTTATCGATAGCAGGCACTGCTTTCCAACGGCAAGAACAACCTCAGGGTGGGTGAGAGCTCGGAGCCAGCACAGGTGATGTTCTGTCATCCAATATCCTTGGGGTCTCTGCCGCACAGCCAGAGGACGAGGGTCTGCTCTTGCACCGCCGAAAATCAGCAATCCACGATGCGGGCCCTGCAGGGAGAAGGTTGCAATCGGGTCTCGGCTTCTAAAGGTTTTATTTTCTTTTATTGCTATATTAACATTTTTTCTCCTCTTTGGCTCTCTAGCTCCCCAAACCTCCCAGTGTTTTAGCAAGCCGGAGCGAACAAAGCCACACGACAGGTTTCAAAGTAAACACTGGCTACCATGAGACTCCTGATAAAATTGCAAAAGCTCTGGTCACCCAGCCACACTTGGAGGTACGACCTCACTGCCCCGGCAGGCCTGGAAAGCAGAAAGCAAATAAAGAAAACCCCAACAAATTTATCGGGGGCAGCCATTACAGCACCGTGGCATGGGTTTTCAGCCCGTCTCAGAATAAGCTGGAGGCCTCACATGGGATTTGTGAATGCTGGCATTGATGGTACTGCTTTTCCATCCCTCCTCCGGCCCCTCAGCTCAAAGCAAGAGAAACTCAAATGCTTCTGGGTCTCCCGTGAGCCCAAGGTCCGAGGCTGCCGGGAGGGAGGAGGATGAAGAAGACAATTCCCAGATGTCTCTCTGCACCACCATGCACACAGAGACACGGAGATAGGGCGATTCGGGCTTCTCTGGGGATAAAAGGCGGTTTCATATGCTCCGCGTTTAGAAGAAACCCGGCAAAAGAGCAAAGGTCAGGAGAGAAATGCTGGTATTTATTTATACAGGAGAGCTCTGCGAACAACATGTATTTGGGAGCCTTTCGAAACAACATAACTCGCCCTACAGAGCTGCTAAACCAGTTTGGTAGCGACACTCCTGCAAATACACGGGCAGAGGCGTGGGCAGCACGAGGGACACTGCTGGGAGAGCGTGCGGAAGGGCAACTGGAAAAGCAGCCATCCACCGGAGTACAATAACTCACCCCAAATCCTAGGGGGCTCAGGGCAGCCGGCTGTTCCCTGGGACTCCCCCAATCTCCTTTGTAGCGCAGGGGCAGCCCCGTCTCTGGGTGCTGGTTAACCCAGGCTGAGCACAGGCCTGGTGCTGGGGTGAGGGGCAGGATAAGCTTAGCTCTAGATGGAAACCAAGGGAAAAAGCAAAGAGCTGCCCAGTCCTGACCTCTCCTGTTCTTAGGGAAACCTCGGGGTGTTACCCCCAGGCTTTTCAGACCCTGGATTTATGGCATTTGCTTTAATGGGGCAGGTAGGGGTTTCTCCATGGGAATCTGCGAGCCTGGAGTGCTCGGGATCTCTGCACCAAACCCTGACTGTGCTCGGCTCCCAAATCAGTAGCCACTTTTGAAAACTTGTGGCCGTAATGCGGAGCAGCCTTTGTGCGGTTGGCGTGGGTCTGAGAGCGGAGCCCAGCACGGGTCCAGGTGGCAGCGGGGGCCCCCAGCCCGTAACAACCACCTCCCTTCAAAAGGAAACTTTCCCTTATTTTATCGCCGTTTTACTGCTTCGACACAGCGCGCAGATGAATACCGCAAAGCACAGCTGGGCAAAGGGAGGGAGCAAGCGGGAGCCAGGCAAGATGCTGCTAGCTCGGTTGTGCTGATGCTTCTGGTAGCTTGGAGGGAAGTCGTTCATTATAAAAAGGGTTTTCTCTGAAGCCTCTCACTGCTGTATTGGTCCTGCAGGAGGACGGGACGTGCACCCCTCCCGACGGGTTCGCCCGGCAGCGTTTTGGCGAGCAGGGTTCACTGCGGTGGCTGGACCGTGCCGGCCCGGCGGCTGCCTCAGTGCCGTCCGGGCATCGGCTCCTGGGCCAGCCCCACTCTCTTTGCTGCTTGCCCTGGCTCCTGGGAAGGCAAAACCACACTGGTGGGGGCTCAGGGTGTTTCTGGGCACTGTGTGAAGAAATGCAAGCTGGTAATGGCAGCGCAGTCAGTGGCCTTTTCTGAACTGTGTCTATAAAAGTTCAGATTTGCTCTCCCCATCCCTTTTTTGGGGGATCCTGCCTGCCGTATGAACGACCAACACCCCGACATCGCAGCCACAGCCAGGGCTTTGGAGGAAAAAAGTAAATGCAGGCAAAAGCTTTGGCCAAAACATGGTGAGGCTGACTTGGAAGCGTTCCCGCGGCGCCACTTGAGAGCGGTAGCTCATTTTTTTGCACACTCCTGCCCTCCCCGTCGGGATGCACGCCCCGATGGGCAGCTCAACCCCAAACACATCCCAGCCCCTATCACATCACCGTCGGCGGCCCACAGCTGGCGATAAGCAAAACCCCGTGGGCAGCCTGTTCCCTGCGGGTAGCAGCAAGGTGGCTGCGACGGTCCCCGCGCAGGGCAGCCGCGGCGCGAGTGCGATGGAGCCCCGCTGCCGGCGAAACGTGGGTAGCACAGACGGGCCCTTGAGCATAAACTGAAGAGAAGACTTTTTGTTCACATGTGTTGGCTCAGCTCAAGTAACTCATCGGGGACCCGAGCTGCAGGCTGGAAAGGGAAGAAACTCTCTCCAGATGAAAGGATGTCAGAAAATTGTATTTAGTCAACTGTGTGTGTGTGTTAGAAAGGGGCGGAGGGAGGAAGGGGCCACGGAGGCTGTTACTGTGACTGACTTTCTGACTTCTTAACTTGTCAGCATATCCTAAAGTTAAAAATGCACATGCACACAGGACTGCAGCCAAAGAGGCTGTCTAGCCGCAAATCCAGATGTGGGGGCCACTGCGCAGCCAGCCAGCCCCGCTCTCCCTGAAACGACTTTCAGACTAAACAATTGTGACTTGGCTGTGAGAGGCAGCGCAATTCCAGATGCTGCTTTCCTTTCACGTTGTTTTAATTGGGCTGGCAGGCGCAAGGGCTCTTTCAGTGAGAGGAAAGCTTCCCCACGGGACCGCAATGTTTTGGCAAAGCTCCCACGCTGCTACCTTAAGAGAGAGAGAGAGGGAAGGAGAGGGAGAGGAGGGGAGGCAGGGAGGTGGTGGTGGGGAGAAAAATTGAGAGCGACTTTCCAAGGTGTTTACTGCTGTGAACGGCTGCCGCTTTGCGTTTTTATCTGCTGAAATTCTCACCTTTTTTTTTTGGGGGGGTGTGGGGTGTGTTCGGTTTGTTTAACGTCACCCTGGAAAAAACAAAATGTGCAGGACACGGGGCCATGCTGGGGAATGGGGACTTGTCCCGTTACAGCCAGTGGCACGGCCAGCCGGTGCCGGCAGCCATGCCAGGACCGCCCGGCCATCCTGGGAAGGGAGTACCCGGGCTCTGTGCCTCGACCAGGGGCAGCATCCGAGAGCCACGGCAAGTTTTCGTGCTGGCCACCCTCACGGCGCTGCCCTGCAGATGCTTCCCCATCCCTTCCCAGGCGTTTACAGTCACAAGAGCCCCAGCACCAAGCTGGACAGAGCCAGCGGGTTTGCCCTTCAGCTTGCACTGGCAGAGTGGGAAGCGATAAGGGCTGTTAAAGTCACTGCAAATCTAGTCCTAAGTAACTTAGGTGCCGACATCCAGACCCTGCTCCAAGGGGGAAAACCCCGCGTTTGGGTGGTGAACACCCTCATTTTGTCCTGCCCTAACTCCCCTAGTGGTGAACCCACGCTGGCTGGTATAAATGGGATAAACCAACCTGTGGTACCACCCATCATTACCGTCCACGCT
>NW_008825105.1:1940371-1954633 GCF_000699105.1 Pygoscelis adeliae
GCGGGGGGCGGGGAGTGGGAGCGGCGCCCCACCCGAAAAAGCCGCAGTGGTGGGATAAAGCGGCTCCCGGCAGCACCCAGCCACTTGCAAAACACACAGCGCGGGGGAGATGCAAACATACGGCTTTGCTATTTTGGGGGGGCGGGAGGGGGATGCTAATATCCCAGGGAACGCTGCCCGGCCATGGGGAAGGGGTCGGCAACCTTGTCCCCTTCGGCGGTGCCACCGGGATGACTGCCCTGCGGCTGCGCAGCTCTGCGGGCACTGCCCTCCCCACCTTCCCCGGCTTGTTTTGCTTAAAATTGGGAGGTCTGAATTCTTGCTGGATGCTGTCGTTTGAGATTCAGGAAAGGCCGGTTCATCGGTCTCCTCCGTCCAGCGCTTCCAGGAGCGACAGGTACTTCCGATTCATGAAATGCAAGGCAAAAAAAAATGCTTTTGGGGTCGAGGGGCTCTGACAATGCAAACAGAGTGAGGAACTGAAATTGCTGTCCCAAACCCAGCCTGGCTTCTGGGCCAAGTGCGCTGGGAATGTTAAAAAATAATCAGGAAGGTTTTCTAGACAGGAAAAAAAAAAGTCCCAAACACATCCTTAGCCTGCGCCCTTACAAGTCCCTTAACTCTTTTTCCCCCCCTAAATGGGGAGGGAAATAGTGTGGTTTTTTGCTTTGGTTTGTTTGGGGGGGTTGTTTGTTTTGTTTGTTTTAAAACTTTGGCCTCATTAATTTCCAAAAAAAATTTCCCCCCAATAAAAGGAAAACATGGAAAGAAAAACAAACTATTAGAAAAGAGAGGAGGGAGGAAATGTTATTTAAAAGGTTACCAGACCACATCATTTTCCAATGATATTATATACTCCCTGCAGTATCCAAAATATATATGGGCCTTAGGCCAAGAATGTAAAAAAAAAGAAGAAGAAGAAGAAGAAAAAAAAGAAAAAAAAACACCCAGCGTAGACACAACATCTGGACAGAGGCTGAACAAAACCTCCATTTATCACACTTAATCCTGCAATGAAGCAGTCAACAGTTTACTTCTGTTTTGCTAATTTAGCTGCTTTCATGCTTCCGAGGTGGAAAAGCCGAAGTAAAAGCTTTGAATTAAGTGTCACTTTGTGAAGCTACTTCTCCTTTTTCTCCTCTTCTTTTTATAAAACTTTATTCTCCGTTCTTTTTTTAATCCCGTTCTTTTATTAATTCCACCTTCCCTGCCCCCTCCTTCTCCCCCCCCCTCCCCTTTTTTTTTTTGGGCCAGGATCGTCTCTAGAAAATGGTGGCACAGCCCGTACGGGCAAACCCACTGAATCCTGCCCCCGTCTCCACCCAGACACACACAAACCCCACCAGGGTCGGTGCCAACCTGCCCAGAACGGGTCCAGCACCCGTGGGATTCGCGGCTCTTCAGTTCCTCCGAACGTCAGGGTACCGGTTTAGCTGCCCGAACCCAGATGCGTGTGCCCAGAGCCAAGCCCCCAGGTTGGAAAAGTTTGAGCCGTGCGGTTCATATGGCCCAAGAGGTGTGTGCGTACAAACCCGCTCTCAGCTAGAAACCGCCTCGGAGGGGGGTTTTCAATGGAAAATCGGTTTTCTCCCATGCCAATATGGGTAGCGAGGGCTTCTGTGTGTGCAATGTGCCTTTTTCCCCGGGAGTCGTTCAACTTTTCATTGAAAACCAAACCATACCAGGGCCATGCCTCCCCCCTTCCCTTCCAAAAAAGCAGTGGCCATCCTGGGAAATTCAAAGACCGGGGTTTGGGCGCATCCCCCCGGCTCTCCTCCCGCTGCCGCGTTTTGGGGTAGCTCTGAGACTGATTTGTCTTCTCCCCTGAAAAGAGCCCATGTTTTCAGTAGAGGAAAAACCCATTTCCTGACCTACTGCGGTGCAAATATGAGTACGTACATATGTCTGCCTGCTATCTTCCACACCCACAGCTCCTACAATTAATTACAGAGGCATATTTCGCTGTCCTCGAAGAGACTCTTCCTTCCGACTAGCTATAAAGTACCTGACACCCTGTTTTGGGGTTGGTGATGATAACAACAACCACAGCATTAACCACAGCCCATCTCCATCCCCCCAGGAGTTACGGACTCCGGAGGATTCTTGTTCAGCTGCTTAAATACGGACGTGAGCCCAAATCTAGGCTCTCGAATTGGAAAAAATTTGGCCGCTCAAGCTGTATTGCCCAAAGGATGAGTGGTTTGGGGCTCCCAGAGAGGAGGCTGTTTTGTCTCATCCTGATGTTTAATTAAAATTAAGGAGCAAAATCCAGTTTCTGTTGGAAATTCAGCTGTTTCCATCACTGGGACAGCATTATGCGGCATGCAGCCCAGCCAGCGCCGGGCACAGCCTTTACAGGAGAGGAGGGTAAAACATCCCTGTATATCCAGCTGGAGCAGGGTATTTGCACGTATTTAGTAAACACAGTTATTTGTCTGCTCTTGTAGCTTCTTCAGATTATTTTTGTTGTGTCAAGAGCAAAAGATACAACAAATATCCACCCTCAGAGGTTTAATTAATATTTGTTAAGACCAAAATAGCCTACCCCTCAGGATCTGCAGGGTGTCCTGCCTGTTTCGAGCTGAACATTATCAGGCAACGCTTAATGCAGCGTGGGGAATTAGGTTTATTTTGGGGGCTGTCTGGTTCTCTGCTATTGTTATATGTACGGTATTGCTGTCGTTTCCCTTGACTTGATGTGGTTTCATGTGTGTGTCAAAGGCTGGCTTGTCTCTATAGACACTACTTATTACTGTTTTATAAACTGGAAGAATAATGAACTAACTAACTAACCGAGTGCTTTAAGATCTGCAAAGAAAAAGCCTTGTGTTGTGCGAAATGCAAAAATATTAATAGCTTATCCAGAGCAGCTTGCTGGTCCTGAATGCTGGTATTCAGAAGTGACACACGCTGCATACCTTGTCTAACAGACACATCAATACAAGATTAGATAAGGAACAGCACATTCAGGCTGTCTAGAGCAAAAAAAAATGTACCTAGCTTTGAAAAACAGGAGTGGAAAATTGCCGGCATGCACAATATTGTTACGGCCTCCATCCCTGCTTCAATGGACTAATTTTATGAAAACATGCATCGGTCTGAAACCAAGCAACAAGTCACCCTGCCACGTCTGACTTCATAAGAACCATGGGATCAGCCGTGCCCTTTTGGGGCAGATATGCCGTATGCAGAGTCAGTGTCCACAGATATTTAGTACTTAATACATAATAGTGTGGGGCCCATAATATTAATATGATGAATTTTCTCTGTCTGTAGGAGGGCAAAGTCATATAACTGAGTTAAGCTGTTTGAAATAGGAGTTACAAGTGGTAACAGCCAGGCCTTTTCTTTTCGCAGGTGTCAACCTCTGTTCACAGAGTGGCAAGCTGCGGGCTCCCTCCCACGCGTGGAGTTTAGTCCTCACTTCTTATTTCTGGACCCAAACAGGAGGTAAATCAGCCTGTGCCAGTCAGCGTGGCTTGGCTTCCCTTGGTGCATGCTGTGGTCATGCCACCACCGTCACCCACTGCATGCAACCCCCCCAGGCTCCTGCCTCCTTCAGAGCACGGCTACGTCCATCTGCTTTGGGTGTAACCAGTAAAAAACTGCTCAGAGGCCTTTGGGCTCCTGGCACAGCCCTCTTAAAACCCACAAAACAATATTAAAGTGTAACAGAACGAGCCCTGATTTGTTGCTTTCTGGACCTGCCCGTTAGCTCGAAGAACAGGCGTTTCCCATTTTGTTCCATCCTAGCAAACTTTTGCAAGGCTTTGAGCTATTTCCCTGAAGGGATTTTTCCCATTTCTTTCCAGAAGCTTGTCTTAGATGGAAAGAAGAAAGCCATACGGCCATGCAGAAGTTGTTCCCTTACGTGTCCTGCCCAATCCTGCCAGCTGTAGATGTTGAAGGATATTTTGATATAACTTAGCTAATGCATCTTAGCGTCCTGCCGCAAGCTTAGCAATTGTCAATTCAATACATCCTAGCCAGCTGCCGATAATAAATAATCACATTATCTTTTCCTCCTTGAAAAGACAAGGTCTGGCAGCTTGCACGCGTTTGCTGCCCAGGGCACGGCCGGACCAGAGACCCCCCAGCCCCGACTCGCAGAGGCCACGGCTGCGCCCGCGGTCCCCGAGGCCACGCAGTCTCCCCGGCGTGACGTAACCGCCGCTGCATTCCCACGGCTCTCCAGTGCACAGACAGACTATTTCAACCCTAGCATGTCGCTCCGGGGTCATCCGTTCATGTTTACTGTAGGGGAAGGAGGCCGCTGCAAACATTCCTCCTTGGTGCCTCACCCGGGCGGGAGCTCTCCCACCGCGTCGGGCAGCCCCGGCGCCCTGGGAAAGGCTGTCGGACGCGGCGCCCAACTCTGCCCACCTCGCGCAGGTGCAGCCGGCAGGGAAAGGGCCCCGGCTGGCCTTTCAGAGGCCCTTTTGTTGCAATGAGGTTGGTGGGGTTCAGGATCAGACCCGTGAGCCTTTGCATGAAGGGCCTGGCCGTGCTGGCCCCTTCCTACGATGGAGTGGGCTGCATTTCCCCAGAGGCACGGCCACGGCAGGAGCTCGGCCCCGATCCTTTTGCATCCTCACACTCAGGGTCTACTGCAACATCAGCACTAGGCAGGGGGTTATGGCCCCCAGCTCCCTCCCCAAATCAGCGGGCAAATCCTCTCCCGGGGGCTTTCTCCCCTCTCAGTACCTCCTGCCCCAGTGTGGTTAATAAATGATAGTCCAGCAAGTGCTTCGAGCTGCAGCACTGCTGCCCAGCCGTCGGCATCCCTTCCCCAGGGTGTCGAAGCCCCCCCTGAAGCTTTCCGTCAGGGAAACCCCCACACATCTGGCAGGAGCTCCTGTCTATCCCCGCTGCCCCGTTGCCATGCCACAGTGGAGCTGCCGAGGGAGGGCAGGAGGTGGATGGGAGAGGTCTGCAGGGAGAGCAAACACCCCAACTGTGCCAGCGAAGCTGCCTGCTTGTGCTCCAGCTGCCGCACAAAGAGCCCACTTGGACCCACCTTCACTAGTCCGCGGCTCAGCAGGGTTTTGGCAGGAGGGGCCGTGCTCATTGGGAGCTTTGGGGAGTGAATTTGGCCCTACCTGGGAGAGGAGCTCTGGTCCCTGAGCCAGGCTGGGAGCATTGCTCCTTGGGCTGGTGCAAAGGGGATGCTCAGCTGACATTTGGTAACCCCCGACATGGAGAGTAAATAGCCCAGTTCCCAAATCCACCCATTGCCCTCCATGCACAAAAAGCATCAGTGCCCCAGAAACAGGGTCTGTCAAATTACAGCAAAAATAAGCCCTCTGCTCGGCTGGGAAGCTCCTCTCTCCCATGCTGGGAGGGGAATTGCTTCCCCTCCTGCTCAGCCAGGACTCCTGGTGGGAGAGGGACCTCCGGAGCCGCTCGGCTTGCTGTCTGCGCTGCACGGCTGGTATTTACAGAGGCAGCGCAGGGCTGCTGGGGCGAACGCTGTGCAAACAGGCTCCGGGAGGATCCCCCGCCCTGGAGAGCCTACGGACTAATTGGAACAAAGGAAACCTTTGCAGAGGGGGAAAGGGGACAAAGAGCCTCCAAGTGCTTTTCCCAAGGCCACCTGTGGCAGGGACGGAGCTGGGGGGGGACACTCGAGACCGAGTCGCAGGCGCTTCATGGTGGGCTCGGGCCACCTTCCCCCCAGGCAGCCCAGCGACACGGCGGGGAGTTAGCAGCCCCTGGCTGAGCGAGGTCTGGCGAGATGCTCAGTGAGCAGAGAGGGCACGTGTAGGGGGGGAAAAGGGGAGCGAGTTTCTCCGTGTGCCTGGTTTTTCCCGGACCCCCCCCTTCCCTCCGCTGCGCTGTGCTGTACCAGGCTGTGCAGACACACCGCTCCCTCCTTTCTGGCCTCCCTTATAAAACACCTCAGCTGGGGGAGACGCCAATAAGCCCAGCCACCAGCCCCACGGCCTCATCCAGCAAAGCTCCCCCCGAAAAGTCCGAGCAAGGCATACCCCAGCTCCTGCTCCTCTGCTACCTTACATGCCCCCACGTATGCCAAGAAATCCCAGTTTTTGCTAAGAAAAGTAAGAAGAGAGTTTCTGGCCCAGATAGTTTTGTTGCCTCAAACGCTTTGGCCCAAAGGGACAACTTGCAGCCAGGCAAACTCCTCCACCGGCAAACGCCGGCTGAGCATCCCCGGAGAAACACCTCCTGTACCCCGGCTGCGAATCTGGCCCAAGCCACCGGCTTTACCTCCGCGTCTGCTGATGCTTTAAAGCAGCCTCTTTAAGGTTGTTGTCTCATGCAGTTTTCTTTTTTCGTATTTAATATTAATAGTAATGACTGTGGCAGTAAGATAATAAGCTTCAGTCAGATTAGAAGGGGGTCGGCTCTTATCTGTGACTGCTGAAGACGCATGTCTTTCACCTGCTCCTTTAATATCCCCCATCTTTCATTCCTACCGCCGAGCCCCCTCCCACTGTCCTAGAACAAAAGGGGTATTATTGTCCGGGGTCTTTTCAGGCTGGAGCCAGGAAGACCTCCTCCTCCCCCAGCCGCTCCCCGAATGTGCAGCAGTTTGAAATGAGCCTTTTTCCTTCCCCGGCAGGAGATTAGCTCGGTTTGACAAGGCGGTGAACTTTAGGCAGGGTGAAATAGGGTCTCCTTGGGGAGTGGAGGCAGTTCAGCCCTGACTAATTCTGACAAAGAGAGGCACCAAAAAAAAAAAAGAGAAGGACAAAAAAAAAAAAAAAAAAATCCCTGAAAAAAAAAAAATTAAAATAAGAAAAACAACCGAGCTGGAGAGGAGGCAGGGAGGGGGAGGCTCTGGGGGAAGGAGGGAGCACGGAGGCGGCGGGGAAGGAAGGAGGGACGGGAGGCCAGAGGGCACGTTCCGGAGCGGGGCTGGGCTGGAGCTCTGGGGTTTGCTTCCTCGGGTCTGGCCTTGGAGGAGGGAATCGCCTCCCCGTGACTCCCCGGCCAGCCCCGACACGGCACAGTGTGAACGGCTGCCACAGGGAACAGCCACCACGGGGAATCTGCTGCTCTGGGTTGACTTTCTCCTGAAATCTCCTTTCTTTATATTTTTAAAAGTTCTTTGGAAACCTGTTAAAATTAACACTGTGGAAGCAGTACCCAAGACTCGCAGCTTTCTTTTAAAACGCAAGATGAAGTGTCAAGCTGCTGTGGCCAAGGTAGATGGTTTAAACAAAAAAACCCCCAAACCCCCAAAAGTGAAAATCAGGATTTGAATGGAAAGAAACCAAACTGATTTCCTTTCAAAATGCTGTTTGTGCATCAAAGGTCTGAGTTTGTGCAGAGACTTGTGATAGTGACGTGCCCAGGGTGGAGAGGGTGTAGATGAGCCGGGGAGTGACGTAGGTAAGGGATTAAAGGAGAGAGATTGGCAGAGGAAAAAGCAAACTGTTTCATACCGCAGTATGGTCAGGGATGTCTTCCATCAAAAAAAGGCTTTAAAGCGATGCAGAAAAGGGTCACAACAACTGAAAGAAGGAAACGTAACCTGGAAGGTGGTGGGGTCTGGCAGAAGACCAAGGCACTGCGTGTTTTGAGTGCTCAGGGCAGAGAAAAGGGAAGCTTTTTCTGTGGCCTTGCCCTAGCACAGCAACGGTGCCCTGTGCAGGTGGTGCCTCACGTAGTGGTTCATGTAATATGGATGGAGAATCAACTTGGAAACATCCTGGAGCGATTTCCTGGGGCAGGGGGGCAGGGGGAGGGCACCGTGTTCCTCTGCAAGCTGAGAAACTTTTATATTTAATAGGCTTTTAGTTTGCAAATGTTTGCAGATGAAAAGTTCTGTGTCAGTCTTCCCCACTCTGCATATAGATTCACACAAACACTACTTTTTTTAATATATACATATGTACACTCATGCACACATGTCCACGTACATCTACTCTAACTAGGAAAAGCAGGCATGTGAGATGAGGTCTTGGCAGTCTGAAATCCCCTATCAAAGGGGAAAAGAGGAGGAAGAGGCTGCGCAGACAAGCCTGTGCACAGGAGAGGTCTGACCCAGCAGCAGAGACCAGGACAGGGCTGAGTCCAGACCTCAGGTTCTGGATTAACTTGTCTCTCAAAATGCCTTTTGAGCGCCACGGAAGGGGGTCTCTCACACCAACTTGTCCCCTAACACACCAGTGAACTGTCACTTGGGATGTTCCTATCTGAGCTCTGAGTTTGGATTCAGGACCTAGACAGCCAACCAAGGCTGCTGTCATCAATTCTTGCTGTTGTCCTGGCCCATTTGCGCACAAAGGTGTGTTTTCCGTGGACAGCACCAGCCCTCCTCCCAGCCTGGTGCTGGCTCCCTTCGCTATCACCCACCTCTGGACCCGTAGCACCCGTGTCCCGTTGCTGCAGGCTGCAGGGTGAGGTAACGACCTCCAGTAACGCATCCCTGCAGGCAGCACCCTTCTGTGCTTCCCTTTGCTCCCGGTGTCCCAGCCCCTGTCCTGCAGGACATGCCACATTGTGCAGGACATTTCCTGCCAGTGGCTTGGCAAACCCCTGAAATCTCCCCGTCCTGCCAGGAGATTCCTCCCTAATACTCATTAAGCCGCTTGCAAATCCCTGGCTGAACATGGCTGCACAAGTTTAATAAAGCAAAAGACAGATGCCATCAATCATGTGGGCCCACCACACATCTGGGGGAAATCCAGGGCCATTACTCTCCTTTCTTCTCCCCACCTTCATGTCCCAGCACTCAATATCCCAGGAGTTACGCGGGACAGGTCTGCTCCCCTCCTGGGCTTACTGCACCCTCTCCGCGCCTCCACCCCCCGGGGTGCTTTCCCTGCCCCTGCTCCCCATCACCTGAGGCCCAAACCTTGCACAACTGCTAAAGGGGCTTTACGCATTGCATAAGCTCTTTTCCTCTGGGCAGTGGGATTTCCATCTTGCAGCCAAACTTTTTGCTCTTTGAAATGAGCAGGGAGGTCCCCACAAAGGGCCAAGCGCAGAGGAAGGACCTCACCGCCCCGTTTTGGTTGTGCAAAGCAAGACAGGGGCCAGGGGGGGAAGGAGAGCAGGGAGAAGGCACGGGAGGCAGGGGAGGAGAGCAGAGGCTGGCGCTTTATCCTCGCACCTTTGCATTGCACCCTCTCTTTCATTTTCGGCATTGCCTCCTGCTTGGAAGCGGCGGGAGCGGGGAGGAAGACGATCCCTTCAGCAGGGCTCAACACGTAGATTTTTGGTTTGAATTCAGACGATGGCACCTACGCTCCCCATCTGGAACAAATCCACACCTTTACTCAACTGCTTCCATCAGGTGGGAGACAACATTTATTGAGCAGATGTTCACTTTGGAGGAGTCAGGACCTCGCTGGTGTGTCTGAGCAATGCACGGCCCGAGTATGCGCTTTGTTTAGGAAACGCGGCTTTCTTTTAGCACAGCAATCCTCTGCTCTGCCTCAGACACAGATACGCTAAGAAGAGCTCCCATATATTTGTTTTACAAGTTCCTGCCTTTCTAAAATCTTTATTGAAAAATACACGCAGCTAACCAACTCATCACGGTGCAATGGAGCTCACCCGCACATTAGTCCTCCAACAGACTGGTTTCTTTTTGCGTTTGCAGCCCTAATAGTAAGGTGAGAGGCAGGTGAGAAAAGCGTGGTTCACAGGTGGATTGATTGATCGATCTGCCCCGCTTTCTTTTTGGGCAATCGGAGATAACTTGTCATCTGAGGGTGACAAGGGTGCATTGCCCTGCAGATGGTGCAGTGTTGGTGTGTGCATGTGCATGGATGTGGTTTCCGTAGGAGGCTCTGTCTCAGTGGTGGAAGATTAGCGAAGAGCCAGCGGTCACTTGATTTTGGATAGGTACGCTCAGCTGTGCCTATTTCTCTAGATCTCCAGGTTGAGCTGGTGTCACCAGGAGGACATGGCCTCCTCGAGGTCTTTCCTATTTCCAAGTGTGGGTGGGAGCACAGGTTGGGCAAGGAAAAGCTGCCTGGGATGGAGAATAGTGGGGCAAAGGGCATGTAAAGATCCTCACTAGCCTAAAATCAGGCCAAGCCGCATGGTCAGACGCAACTTCCAGAGAGCCTCGAGGCCACATCGAGGATGGCGATTAGCACTATAGGACGACGGGCATGTCCCGCTCCTGCCTCAAACCTGCTTGAAAGTGAGGATTAGACCTCTCCTCCCGCCGCATCCCTGGGCTGCGACGGGAAATTCCTGTCTATTTGCTTGGTGTTGAGACCACAGGGAAGCCAGGAAAATAGCCCAGCAGGAACCACTGCTTAACTAAAGCTATCTGTTAAATAAAGTGGTCTTTAAAGGTTTAGTGAGGCTCTTCCCCCACCAAGTCTCCAGGGCTCGTGCTGTCAGCCGTCCCCTGGGTGCCAGCGGCATTGCCTTGACTGGCAGCTCCGAGTGATAGACAAATAGATCTGGCAGCTTTGGCTCCCGCACAAAGTTCTGCCAACTGCCAAACGCGCTTCTCATTTCTGTTTTGCAAAGGCCTCGATATGTATTTATAAAAAAAAAACCACAACAGAACAGAGAGATGGAAGGATTTGATGATCTGATCTCTTTATGCATGCCCGTGCTTATGAACAAGGATGTGTTATTGACTAATACAGCGTCATGGGACTGGAATAATGCGCAGGGTTTACTCCGTTTTTGTCTCCATCAGCCTCAGAGGGATCTAAACATGTTAGAGCTGAACAGTTTAGTGCAGCCAGCTGGGACGTCAGGGCTCCCGGGTCCCTTTCCCAGCTTGTGGAGGGTGAATTTGTGTGTGGTTACAGAGCACGCAAAAGCCAAACTCTTCCCTCAGCCCTGCGAAGGGCTCAGTGTGGGAGCTGGGACAAGTCACCCCAACTCGTGCAGTGCTGTTTTCCGAGCAGTCAATGGGGAGGATGGTACCTGTTTCCCAACAGGTTGATGTTGAAGTGGAAAGTGTTACCTAAAGGTATTGAGATGAGCAAAGATTGGCTTCATGGCACCCTTCAGCTCAGCACAGGGGCTTAAGATATTTAGATGTGCTCATGGCTTGTCCTCTCTTGTCCTCCTCATAATGCCCCTTCCTCCCCGCAGGCTTCCACCTCACCCCTTTGGCTCAGACCACACCGTCACACTGAGCACAAGAGGATGCAGAAAATAAGACTCCGATGGCCCGTTTCATCCCCGGTGCTGCTCTCCGCTGGTGCAGGGAGGGAAGCGTCTGGGCCGGAGCCCGTAAAGGGCCAGGCTGATTTCAGCAGGCGCCGCACAGTCCGGCCGGGCTCCCGCCAAGTCGCACATGTGGGATAGATTAGCCACAGTGGCTTAGAGGGGCTTCTCTCGCTGCCACTCACCTATCCGCCCGTGTGGCAGAGGGGATGGCAGAAAGGTTTTCACAGCTGGAATAAATTGCAGGGAGGAGGAGGAGGAGGGGTTTGGGAGAGACAAAAAACAACATTGAACTCAAGATGGAAGAAAGACAGTATTAGCGGAGGTAATGGAGAAAATATGTGTGTGTGTGAGAGAGAGGGTATTTTATTTACAGTCTGTTTGTTTGGTGTTGCCCACACACGGTGAAAGCTGGGCAGTGGCTGGATTCCAAAATCCCAGCAGGCACTTTGGCTTGGAGAGGTAAAGAGAAGTAGAAAGAGGGAAAAAGAAGGGAAGAGGGAAATACAGAAAGAAGGAGAGAGAGATGGGATTAGGAAAGGAAACAATCAAGTGGCACTTCTTTGGACAGTGAAGGCATTTAGTGGATGGGGTGATGGAAGATCGCTGGGACTGCCTTTGCCTCTGCTTGTGGTGGAGATGACTGGACAGGGAGATCCCTGGACATTTGCTTGCCGCCTCCGGCAAACCGTTGCAGTTGATGACATCTTCCTCAAGGGATTTCAGTGCAAAAAAGCACTCTCCATCCTTCCAGAGCTGAGCCAGCTATGGTTTCTGGGCACAGGGTGCCTCACCTGCATTGCTGCTTGGCCTGCGAGCAGAGGTCCAGGGACCCCTACCCCGAGCCCAGTGCCATGCTTAACACTGGGGCGTCCTACAGCACCGCAAGCACTACCATGGACATGCAGAGCCAATATCCCAGCTCTCAGAGCTTGGGTTAGGGGCAGCCAGAGCTGAGCACCAACAAGAAAACTGGTGCAAGCTTTGCCCTCCCCAGGACATCCCTGGATCCAGCCATGGCTCCTCCCAGCACAGCAAAAGTTGCTCCTTCCCAAGCCCTCTCCATCTGCTCCCCATTGACGGTGGCACAAGCTTTCAATTGATGGTCATTAGTCAGCTTTACCCAGCCGTCCCCTCCAAACCTGTCATGCTTCAGACATGAAGAGCCACCCTGGGGCTGCACGTCCCACCAGGGCCCTCGATGTCTGCCTGGGGACAAGGGAAAGGGAGAGGAGAAGGGGAAGGTACTCTTGGTGACAGTGGCATTGCCACCCGAGGAGCCCTGGCAGTTGTCACTGACCCCTCTGCACATCCCTGGGGAGGGATAAGACAACCCAGAACTCCCCAGCGAAAGGTTTTATTCTTCACCCTCTCCCCCCGCCCCATCTCATGAAATATTGGAATTAATATAATAACACACCTTAATAATATTATCCCTTGTCGAGTCCATAAAAGGCCCCTCTTGCATTACGGCATTTGAGAGACTATTAAGTTTTAAGGCCACGAGACCTCCGTGAAGGAGAGAAGTCATTTCCATTTTTTTCTCTTTCGAGGGTGCTGGGGTTTATGGGGCAGCCAGCAACCAGGATTGACGAGGCTTCTGCATGGCAGCACGTGGGCCACCACGCTCACTGGGGAGGCCAGGGCCCAGGGCAGCGGGGACAGGGGGCCCGGCGTGTCCCCAAGGATGGGGCTGGCAGTAACGTGGGCTTAGTGTGACTGATGCATTTTTTTGCACTCGGTTCTTCCCAAATCCCAGGCTTTCTTGCAGAGACAGGTGTTTAGGAGAAGATTAGGCAATTGCTTTGACATACAATGGTGTGAGGATGTGGGATGAAACAGGCAATGGGCTTGAGATCCTCTTGTGCATTTCTATCCCTCTACACGTCTGAGCATGCAAATATCGCAGCTGAGTACAGAGTAACTGGATAAATTAAGCACCCTTGACTCTGGAGCAGACCTGTTTGTTATTTATTCTGTATCTCTCTAGCCGTAGGGGCAGAAAAAAGGTAAATATTTTCATTTCTATCCTATAGGAAAATAGCCCACCTGTCCTGTCTGCATGTTCTGGTTCTGACTCCATGTGAGAGCAGAAATAACGCCCTGGTCACACAAACAGTCCTGCACAGGTTGGGCAAAGTGACCTTGTCCTCAGGAAGGCTTGGGGTGCATGTAAAGATTGCAGAGACAGGCAGAGCTGGGAGACTACTTGTTTTTTCCAAAACGCAGTCCAGAAGTGAGCACAACTCAGTCCAGAAGTGATCTGAGCATTCATTCCCCAAAATCCAAAGCTTTAAGGATTTTGGATATGGTCGGGTCACTGTTGTTGGCTAGGATTTGGGGGCTATTTGGCTCAAATCGCTTACTGCTCAGCAATGAGGCGCAGAGCTAAGCAAGACAGAGGCCTGGTTCATGGGGCTATTTGCAAGCAGGTACTTTGGCATGTGCGCAGCTTCGCTGACAAGTGGATACCTCTGTTTATGCAGCCCGGAATTGCATTTGGCTTAGATTTAGCAAAGCACTTTGTCTCAAGTGCTTTGCTAAGCAGGGATGGACTTCACCCTGCTCTCTGAGTTAAGCAGGTGCTTATGCACTTTGCTGAACTGGAGGCACAGAAACCGCAGTGGCTGCAGAGCAAACACAGCCACCCGCTGCTGAGTTTTCCTGAAGGCAGGATGGTGTCCTCCTGCCAGCCCCAGGACACGAGCTGCCGTCCGGGCAGGCTGGCGGCATCCACCGGCTCCCACCGCGGTGAGCAGGAGCGTGGCCGTGCTTGCCACGTGTGCGACTGCAGGAGAGGGGAATGAAATGCAGCTCTGCAGCGTGGTGGAAGTGAACGCCCCCCGCTCTGGGGCAGGTCTTGTGAAAATGCAGAAAGGGTGGAAAATTCAGCATTTTGCCTAGAAATAGGTGCAGTGACTGCACCCAGTGCAGCCTGGGGTCCCTTCTGCTGAGAGCAAGTGGACAAAATGCGGGGGGTGGGGTGTTGTGCACTCTCCTTTCCCTTTCATCGCTGCTCACCCTCATTTGAGAGTAAAACACCAACAGGATTAAAATGCAAAGACCTGATCCTGCTCTTGCGGAGAGCAGTGCAGAAGCTGTCAGTGACAATGGTGGTGACACAAAGCTGGCTTGTGTTATCTGGGG
>NW_008825105.1:1954661-1961287 GCF_000699105.1 Pygoscelis adeliae
TGTGCCAGGAGAGAAAGGGTTTTGCAGAGTTTACGGTTAATAACGTGCTAGCGTTTGGGGGTTTCCTTCACAATTTTTCTGTGCCGTAAGAATTTAAGGGATTGTCCCCAAAGAGAAGCAAGGGTTCGCAGCCCCAACCTGATGGCACGGTGGGAAGACAGGAGGACCTTCACTGAAAGGCAAAGCAGATAAAAAGCAAAGTGAAAAGCGCACATCAGTAATAACGGTCCCTCAGTGAGCGAAGGCAAAAGGAAAACCAAAGCGAATGATGAAAGGAAAGGAGAATGTAAAATTTTCTTCCCTTTCTGCAGGAGTATCATACTGATTTTGAGCAGCTGGTTAGATTCAGAGAACTATTTACTCCAGATTTCTGCCTCTGCTGAATGCAGCAGAGTTGTTTGTGATTTACCCCCAAGTTAAGGAGCCTGCCGTTTCCTGGGTTGCTCCCCCAGCCTGTGCCATGCGGGGAGTTCAGCATTGGCACTGGGATCTCAGAGTTTCAGTTTCCTCACTTCTGGTTGCTGTGTTGCCAAAGAAGGGGCTCATGAGAAATGCGTATTTTTTTCCTAAAGCATAATTTCACAAAGATAGGGCGTTACAGAAAAATCTCCACCTTCACTAAAAAACAAATAAAACATCCTTCTGATTGCCAAGAAGAGTTTGAAAATGTGACCACTGCAGGCTCAAAAAACCAGAAGGCCAATTAAAAAAAAAACCCTTTAACATTTATTATTATGTAAAATCTCATGCTCTTTAGGGCAATCTCATGATTATGAAGGGGTCAGGGGAACTGATTTATGATTAGAGAGCTCTTGGCATCGGCAATATTGTATATGTTTTAATTTTGAACCTTAATAATCCATCCAATATGCAGCACTTGATCATGACACTCATTTCTCACATATAATTTTCCAAGACTACACATCCACCTTCACCTCCTCTCTAACATATACACCCGCCTGCGCCGCACCAAGTAGCTGTTAAACCTGTTCCCTGCGCCAAAGTCAAATGCAATCCAACTTTTCCCTTTCAAATCAACCCTCCCAAAAAAAGCCCAGCGGGACGCAGTGCCGCTGCCATGCCACGCAGCCCCGGCGTGGCTGCGAGCAGTGCTTCATTCCCCTTTCACAGACCGAAAAGACCTGCTTTCTGCAGCAGCGCTAAAGCAGTCGGTGCTCTCGCCAAGTGGACGTTTCTACGTAGGTGAAGGGAAAACCAGGCATTTCTCTGGATTTTTTGTGAATTCTTCTCCTGAAAGGGAAGAAGAAATCCTGACCTTTTTTTCTAAAATCTTGCGTTTGTAAAGATACGTTGCGTTTGCTCATTGGTGTTGATCGCAAGGTGCCTTGTGCCTCGCACAGAAGCATCAAATACCAGGTACTGCCGAGACAGCGTGTTGGGCCACAGTGCCCTGACATGCATCAAATTACAACCCGTGTCCACTGGCATGAAAGAAGGGGAAATCAGGGCTGGTGGATTAACACCGGCCTGAGGAAGAGACACCACTGCCCTGGAAACCTTGATCGGTGAGGACACATGAGGGTGATGGTGTGTAGCTGGATGGAGGCGGCTCGAGGTCTGTCCTGCTCTGATTTAACAGGATTCCCTTTCAAACAATCCCAAGATGCGACTGCCCTGCCCAGGATGCCCTCCTTGCCTCTGCGGCCATCTCCCCTCTCCTTCTCCCATTCGAGGTGTTTATTTAATTGTTTTTCCTACTCCTCGGTGGCAGCGCTTCCCTGCCATTAAACCCTGCCATCCGCGTTCTGACTGTGTAATTTAAAGCTATAGTTAAATTATGACTTCTCTGAACCTGTTGTGGCACTGACGCATAACCCTAATTAAATGATCACATCCATTCTAAAGCCAGTCTTTTCTCCCCTCAAACGTTAATTACAACATAAGAGGCTTTAATGGCTCGCCTCACCTCCAGCTCCTCGAAAGAAAGGTCATGCGATTAATTTTCGTCATTAATCTTTTCCCAATGTGGACATTGTGCTGTCACTGGAGCCTATTAAACTCCCTTTGTCCCCCTCCCCTTCTTCTCCCTTCTCCCCTCTTCATTCCTCCCCCATCCCTAAGTGAATGAGAGAACAAAAATATTTAAGCTCCACTTTGGCTCTGGTGCTTTCTCGGGGTGAGCGGGGCTTGGGATGGCGGCGGTGGAATATGTGCTGGGAGATGTCCCATGTCCCACCATCGACCTGAGAGCGGGCTGAGGGTGGAGACGCTGCTCTGCTGCACAGGGGACAATTTGGGGGTGGTGGGGACCCCCTTGAGAGCTGCACAGGGCCCCGGGGTGGCAACGCGAGGGCATGGCCACCTCCACGGTGGTGGAGGCTGCTGAGGCTTTGGTGGTGCGGGCAACTGCTAGAGAGACCTCCAGCTAGCAGGGGTGGGTAGGCGCCGGGACCAGAGCCCAGCGCCGCAGGAGAATCTCCCTGGTGCACGGCAGCTGCTGCAGCCACCGCTGGTAGTGGGGCCTGTTTCAAGGCCCTTTTTTTTTCCTTTTTTTCCAAAGGAAATGGGCGTTTTTCTAAACTCCACAAAATCGGCTTCAGTGACTTAATCCCCTGAACCTCGGAGCAGGTCTTATTTCAACCTGCACCAGGCAGGCCTTGTTCCTTGGAAGATGGGCGGGAGGGGGGCGGGTGGGGAGCGGAGCACACGTTTAGCTAATTTGCAGTATTGTTTCAGCTGAAACGAAGGTCTGAATAATTCCCTTTTATGCAGGGTGACGTAATCGGGGAACAAGTTGCTGCACGGTGGGGGCTGGCAGCGCACACGGCACCGTTTGAAATGGCTGCTTTAGGCAAAAAACGCCCCGGGATCAGTCGCGCAGCCGAGTCCAAACAGCGCCGTGTCCCCGGACTCGCAGCGTGCCCCAGTTTGGAGGGGCTGAGAGCGCTCCTGAAGGGTATGACCCACTTCCCAGTCCTCCCTCCAGCTCACTGACATCCTTTCTTCCTATTCCCAAGGACAACGACTCATGGGGGAAAATCCTGGAGTATTTTAATAAAGAGGAGACAGATGGTAGTCACCTCGCTGGGTAAATATGTTAGTGGGAAGTGGTCCAATACCACGGTGATGAAAATAGAATAGAAGAGAGACAAGATGATCCTATTTTGACCAGGATCCTTCCTTCAATGCACCGCTAACTGGCTCCTTCGCGCCCTCAAGGGTCTCTCTGGCTTAGACATCTACCGGCACACGTGCTGGATTCAAATTCCTCTCCCTGCAAAGGGCAGGGTGCTCGCAGCCCAGCCAGCTCGTTGCACCTCTCCGGCAGGTTTTGAGCTCTTTCTGCACTCTGGGTTTGCTTGTGGCTAATTCCTGTCTCTTGCTCCAGGCCTGGGGTGAGCAAGGCAAGGAAACCCAGGCATGCTTTTGCCAGAGGATTTGTTGGTAGCAAGGGCAGGGCAAACAGCTTGGGATGAGGCTGGCAAAATCCATCCGCATTTGGGAATTTGACCAGGCACTCCTTGTGAGCATGAAGGCTGGGTGCCGAGCCCGTCTGAGTGTCTGCGGGTTGCAGCCACACAAATAGGAATCTCTGCTCTTTGTGAGCCCTTTGGGCTCCTTCCCATGGGCACTAGGGATGGTGAAATTCCCAGAAATGGGTGGTGAATAGTCTTGGAATGAGCAGACATACTCCTCCCTGGGACGGGAGCCCTGTCCCGTGGAAGCCCTCGGTGAGATGGCGGGACCTTGGTGCCTCCCACATGGTGAATTCAGCTGGTAAATACCTGATGCTGTGGGAGGGAGTTTAGTGTGTGGCTCTGGGGCTAAAATTAGCTCCGTGAACTGCCAGAGGATCCTTTCCACGGAAACAAAGCCTGGAAAGAGCTTATGTGCAAATGCGGAGAAATCAGGAAAGCGTCTGGATGCATGGCCTGGGGCTTTGCCAACGTCTCTGCACAGCCTGGGCTGGACGACGGAGTTACAGGGAAAAGAGAGGATGGCAAGCATGAAAGCAGCATCCCAAGCCAGGGTAAATTACTCCAGTTCTGCTGAGATCAATAGACCTGGGCTGATTTTCACTCACTGGGCCCTTCTCACCTTGAATGATGCTAAATCACTCGATAAGAGAACAGCAGCCAAAATATGATCTCTGCACAAGCCTCAGACACTGTAATAATAATTAATACATTTCCGACTACCGCTTTATTGTTAGAAAATAAACAGCTGATGGATAAAAGCCTTCCCATAGAGTCCTGTGCACTGGAGCACAGGAACATTGCAGTGTGTGCCCATGCACCAGCGTTAAATTTCAGACCAACTACAGAATATAACTGTGGTCTCCCTATAAAGAGGTGAAAAAAGGAATTTTTACCCCAGGGCTGATTTTTGGTTGCAGATTTTCTCTATGCATTTCTCTCACGTGAGTGAGACGGGGAGGGAAAGGGCAGCTGGAGATGTGTCAGCAAGCACAAGCCCTCTTTCAAGACATGCCGCAGTCACGGACATGGCCAGTTAGTTGGTGGCCTGTGGACTGGTGTTGATCCAAAGCTGGACCTGAACTGGGTGACGTGGCTGTGATTTAGCTTGGCGAACGCTCGCTCCATAAATACAGGTGGAGGCAGCTCCGGGCTCGGGAAAGGCTGGGCGATTTCTGGCTTGTTCAAGGGAAGTCTTTTTGGTCTCTGATGTAGGCGCATTTCTTTTCCCCCTTAACCAGCCAGCAAGGGGAAAAGCAAAATCCCTCAAAAGAGATTTGAGACTGCAGATTTTTTTCAGGAAAGTAACAACTGAGTCGCTGTCAAGAGTTGGGATAAATTTCTTCATGGCTGGGCAAAACTAGCCAGCCGAACCAAAGGGAGATAGAACCACAACAGGGTACTATTCCCGTTAATAACGATAGTATCAACAGAATAGAGGTGCTACGTTGGCCCGGGGGCTCTCTGTGCCAGCAACAGAGGCAGAAATCGCTGCTCCACCCAATCTTTATGTTGCAAAACGACAGCCTGGAGACTCGTGTCCCTCTTTTTCTGCAGAGATAGGTTTGCCACTATAAAATCCACATCAGGATTTCTGACACCCCAGGTGCTGAGGGGGTCTGGTACTTGCAGCTCAGATGATCATAATGGTTCTTCCCGGCTTTAAAAGCCAGCGACTAGGAAAATTCAGCTCTGAAGTCGGGTCTGGTTTCCGGCCCCTCGGAGGTAGCGGTGCAGAACCCGACCCGGCTCCGCTGGGAGTGGTGGGACCCGCGTGCAAGGTCTGAGTCTTTCTGGACATCGAGGAACAATGATATATTTGGGCTCATCTCTAAACAGTAACCAAAGTTTGGGGATAAAGGCAGCAGGGCGACCCAGTTTTTATTTTGTGTTTTCTACCCAAATAACCCCTTGACCCAAAACGTAGGCAGTAGCTGGCAGCGGGGCAGTGCACATCAAGGCACACCAGAATAAAAGCAAGCTGCTGAGACGGAGACCCCGGTTGGCAGCGGATGCCTGCCACGGCTCCTGCCAAAACACCATCGCACCAGAGACGATGGCAAAACCCCTCTCGCTTCACACCACTGGCTGCCAAGGAGCCTGCCCTGGCTCGGACACCCTGCTTTTTTTTTCTCTTTGTCCCAAGGACATTGGGGACATCACGTCCGCAGTGCTCTGTGTAGCAGGATAATAATAATTAATAACCATTAGCAACAATAAGGATAATACCAGTGCCAGGCCGGACTGACTGTGCAGAAGAGACACTTTTTTTTTCACTTTAATGAAAACAATGATTTGACTTTGAAGAAAGTGACTTTTTTTTTTTAAGTGAAAGCTGAATCCGCTCCCCTGCCCCCCCGCACACTCCTTCTTCTCCCCCTCCCTCCTTTTTTTTTTTTAACTCTCCTTTTTTCTTTTTCTTTTAATACTCTGCGTTCTATCATGCAAATCCCCTTTCAAATTATGAGAGTATTAGAGCCATCAGCGGTAATGTCACCGCCACAAAATGAGAGCAGGGACTTAAGCACCTAACGAACAATGAAATGTGCGAGCCCTGGGACAGGACAATTAAGAACTGGGCTTAGCCAGCCAGGGAAATTTATTGCTATCAAATCCATATTTCTATTTTCCCCCTGAACAGTAACCTATTTGAATATGATTAAAGGGTTTCATTAGAGCCGAGAGAAAGGCCCGTGTCCCGCCGTTCCCTGTGAGCTCACAAACACGCGCTCTGCAGACCGCGCTTTGGGGAGGAGGAGGACGGGGAAGGAGGGGAGGAAGGAGCGGAGACGCGCGTGGGATGGATGTCCAGGGTCACCGGCTCCAGAGAGGGACAAGGGTGCTCGCCGGGAGCTGGACCGCTGGCACGGGCCTTTGCAAGAGCAGCAGCATCCAGAGCTTGCTCTTTCGCTGGCACCCCCGAAGGTGCTGGAGCGCCGAGGTGAGGAGAGCTGGTGGCAGCGAGGCACGGGGGTGCAGGAGGCCATGGTGCCGGGGAAAGAGGGAGCCGAGAAAGGAGCCGTGGGGCAGGCGGGAGCCAGCACCCGCTGCCCACTGGAGGGGCCCGGCATCACGGGGTGCTGCTGGATAACGGATAAATCAGGGGTTTTGGTGGGAGCTGGCAGGGTGACCCTGCATCCCCCCCCCCCCCCCCCCCGCGCACCCTCCCTTGCCGCCACCGCGCGGCGC
>NW_008825105.1:1961399-1974451 GCF_000699105.1 Pygoscelis adeliae
CCCCCCCCCCCCCCCCCCAGCCGCTCGGTGCATCCTCGCTTGCATGCACTGAGCTGTGACCGTTCTCGTGGGCACAGCATGTCACCGTCAGCTGGGTTTCTCAGGGACTAGGAGCAGTGCAGACAAGAGGACAGGGTGTGCAGACAGACACCCCTTCCTCCCTTACCCACACACGGGGTCTGTCTGAACAGTCATTCAGGAGGTGAAGGAGAGGAGAATAAGGTTTGGCCAGACGCGAATGAGCATCGAGGAGTACCTGAAACCCCAAATTGTTTCACAGTTGCTTCCCTGTCCCTCAAAAGAGGGTGTTTGTGTCCTGGGCAAACCCATATCACCATGCAAAACCCTAAATGCACAATCACAAGAGCTCTGCAGTCTAAATCACCTGTCCTGCTTATTAGCTGGAGCCCACCATTATCAGCACTGGAGTTTTTCCATCACTTTAAAGCTTTAACACCCCTAATGTTCACTATTTTTGCCATGAGACAAGTCTCTCCCCTGCTATACTATTTATTTACTCACTATTCCCACACCACAGTGCATTTATCACAAGAGTCAAGTCCCAGTTCACTAGGTCTTTTTTCAACTGAACAATATTTTCCAGCATTTGCAAGCTCGATTGAGCCGTTCATTTTTTGCACCTCAGCTTTTGGTCTTGCTGCAGAGACCATGTCACCGGAGCGAACACAGGAGCTGGGATGGACAGAAGTGAGACAGAGGGAGCAAAGGGGAAGGTGTGCTGGTTTCTGCAGCTTAGCAAATTTGGGAAAATAAAGTACAAAACTTTTGGAGAGAAAGAGAGAGAGAAAGAAAAGAAAGAGAGAAAGAGAGAGAGAAAGAGAGAAAGAGAGGAAGGAAGGAAGGAAGGAAGGAAGGAAGGAAGGAAGGAAGGAAGGAAGGAAGGAAGGAAGGAAGGAAGGAAGGAAGAGAAGCAAAGAAAGAAAGAAAGAAAGAAAGAAAGGAAGGAAGGAAGAAAGAAAGAAAGAAAGAAAGAAAGAAAGAGAGAATAGGTCTATCCCCTTGTGTACCAGCTTGAATCATTCAATACATGTGCTCTTTGCCATTGATATTTTGCTTGTAATTAGTCCAGAAAGCAACAACAATACAAGGGTTTGTGATCCTATTTTGCTGTTATTTCTGGAAGAGTTTGGCCCGTAAGAGTGCATTTCCCACCTTTCCAAGGCAGTTTATCCCCAAGTCACTGTTCTGCCAAGGCACCCTGAAAGCCCCATCTGCCTCCTTCCCCTGTGCCTGGAGAACTGTCAATTTAACACATAGGTATTTAATTTCAGACTATTGAGTGATCTGAATTGCCAGCATCACTTTCCATCTGTTTATATCATGTGCTTTTAAAAGAACAGAGAGGATTTGAACTCAGATTTGAATTTCTCTCTGTCTGTCTCTTTTCTGAGCAAATATGGATTAATTTCTCCTTGGTATTTCTCACCAGTCCTGTCCCCCCCCATGTGCAAATCCCGGCGGGTGTTGGAGCCAGGGCTGGCACGCAGCGGATGACCCCACTCCCTTGCTTTGGATATCCCGGGGGAGCCCAGATGGAGGCGTGGGGCTGAGGATGGCAAGCAGGGACGCGTTCCCCTGTGCCTTCATCCATCCGGCTTCTGGGAGGACAATCCTGCCCTTACAAAGGTGCAGATGCGCTGCTGTCACAGGGTCCCTCTCCTCTGACCCGAGTGCTGGAGGTGCTGCAAGGTTGGAAACTGCAGGAAGACGCTGCTCATCTCTCGAACGAGAGGTGGCTGCATGTCACGCTGGGTGACCGCAGGGGACACAGCAGACACCCGGACAGATCCGGGCTGCATGGCTTCTGGGAGGCTCTCGCGTTTACTGTGGGATTGTTGTGAATAATCACTGATTTGGGAAAACATCAATATTCAGGGCAGCATTTAAGCATGTAGTTAAGTCCCATTAGAGTCAATGGGACTTACGGACATGCTTGAGTTAAGCATGCATTTAAACACTTTCCTGAATGGATGCCAATAATAAGAATTAGTGTATCTCCCGGCAATTACAGAACCATAGGTTTTAAGGCCACGGAGAAACCTGCTGTCTCTCTGGTGTGACCTCCTGTGTTGCACAGCCCAGAGGATGCAGCACAGGATTTCCGACACGGGGCCCAACGTGAAACACATGTCAACGGTCCACGGCAGCACCCGGGTCCTTCCTCCCACGTCCGCACCGGCTGCTCCTGACACCTCACCTCCTCTTGCGAGAGAAGCGTGCTCCTCTTTAATTATAGCTCCGTAACGAGCTCACCCTGTGCCATGCCACACCCGCTGGCTCTCCCCGACGGGTGCCAGGCAGCGGGGAGGGCTGGCAGAGCCCGGCGGCCCCCCGGGACCCGCTGCCGATCAAGCCGGCGCGCGAGGCAGCTTTGTTCCTCTGTCAGGTCGCCCCGCGCCGGGGCCCTCCTACTGCTGCCTCCCCTGCCCACCCCCACCCCGGCGAGGCATCACAGCTCCTAACGAAACGGAACTGCTGCCAGATGAAATATATTACTATTAAATACTTAATTCTTCTAGTGAGCGGAGAGCAGCCAGTATGAATACGATTATTAAAGAAAATTACTTTGGCTGATCAGATATTTCTGCATACTAATTTCTGACCCTTCTTTCCTCTCTGCTTGCTTCTCATCCCTTAGAGACCAGGACAGATAAAATTCCATCACAAATAGCTGATTACTGGGGCTTGCATTAAAATCAAATTTTTTTTCCTCTCGGCGCTAATGTCCTTGCCTAAAGTAGAGGCAGCAGCTGTCACAAAAAAAAAAAAAAAAAAAAAAACCAACCCGCGAAGTACCACATCCTAAAGGTCAGAGTTAAAGAAAGAGATGGGGAAACAAAGAGCTGTAATGACAGAGCAGGTCAAACTGAATTAAATGTTTAATTGTCTCCCTTGTGCCTCATCAAATAGCTTTCTTTAAAGCAAGAGAGATCTTTTCTTCCAGGGCGGGGGGCTCTGCCCGTGCCCCCAGCTCCCCACTGCCCCTGCCCCTGCCCTACTCCCGCTCCAGCCCTACTTGTGGGGTTTCTTCCCAGCCTGCTTCAGCCGATGTTATCTGGTCGCTGGTGAAGAAGGTAGAGGCTAAACTGTGCTGATAGAAGCGGGTGGATTGAACGGGGCAGGCAATGGGACGAGCACAGCCTTGATACCCAACGGGGGGTTCAGACCCATGCGGCTTCACTCCCTTTCCCTGCTCTCCCATACAGCCATTTCAACAGACGGACAGACGTAGGACCTACACAAATACTCTCTCTCCCCATTGAGTCCAACCAACTTCCTTCAAGTTTCTGCATCTCCCACCCATCACCCAGGCCATGGTCAACCTGTCACAGCACAAGGATGCCACTAAAAATAATTCACTCCTGTCTCATCCCTTCCCCACCACCATCACCAACACCCCCCTCCGCTAATGTACCCAACCTGGAAGCCTCCAATTTACCTGCTTTTAAATAAAGACACTTGTAAAGGTGTCACGGTGCTGAAGCCCTAATTACAGCCTGAGCATGTTAATTCCCAGCTCCAGCTCTGCAAGCGCTTGTCGCAATGGGGGATCCTGTCTGCCCTCGTCCTCTCCCCCTGCCTCGGGGAAGTGCATGTGGGAGTGGGAAGGGATCGGGCACCTGCATGAGCGATGGCAACGTGGGGATTCAAAGCTCAACTTTGCAACCTCCAGAGGTTGCTGGGAAGAAGTCCCTTTGGGAGGTGAAGCCCATGAGGTTTGAGTTTCATGTCTGACCCTGCTGGACAAACTACTGGTGATGTGCCCCCGCACTGGGGAAGGCAAAAGGGAAAATCCCTTTGCAAAGGTGGTGTGTCCTCCTTTGCTTCCCAGCCTCCCTAAAGCAAGGCTTGGGGCCGTGCCCAGCAGCCCTGGCTTTGGGCACCATCTGGGAGCCCCCGGTCTGCCACGCACAGCAGGCCAGTGCTGCAGCGGCCCAGGGATGTGTGTGCACAAGGACGAGGAATGTTTGTTTTTCCTTATTGACTTTCTCCGAATAAACGCAGGGCAGGCAGAAAGGGGCTCCGGCGGCAGCTGTTTACCAAGTGTTTGTGATAAAAAGCCTTCTCCATAGGAACAGGTGGCAATGGGACTGTCCCCAGGAAGCGCCGAGAGGGGCCTCCAGAGCCTGCCACAGCTAGCTATTTAGTGTAAAGGAGAAAATATATTTTATACATGGCTCTCAGTGCAGCCAGGCACGGGGTTAAAGCTCAGGGGGTGCAGCTGAGTCAGGTACATGGGCTGAATATTGCTGGGGACAAATGATGGCTCAGAGGAGCTGTGCCCAGAAGGAGGGAGCCCTGCTCAGACACAGCCTCGTGCATCGCTGCATTGGGGGGCTTCTCCCCTTTTGCACGTTTTCCCCCTCTAATCTCACACAAATGCGATGAGCTCTCCTCTAAGGGTCTTTCCCCTGGATGCAGGGATCACTCCCAAAGCACGAATTCGTATTTACTTCAGTCTGAAGGAACAGGAAAGGAGTGGCCCTGGGGTTACTGCTGGGGTTTTGTGCGGTATCACAGCAGCAGAGTTTGCTCCTCGTCCCAGAGGCAACATGCTCCAAGCTAGGACTCTGCACACGTGGGAAGCGATGGCCCTTGCTCTGCTCCTAAACACGTCCCAGATGCACCCTGCCCTGGAAAACAGGGACGGGTAGCTCACAAACACAGCTTTCCTTTCCCACCCCAGCAGCGGTGCGTGCTGGCTCCCCTCCACCTCGGCAGGGCACCCAGCGCGTGACCTGGCTCTCTGGGATTTGTGCAGTCCCGTGAGCAGGAACATTGGGTTGAGAGAGTTCAGTGGCGGGTGGTTTCATGTTGCATTAATGCGGCCGGTTTTGCAAGGCAGGATTTGGACTTTGGTGGGGCAGGCAGAGGGCTCACGCTTCGCTGCTAACCGAAGGCTGATTTTACAGGGAGCAAGGTGCTGCAACCGGGTACCAGCACACAAATCCTAACAGCTCAGCTGGCTGACAGCGCAAGAGGTTGGGGAAAGCTGATCCAGACAGCACTGTTGCAAAATTAGCCCTGCGGCTAACAACCCAGCAGGACTGCTTTTTCCATCGTTGGATGCAGACACATCCATCCATCCATCCTCTTCCAAGGACCCTGCCCAGCGCGGGCGCATCGGCAAGCCCCAAGCCCCAGCTCAGCACTGGCCAGACCTAAAAATCACTAAGCAGCAACATGCTGGCTAATTTTCTCATCACAGAAGCTTCATCTTCATCTACAACAGTTACAGATGTACCTAAACCTCGACAGATACGGCTTAGGATGCTTGATGGTGTTGCTATTATTTACAGATGCTGGCAGGTTTGGGTATCCATGGGTTGATTCAGTTTCTTTTTCCATCTTGCTGAACGTTCGTCCTCAAAAACTCCTGAGCATGCACTGGTGTAAAAAAGTACTGCCTTCTATTGCTGTTGTGATAAGAGATACGGAGAGCTGGGTTTCCACACCTTCTGCCTCTAAACCAGTCAGTATTTTATCAATTATTTCCTCTATTAGCTACTATACATAGGAATGACATTGTACCACCAGCCCTACACTTGTTTTGGTGAGTTAGCAGCAAAGAGGAATGGTGGAAGAATCATGAAGGGGTGAGCAGGAGACTGGGGAAAGGAATTGGGATAGGAGGGAAAAAAGCGGTTGGAAGAGGAGAAGAAAATAGAAGAAAGTCTGGTTCTCTGAGGCAGCACTGGTATCTCTTTGCCCTGCCTGGGTTGGGTCCTACTGTAAAGGTAGAAGGAAGCAAGGGCAACAAATACTTAAATGAGCAGGGAGAAGGGATAGGAAGAGAGATGAAGATGGGAGATGACATATGGAAGATATTGGCATCACTCAGGAAAAGATGACAAACTTTGACAGCCGATGGACAGGGCACTTGGAGGACGAGGAGAAGCCCCAGGAGCAAATAATCCTGACCCAGGGAATTTGTTCCAGCCCTCGGAGCTCTTTGCCACAAGGTCTCAAGAGTTTGGCAGGATTAAAACATAGTTTGGACATTTATGTGGATAACAAGAATGTCCAATGTGGTGGAAATTAGTCAAGAGGCTGGAAAGATGCTAATCCCCCCTCTTTCAAGACATTTGAACTCGAGGCCTCTCAGCCTTGATTCACCCCCCGCAATTTTGTGTTTTGGGGACACCCGTGGCACCAAGCACCCTGTTCTCCCGGTGTGACGGGGAAGCAGCTCCCGCTTCACCCACCCCGGGGACTCGATTTTACCCGAGGCCTGGAACATTAACTTTGACACTGAAAAGGGGATATTTTATTATCTGGGAGTATTTCTGCATCTCTTTAAAATTTTCCCCCTCGTGCACAACCTGCCCTACCCCTGCAACAATTAACAGCGTTTCTTCCATTAACTCTTTGCAGCTCGCCTGGCTGCAGCCGGAGGAACGCTGCTTCTCCCACCTGGCACCATCTCACGACATTTAGTTATTCTCCTTCCCATCACACCGCTCATCTCCCACTTGCATTTTACTGTCTGCAGCGGCAGATTCACCCGAACTCAGGTGTTGTGTTTGACGTACTTCAGTCACTCCTGACACCACGGGCTCCCGTCTGAACTTGAATTTGTCTAAACTGATCCCTTTTCACTGATTTATTCCCTGTTTGCACCAGGCTGAAATGAGGGCCTAACCTGGAGAAAAAGGTTTCTAGAGGATGCAACGCTTTTCTTCCTTTGTGCTGTGAGGGGAAAAAGTGAATTCCCAAACTCTTCTCTTCAGCAGCTAAATCTAGTTGGGAAATGCTATCTTTTTGTGCTTGGGGGAAAAAAAGAAGATGAAAATAATAATAAAAAATTTGCTCTCATTTTTATGTGTTTTTGAGTGCACAAACATGAGAAACAGTCCTTGCAGAAAAAGATATTTTGTCATTCAGGAAAGGAGACAGGGTTTATGTGTATTTTTTGACAAACTGCTGAAAACCTGGAGGTTTCGCTTTTTGTTCTGACAGAAACTCCCACTAAACCTAAAAGTCACTTTCCACCGAGGGTGGAAGAGAGAAGAGGAAGAACAAAAACACATCACCGGGAAGAGGAGAGTTTGATGCCCGGCGGCGCGGTTCAGATGAGCCCCGTGGCTGCCGTGGGGCCGTCGGCCCACGTGTGCTGCGACCATGGCGGAGATTTTTCCCAGGGCCCCTTCCCCGTGCCTCCACGCTGACGGAGGTTTCAGCCTGTCACCTGCTTCCCTGCCAGGGAGCAGGACTGTTAACTTCTGCTGACACGGGCACGGAGCAGTCCCTCCCCGTCCTTGATAACTCATGGCAGCAACACTTGCACAAATCTTTAATTGTTTAGTTTAAAGAATTGTGTTTTGACCGCAAGGGGATTTTGGCTGGAGCTCAAGAACTGATAATGATATTTTGCTGCCAAGACGTCTTCTTGGCTCTGCCTGTGTTAATGTTCACTTACAAGAAGCTCCAATTAACTGCATCAGTTCTCGCAGAGTGAGAGCAAGCGAGAGTGGGAGAGAGAGATTATGCCTTTTTGCAAAAGAAAGCAAGAAAGAAAGAGAGAGAGAGAGAGAAAGCAAGAAAGAAAGAGGGGAAAAAGAGAGAAAGGGAGAAAGAGAGAGAGAAAGAAAGAAAGAGAGAGAGAGAAAGAAAGAAAAAGAAAGAAAGAAAGGAAGAAAGAAAGGAAGAAAGAAAAAGAAAGGAAGAAAGGAAGGAAGAGAGAGAAAGAAAAGCAAACCGATCAACAGAAACAGCCTCCATGCAGCACTTGGCCCACGGCAGGAGATGACTTCCAAGACACTGATCCATGGAGTCCCAGCTCTGCTCCAGCCAGAGCTCCTCCTTCGTCTCCCCTTG
Organism: Pygoscelis adeliae; assembly: GCF_000699105.1. Taxonomy (NCBI): domain Eukaryota; kingdom Metazoa; phylum Chordata; class Aves; order Sphenisciformes; family Spheniscidae; genus Pygoscelis; species Pygoscelis adeliae. The sequence continues at coordinate 1,969,239 of NW_008825105.1, forward strand.
CAAGGCCGTTGCAATGCAAAGGACAATGCAAAGAATAACCCCCAGCAAGCCGGTTCCAGTGACAACGAGGGCGGTGGGGGGCTGCGCCGTGCTGCCTCTTGGGAGCACCTTGGGAGTCTGGGGGTGTCTGACCGGGTGGGTGCCTATTGACGCCTTCCCATCCCCACTTTTTGTGGGTGACAGAAGCAAGGAGGTAAAACCGAGGTGTGCTGGGACTGCTCCTCACTGCTCCCTCCAGCCTCGGACCAGGCCGATCCACAGGGCACCACGGAGCCATGATTTATCCCCCAGCGCAGACACACAGGTTCAACTTTGCCCACTTCTTTCTCAAGTCTGATGTGAGGAGACAAATGGCTGGGGAGATGCACGCTTTCGGGCTGCCACGTCTGAGCGGAGACCAAACAAACAAGGTGCAGCAGAGCTAAATGGCAGGGAGATTTACAGAGAGCAGCTTTCACAGGGAGGCGGGTGGGCGCAGTCCCCGACCCCGTGCAGCCAGCCTGGGTGCGAAACAGGGCAGTTTTCGCCTGCACCCTTGCAGCGCTGCTGCTGTGCCAGCATCGCCCTTTGCCTTGCGGGTGCCGGGAGCTGCCCGTGAGGTTTGAACCCAAAGCCCTGAGGATCAGCGGCTGCAGCAGTGTTTTGGACCAGCTGCCTCTCCTGGGAGGACAGGTTTCGGCTTGTTCGGGGGCTTTGGGAGATCCAACTGGGGGATTTCTCACCAGAGCCGAGGCTGTGCCCCGGACGGCTTGGCGAGAGGGTCAGATCCTGCCCTGCCGGCTCACGTTACACGAACCCGAAGACAGGAAGATTTAAGAGTGGAGATGCCACACAGTACAGTGTGTTGTTTGTCTGCCTTTGAAATAGGAGTTAGCGAGAGCAGGAGGGAGGGAGGGGGGCACCAGCCTGTTCCCCTGACTTACAGTTCCTTTCTGGCATTGAGGGGAATTGCATTGACTCCCTTTGCCTCTGTTGCTTCAGGTGCAGCTATGTTTTCTTACATGTTAATTTTTTCCTGTTTTATTATCCTGTCCCTCAGCCGCTACCAGAAACCCTCCACCAGCTCAGGGAATGTTTCCTTCAGCCAGCAGCTGGGATGCATTTGGCCAGGGAGAGCCCTGCCACCGCTGCCAGGGGGGTGGGTGTTCTTTGGGGTGCAGGGATGGGTGTCTCCTGCTGCTACCAGCCCTGAGACGGACCTGGGCAAAGCAGATGCCTTCCCAGAGGCGCTCAGGGTTGGCTCTGACTGCACGAGCACCAGCGTGACTAGGGATTTCCCCTGAAGCCTGTGCATCTGCCTGAGATGAGAGCACCTCTTGGTGAGATGCCCTCCACCCTGGGGACCTGCGCTGGCCACCACAAACCACAAGCAGGATGGTGCCACCTTCAGAGGGCTCTCACACCCTCAGGTATTTGTCCTGCCAGCTGCTTTGCACTGTCAAAATGGGTTGGAAAAGGAGCCGTGCTCGGGGGCAGAGCTGGGAAGGATGAGTCAGGAGCGGGTCTGCTCCGGTTGTCCCTGCATCCAGCCACTGACACATCCCCTGGAACCACCATATCACCCCTCTCCCGGTCCCTTGGGTGCTCTGCACTGCCTTTGGAAAAAACCTCTCCCCATTCATTGACTACACAAGGAGCATAAGCAGATTGAAGTTGAGTGCTACGAATATCCCCCAGCGGGAAACTCCGAGCAATTTATTCCTTCCCTGCGTGGCTCAGCTCCCCGGGAAGCAGGAGCCCTTTCCCTCCCCTCACCTTTTCCTGGCCCAGGTCACTAATTCTCCGGGGCAGAGTCTCTCCCCTCCTACACGGCCGTGCAGCACCCGGCTCTGCGGTGAGCTGGGACCAGCTGGGGCAGTGCAGGAAAGTGCTTGTGACGTGCAATGGAAGAAGAGGCAGATTCAGTGCAATACCCAGACCCAGGTCTGGAGCCCATTGAAATACAGATGGAGCTGGGATTTCTACCTGCCGCCAGACACGGATCCAGCTGGGGGCAGGGATGGAGGCATGAGACAAATCTTCCATTTACATTTTAATTTCAATAAAATTGTTTTATTTTGTGTTTTATTACCGTGCTGGTTGCAATAAAAGCATCCATTAGCCCCAGGGAACCTCTCTTTGCATTAGAAGGTTTCTCAATCAGAGTTTGGGCAGGACAGCCACGTGGCCTCCTGGTTTATCACCAAACCTGCTTAGCGCTCCACAAAAGAGAGGTCTCCTTGATGTAAACCCAATGCATAAGGGCAACTACAAGCCCTGAAATGCAACTTGGGCTCCTTTATTTAAATAAACCACAAGGATAAACCTCCTGCAGGTAAGCACTGGGTGTTCCCTATTTATTACAGCTCCGTACCCTCCTTTCAGCTTTTAAAACCACGAGTCAGATCTAGCCCAAACCCAGAGACTGACTTTAAAAATCATGAGGTTTTTTTAAAGGATAAGGTGTTTATTCTGTGGGGTTTTTATTTTTTTATTTTCTCCCTTTTAAAGTGGAAAACTTCTGGGTGCACTTTTTCAAGCTTTCCTCTTTATTTTAATGGAAGATGCTCTCCTTCCAAGTCAATAAAGATAACCAGGACACAGATTACCAGTTGGCCCTCTGCTCGTCTGCTGGATTAATTTCAACTAAATTACAGGTAAAGAATGATTGATTATTGTGATGATTAAGAATTTATCCTCATACAATACCTTTCATCTGCAGAGGCACACCAGATATTACAGCAATAGGTACAGGAAAAATTAATGTGTTGATTCGAATCACAAGTCGTTGGGAAGGAGTACAGATATCCTGATCCTGCTTCAGAGAGGGCAAAGCCAGGGGCAGAGGACAAAGCGGTGGAGGGAGCAAGGTTTTACAGGGAGTCAGTATCAAGGCAGCAACGAGGCAGGTACCATAGTCCCAACCAAGCCTTTGAATCAGTTTTGATGATGTGAAGGTGTATAAAACCTCAGCTTGATCATGCTCAGAGCTAAATGCAGTGATTCCTCCACGCTGCCCTTGCGCACTCGTCTCTACTCAGCCAGACCGCACACCCACACACGCCCGGTCCACACTTGCAGCACCCACAAACATGAACATGCCAGTGAACTCAGAAATGAATCACAGTGGTTTTTTCTCCAGGCTTGGAGGTACAGGAGAAATTACTGTTGTTTTGGGTCTGAAACGCTTGGGAGGTGCTGGGTGCCATTGGTGCAGCCTTAGATGGACGGGTCAGTTCTCATTCAAACCTCCTGAACCTGTTGGTCCAGGCTGTGAGTCCGCACGGACATCTCACTCTTGTTCATCGCTCTTATTTTGTGTTTCCAGCAGGCCTATTTGTGGGTGCCAGCTCAGACACGCGAACAAATGTGGGGCATGAAGGCTCAGCCCAGTGCAGTGAAAAGGGGGGTTTGCTGGGAAGTTCAACAGAGCCAAGGCTCCACTTCGGAACCCACCAGCAAGGACCAGCTGATCTCATGGTCCTCACTGGAGTGAGCTCTCTGGTGGTCCCTGTCGTGGAAGGAGCCCACATGTGGACGGCCGTGATGGGTCTTGGCCGTGCCTGCAACATTTCAATTCCTCCTCAGCATCTCTGCTGCCCACCTGGGGTCTGGCAGGGTTTGGCGTGCTGCAGCCAGGCTTGTGGGGATATCCCACCTTCCCCCCACCCTGTTCCCGTTCCTCCCTTTCCCACTGGTGATGGATTTATTTCTTTAGCAGAAAAGACAGCCAGTTTACAGTTGGGCTTTCACAAATGCATCTGATAGTGGCGCAGTTGGACAGGAAGATCCCACCCGCAGGGCCACGGCGCTCCCCGCAGCCCCCCAAGCCACCCCCCTCTCCATCCCCGGCCCACCGCCACCCCTTCCCCGGCCTCAGACAGTCCTCAAACAACAACTGTCTGCCTGCACGGCTCATAGACAGCCGACGCCTCTCACTAAACTCTCACATTCCTCCGCGCCGCATTAACCCCTCCGGCACTGCGTCCCGGCCCCCGTGGCGGCGGCTGTGCCAGGGTCCCAACTGGGGGACCCTTCCCCACCCGCTCCCCTTCCCCGCAGGGCTGGGAGCCGCCCGATGCTGCCTGGATCATCCCCTTTCCAGAGCTCCCGGTCAGAGGTTAAAAGCCTAATGTATTATTACAAAGCCAAAAAGAAAAAGCCTCACATTCTCCCCTATAAATCTTCCTAACAACCTCGGCACATGTGGGAGCCAGACGATGCCCCAGCCTCTCCCCCTGACTTCGCTCCTGTACCCACCGTGCTTCATTTCATCGCTGCAAGGGGCAGCCCTGGGACAGTGCCTGTGGCCAGGAGTGAGGGATGGTCCCGCGGACACAGCGGGCAGGAGCAGCAGGCATGGCTCTGCCTTGTGCCACCCTGGTCCTTCTCCCACTGTCCCTGGCTCCCCTGACATCTGCTCCTTGCCCATCGCCCTGGAGGAGGGAAGGATGCTTTCGCCTCTTTGGCCAGCAGTGGGTCTCCCTCTGTGTCCTCAGAGGGATGTCCCAGGCCAAGCAGGTCCCTTGGCACAGCCTTCTGATGTCCCAGTCCCAGGGCAATGGGACTGTGAGAGTTGCAAGGCTGGGGATGACGGGGAAGCTTAGAGGACTGAATGTTTTTGGGGTACCCATGGGGAGGAAGCAGGGCAGCCACATCCCAGTGCTTTATGGCACTGCATGGTGCTGCAGCCCTGCTCACGGCCCCGTGCCTGCCTGGACAGAGCTTCTGCCTTGGCCTGCAGCATCCCCAAAGTGTCTGGCCCAGGTCCCTCCGTGCTATTTGGGTGGACAGCAGCTCTGCCATCTCTCCTCCCTGCCGCTCTGTGCTTTTATTTTTTTTCTCTTTAACTCAAGCAAGACCTCAGGAACCAAATTATTTCTAGTGTAAATAACCCGGCTTCAGCAGGTCCGTGCTGGTAATGCTGGACCACCGGCTGTTTGATCAATGGTAAGCGTTTAATACCTGTGTGGAGATTTGCTACAGCATGACAACAGCTGTGGGGAACAAAGGCTCGGCTTTTCTCTTGTTCTCCTTTTATTTTTTTTCCTAACATATACATATATTTTTTAGGAGCGATGCCAAAGTTTCCGGAGATCAAAGTGAAACCAGTGTCCAGAGATGATCGAGACAATAAAACGGAAGAAAGAAGGAGAAAGGGGGGAAGAAGAGCGGGCTGAGACGGGAAGGCTGCGCCGGGAGCTGCAGCCGAGGATGCTGCGGGCGCTGCTCAG
>NW_008825105.1:1974671-1980059 GCF_000699105.1 Pygoscelis adeliae
CTCCCACGCAATCGCCAAGGGGATACCCTGCCTTGCGGCGAGACTCCCCGACGCAACCTCAGGGGGGGACGAGGGGTTTCCCTTCTTGTCCTGACCTGTCCTGCACCTCCTCCTCCCCGGGAGGCGACTGCAAGGGGCCATGACTCCTGCTTGTGCCTGCCGGTACAACGTGTAGGGTTGTGCCCGGGGGTAAGGGAGTGGAAACAGAGAGGGGACCCCGAGACTGCAGCCCCAGCCTCTCCCCACTGATGCCAGCCCAGGGTCCGGCCCACGCACAGCGTGGAGATGTCCCGGGGCAGAGAGCGCGATGGGAACGGGGCAAGGGGAAGCATTCAAAGCCCGGCAAGGTCGACTTTACAGGCGGGGTGGACGAGGAGCCTAGGAAGGTTTACCTTGCAGCTGGGGACAGCCGCTGCTTTACATGCTGCTGCCACGTTTGTAACCAAAAAACAACGAAGCTTCCAGGGTGGCTTCCTGGGGAGCAAAGCAGAGCGATGCTCTTCCTCCCTTCATGGACACCTTTCTAGTGTGGGGAGCAAAACTGCCCCAAAAGTCAGCCCCGATGCCTGGGGATACCAGGAAGGATCCACAAATGGAGCACATGACCCATGCCTGAGTTACATCTCCATTGGTTTCAATTAGCTGGGGTTGGTTTTTTTCTTTCTTTCGTTGCATCCTCCACATTTCCCCCCAGACTTCAAGCAAACCTGAAACTCTAACCAAACAGAGGCCTATAAATCACGGCCATTTCCCAAGCTTTTGCATCCAAGCCAAGAGAAGTCATTGATTTATTCTTATTTTTGAAGCAAACCAGTCCATGGGCCAACATTTGCTGGAAAGCCAGGATAGACCCAGACCAGAGCAAACTGCTGTCGCCCCCTTCAACACCCAAACTCCAGATCCAAGAGCCTGGCCCCTTGCCTGACCCAGGTCATGGTTTTGGGTCTCTAAGGAAGCTGGCAGAGTTGGCGAAGACCTGGGGAACAGATGGGTCTTTTACTCAGCTCCTCCACCCCACTGGGGCTCGGGTTGGACTCCTCCATCATTGCACCAAGGAGCAATTTGCACCCCTTGCCTTTGCCTTTGCAAGCCCTATGGAAACAGCCTTTCCTGAGCCAAACGGAGAGGAGAGGAGCACTTCTTGTTACAGCTCAGCTCTCCCCTCCATCAGATCTGCCTTTAAGTCCCCTGCTTTAAATGCCCAGAGTGGTGTGAAAGCGGCTTTCTCACCTGGATGTGCTGAGCAGGCTCCTTCCAAGAAGAAAGGCCCGCAAACAAACAAAACAGCAGGATTTGTCTGTGAACAAACTGTGAACTGCAATGGAGTGTCTTTCAACCTCCAAATCCACCTAAGCACCGAGCGCCAGCCGCAGATCGATCGTGCTGATCAAAAAAATGAATATTTGTTTCAAGGGCTCACCAGATATCCCCAAGACACTGGTTATTTGGTAACTTATTCTGTAAACATCCAGGGGTGGCTCACTCAACTTTCACAAGGTATTTGTTCTCGGCTCTCAGCTCTACTTTCTTAAGGCTGTTTTTGAGCTTTGCCGTACAGCTCTTCTCTCCCAGCCTTTGGCTTAGCTGACCTCAGCGGCTGCAGCAGAGCAGATATTTGAGTTGGGACAGAGGCTTGGTCCTGACTGCTTCATCTGGGCAGAAGTAGGGCTTTAATCCTGACCGTTAGGAAATCATGGCTCATGTCTCCCCCACCTGAGGTAGTGAGCCTAAAAATCATCAACCAAACCCGGTGTTTACTTTCTGGGTTTCACATTGCTCCAGTTCATATTTTTGAGCTTTATCTCAGCCACAAGGACAAGAAAATATTTTTTTTATAAAAAAGGAAAGAGATGAGATTTTCACATAACTACACGATTCCTGAGGCTTTAAACATCTCCAGATTTTGGGAGACTCACAATAAAAATCCTAAGGATTGGTAAGATGTTGGGCTGCTTAGTTTGGCTGGTCAGTGTGGCCCAGAGCTGCAAAGAGCCCACACGGAAAGGTCTGAGTCCAGGTTTTATCCAAGGCACAGGACGTGTTTGCAGCTGGGGCTTTGGTGTTGGCTTGTTTCTTGGAAGAGCCGAAAAAAACCTATTGCAACAGCCTCTGTGAACGCCAGCGAGCTCTGGATTTGAGGAAAGCAATCCACCAAGGTTTAGGTAAATTGTCTCACTTGCTCACTCGTGTTGCACTGAGCAGCCGTGCAGCACTCAGCACACTGGGTCCCCAGAAAGCAGGTCCCCAGCAGGGCAGGACAGCCTTGCCCAGGCAATCAGGCTCCGTATACCTGAGCTGGCCCTGGACTGCTCATGGGGCCAGTGTAAGTGGGATATTCACCTCCACAGACTCAAGCTCAGGCACATCTCCTTGCCCTTCCCCAGCCTAAGACACCCACCCTGACCTGCTTCGGCGAGCGAGAGGTCATGGACAGAAGTGACGCTGATGAGCGGGTCACTGTCTATTGCCTGCTGCCAAGTCCCTGGCTGGTGCCGGCTTCGAGGGTCTGTGCACAAATCTCCCCTCCCATCCCCGCAGCCACGGTGCCCGAGGGAGGACCGAAACCAAGGGCAAAAGGCCCTCCGAGCCTGGCGCTAGATCCATCGATATCAGTGCCTTGCCTTAGCCGATCTTGAGAGATAAGTGAATCCCCCGCGCCGTCTGACAGGCGGGTAGACATTAATAATTATGTACTATTTAAGGCTGATTGAAAATGAAGAGGTGGAGGTGTTGGGACAGATGTGGCAGTGCCAGATGGATTGTGATTAGATTAGCACCGTTCCATTTGACGGGATCTGAACCATGCTTTAATCATTTATTGTGAAAGCTCAGCTCCGTGCCGGCACACGGGCGCGCGTTGCCCTCCCTGTTGCTCCGCTCTTGCAACATTTGTTAGTTTGGATCACCCTGCTACAAGTTGTCTTTACTTGAAATGTGTTGTGTTTACAGCCGGTATTTCAAACCCCGATCCCTCCCCTCTGCCTCTCATCTCCTTGTTTGTACAAAGCCTCCTGCACTTGCCGAGCTGAGCCTGTTAGTCACTGCCGTCGTATAAACAACACAGGCAAGCAGTCATCTCCTCTGCCATGAAACGAGTCACGTAAGTGATCAGTGGGACCCTGACCAAAGAAGGGCCCAGCGGGCAAAACTCAAAGCAGAGCTGGACGTGCTCCTGGAGCAGCATTTTCACCCCCTCTGCTGCCTCCGCTCCTGGACGCATTCAGAGCGATCGCACCCCGCACCATCCCAGCAGCACTTGGCCTTTGGTGGGGATCCCGCTCCTCTATGACTGGCCTATTTGCATCAAATACATCAAAAAGTGCTTCGCCAGACCATGCCGGAGGACAGAAGCCGTCGGCTGTGTTACAGAACAACGCAGCAGTCCAGGAGGACAAGGGAAAAATAAAATAAAATGCCAGTATCCACTTGAGATCCCTGGAGCAATAAAGGGAGGCAGAACAGGATTACCTGGGTAACTGGAAACTAGCTCAAGACCCTCACTGGCAGTGTCATGCAATTTTAATTATCATAAGTGGTCTGGATCTCAATGGATGGAAAAACTTATTATTGTTATTATTCCCTTCAAACGTGATAGGTTTTAGTTAAACACATATCCATATCTATTAATCATGAAACATTTAAGATGGAGCCAAAGTAATTAGCCAAGATTTAGACTGCAGGGATCACCTTAAAATAAAACATAATGCAGTTGCCTCCCTGTAGTCCTTATTCAGCCATTCGTTTTCAGACTTTACTGTTCCCTGGATGTTAAAGTTGGGGCGTACGGGGGATCGGAACCTTTTGGATCCCAAGGTCCAGCTTCCCTGCATCCTGACAAGCATTTCTGGGTGGACGGTTGTCTGACGCTGCTGTGCTGATCCAAATTTGCAGAGATGCAACAGAGGTGGTTGCATCTCAGTGGCAGTGAAAGAGGCTTCTGCATCTCTGTGACGTTTGTGAAGCACGTCCAGATGAAAGGCAGACTAACTGTAAGCTATTATTATACTGTCTAATATAGTTTAATATGTGTGCACTACTTTCTATAGAGTGCAATACAATCAAAACCACATTACTTCTCCATGTGGGTAGTTTTCCTGCGTTGACTTGTTTCCAAAACAGATGTGAATTCTTAGCGAGGTCTCCCGCCCCTCTCCTTAAAGAGGATAAAATGTCATCTTTGCTTATGTGTGCAAAACCAAAAGGCCCATAGGAACAAAAGTGCCATTTCCAAGTAGGTCAGGGGCTTGTGTGGCCCAGTGTCCCACCCCGAACCTCAGCTGTTCCCACATGTTTCCAAAATGGGTACAAAGAGGTCTCATAATGAGCGAGAATGGGATAATTCATCTAGCTGTTCGCCCTAACATCAGCCCATCCATGCTGGTGCATGCCCCAAGGCATAGAGTTAGAGCTTGTTATTCTCTCTAATATAACTTCAGAAGTTTTGGGGCTTTCTGTTGCTTTCTAGACCTCTTCCTAGCCCTGGCCTCCAAACCTTAAAGTCTGCGCAGCCCTAGAAACTGCAGTCAGATAACTGGGATCCCCTACAGATCTACCCCTCATTTTCCAGAGTTTGGAGAGCACCGTTCTGCCAGTCCTGCCCTGAAACACTCAGGTTAGGCTAAAGAGGCTTCCCTTGAGGGTTTAGGGCTGGTGTCCTGGTTTGGGACATCTCTTATTACACTGTGGTTCTTGCAGTGTCCATGGATGGCTGCGAACCATCAACAAAGCATCACCAGAGCCCCCTGCCCCTGGGGTCTGTGCCAGCCCCGATGGGTCTCATTGGGTTTCTGTGCCTCATTTCAGCTGTGTGAGAAACCAGTGCTGGAGCTGGGGAGAGGGGAAGCTGGGGGGATCCAGCCTTGCCCCACTGTGGCTAAACAGCACCTTTCCCCCCACTATCACCGCCCAGGAGTGTGGGGTCCACCCAGCGGGGCAGCCTTCCCGAGCAACCCAGCCAAAACCCGCTGCACACCATCTATGGATGCCTCTGTTTCCACACAGCCTGCGAGGGGGTTTCCATCAGGAAATGCCGAGTTCCCGTCTAAAGGACACTCCCTTCTTCCAGTCTGGGTTGATATATGAGAGGTGAGGACTGGGCAGATCCCTGCGTAAGATTAGAGCATCCTAAGACCTGGGGTTGAGCAGCTGGTGCGAGCTAGGAGTCAGCAGCAGGACAAGGAGAGGAGCTGGGCTCCAGCAAGCATCCCAGGAGAAAGATCTCACAGAAGGAGGAGTTGGGACAACAGAGGCGGAAGATGTAGGCTGTCCTAGGGGGGGACAAGGGGACAGGCAAGCCCCACATCCCCCATTCCCTGCTCCCCCGGGGCAGGGAGGGCTCCAGCCGGGGCAGCTCTCAGTGGCTGCACCTTGCACCGCTGCCCACTCCCA
>NW_008825105.1:1980463-2011074 GCF_000699105.1 Pygoscelis adeliae
ACCACGTTTCTGTGATGGCGACTAAGTCATAGCTATCCCGCTGCCCACTCCCAGCCCGCCTGCCCCTGCTCCGGCCAGCTTCCCGCCGAGCCCCGGCCCGTTCCCCGCCACACGCTGGCTGCCAGCCCAGCCTAGCGGCTGCAAGCAGTGGGTCTTGCCGCTTTACTCCTGTTTACAGAAATGGGAATTTGCATGATGAAAATAACCTGGGACGGATTTTGATTTTACTGCCCTTGGCAGAAGGCTTGGAAAAAACCGGTGCATAGTCAATTACTGGAATTTTTAAACACAAATAATATTTTATGTGATCAGCAGGCTGGCTCAGGGCCTGGGCACCGCGCTCCAACGGCACTTATGAAAGGAACAAGCCATCAATTGTGCTGCCGCGCACAGGAGCCTGTGGGCAGGTGCAGCCTGTGTTGACCTTAGCACACACAGCCCTCTCGGCTCGCTTAACCCATGAGGTATGGGCCAGAGATTTGCGAGGCTCAGACTTGGCTCTTGCTGCTTTGCTCTGGCTGGCAATTTCTTCCCTCCCTCCCTTTTTCCACCAGAAACCCAGGGAAGCATCATCTCTCGGTAGACACGGAGAGGGGGGATGGACGAGCCTGAGACACTCGTTCCTGGGACTGGTGGTGCAGAGCGAGGTGCTGTCCATCGCACCTTGCCGGAACCATCCTGGAGAGCTGGGGCCCATCCCTGTGGTAGCTTCCGAACCTGTTGCTGGTGGGGAAGGGGTTAACCAAAGCAGGGGCCCCATGTATTTCCCCCAAATCCCCACCATCCTGGCAGGCTCCCCAAACCAACAGCCCTGGGACCTCATTCCCAGAAATGCTCGAGCCAGGAAGGTGGGTTCCGGGAAGGACCTGCACAAGCCAGCGAAGCCCTAACATGGTGCAGGAACCTCCCTGGCAGCCACAGACCCTCCCGGGACGTGTTACTGGGATCAAGGGAATTAGGGGAATTACACTCCCCTCGCTGTTAGGCAGCTGAGGTGAGGACAAGCAGTGAGGCAGTATCGGCAAGGCTGAGAGTTGTGTTTATCCATTGAGGTACTTATATGGTTCCTATGCCCAGAGAGGGAGAGCGAGTGAGATGACTTAGGGAGGCAGAACAATATTAATTCATTAATTTATCACAAATACTTTTTATTTTAAAGCACTGGGCAGTGAAAGGGCTTTAAATTTCCAGGACTATTGCCAGTTTCCTCCTTCTCTGCCGTACTTGCTTTAAAATCTTGCCTCACGGGTCCCCTTGGCAAACACTTGGCTGTATGGTGCATTCAGCATTGCTGCTTTCTGCAACTCCATTGTGAAACTGCCCTGGAGGACCAGAGCCCTGCAGCAGCCGGGGTTGTATGTGTAAGAGCTGCTGGCAGAGGCTGGAGGGTGCGATCCCTTGGCAAAGTGACCACTTCTTACTTCAAACAGCTTCAGATAACAATGATGAGGATGAGGATGAGGATAATTACCTGCCTGCTTTGTTCAGAAATAGGCTTTAAGAAAAAAAAAGTGTTATTATTGTTGTTCCAGGGCCAAGGGGAAGAAAAATTCCTTCCCCGTTTAAGGATCTCTAACACCTGGGTAGAGTTTCACTTCTCTCAGCTGCCTGCTTCAAGGTTCGATAGCTACTTCCTAATAACTCAGGGCTGGATCCAAAGCTCACTAAGTCAGCCGGATTCTTTCCATTCATCTAACGCTGATCAGACCTTTCTTGGCTGATTCAAAATCATTTGACACCCTGAGTGTGTGCGTACATGTAAGAGCGAGAGACTGTTTTCAAGTGGCTTCTTGAACGACTTTTTCGTGTGCGCTTAGCTGGGGCAAAAATCGATTGCAAAAAAGCTCCCCGTGAGTTTCCATCTGTCGGTGGCATTGTGCAGGGGCCGTTGTGTTCGCCTCTCCCAGCTGAAGATACACACGAGAGTTTCCTGCCTGGCACACGGGCACTCCTTGCCTGCTCGTGGCTCCTGCCCGCTCCCTGCCCTTGGGAAGCTTCTGCCATCAGCTGGCCGCGGTCGCTGCCGGCTGCGGGGAGGAGGAGGCTCTCTGGCATGTCAGGCAGGCTGTGCAATCCACTCGTGGCCTCCGTCCAGTAGATTTCAGCTGTTTGTTCTCGGCTGGTGCAGGTGAAAGCTGCTGGGACTGAGAAGGTGGCTCGTGGCTCTGCAGGAAGTGGTCTGGGTGACTAAGCTGTATGCTCTCCTCCGGGTCAGAGCCGTCCCCGGTGCACTCTAGCCGGGCCGCAGGGACCGTGCAAGCCCTGTGCTCGCTGCAGCTTTCTCCACCCCATCTGCACTGACCCCGTCCAAGTGTCACTGTTCCTGAAGGCTACTTGGATGGGATATCTTGGCCAGCTCCAGCTACTGCAGAAGCTAGAGAAGCGTTGCAGGAAGAGCCATGTGAACCCCCTGGCCTGGCTGAAACTGCGTTCCTCTCTATCCCTTGACCAAATTGTTATGCCTGGTTGCTATGAGCTGCTAAACAGATGCTGCAGTGCCCCCAGCCAGGGCTGCATCTCATTAGGGGAAGAAATGAACCCTTTCAACAGTGGTCACAATCTGTAAAGGCTTTGGGATGTGTCCAGACCTTGGTGGTGGTCAGCAAGGGTTGACTCTACACCCATAAAAGAGGCTTTGGGTCCCAGAAATTGAACACAAGGCAGTCTTTGAGGGAGTATGGCGACATCTGAGCTTGGTTGGGAAAAACAGCGGGGAAGGAAACAGCCTGAACAACAGGTCACAGACATGCTTTGCCCACCCCAACAAGAGTCCTGGCAAAAGCGTGACCCCTGGAGTGGGGTCCTTCACTTTGCAGTGTCCCAGCCTTGTCCGACTTGTCCACAGCACAATGGAGGTGACTAAAATCCATGTACTGGCTGCTCTATACTTGGATGAAAACATGTGCAGTCAGTCTGTGATCATTTTTGCACACAGTACACCTGACGGGTATGCAAGGATTTGGGTCCAGGGGCACAAAATACATAAAGAGATTTGTCTCCTTCATTATGTGGGCTGGGCATGGGAAAATCTGTCTGCAGCGTGTACGATGGGTCTGCCACAGCAGTGCCTGTGCCAGTGGAGACTGTGATGGACACTGAAGTGCTGGCAGGTGCCTGTGCCTCACTGCCCACTGGAGCCCTGCCGTGAACGGGAGCGAGGCGCCGTCTCTGTGTGCACACTGACAAGCACGTGTCCCCCGTGCACAAGCGTGCGTGTGCCCAAGGGCTGCTCGTGCCTGCACGTGCGTGCGTGCAGAGCATGTGAGCCTCCATGTATAAACACGGCAGCAGGGAGAGCGCTTGCAGCCCCCAAACTTGGCATTCCCTGTGCAGTGCAGTTGCAAGGTTAAGTAAATATCTGACTGCGAGCTGAGGAAATGAGTCAAAAAACATTGAGAAAGAAGAAACCCAGATCTCCAGAGAGACAAACTCCATGCACAGCCTGTCCTTATTGTGACTGTATGTTCCCGGCTTTCCTTCTCCCAACCAAGCCTCCTTGACCTGCTTCTTTTCAAACCGCCACCAACTCCCCACACCAAGGGGACAAGCAGAAGAGAAAAGAAAGCCCAGCCAGCTCCAGGCCCACCTCTGCAGCTGAGGCACCAGGGCCCTGCCTGCCTCTCACATCCTTTTACGCCATCCTCTGTGCCCGGGTGCAAGGAGGGGGCTGCGTCTCTTCCCTGAATGGCACTTTCATCTGAAACATGTTACGGCATGAGGAGTTCCCTGTTTTACCTGGGGAAATCCCAGAGCTGGGAAAACGTGCCCAGGTGATGACAACCCCCTCACACTCCCTGACAACCGAATGGGAAGCTGTTGAGCACTGTTTGAATGGCATCCAGGAAACGAGATGCAGCGTCTCCAAGACATCTAAAAAAAGGCTGAGAATAAAACAAAAACAGCAATCACGCCTGATGGGAGAGGAATTGGATTCTGGCCTCCCCTCTGCTTCTCCCCTCCTCCCCGTGCCTTCTGGAGAACCAAGTTGAATGCAGCTGGCTTAGTTTGGCTAATTGGCTCTGTCAATCATGTGTCAATCAGGTTGGCTGACACAGCTGCTCCTGCCCGGGTGAGAGAAGTGTTAAATCTGAGGGACTGCTGGCTGGGAAAGCAAAGGTGACCGGCAGCTTCTGATGTGGTTTGAGGAAGGTGTTAAAGCTGACGAGTTTTTAGAGGGAAGCTGTGCTGGAGCTGGTCTCTAGCACTGCTTTGCTGTACAATCCTAAACTATTTGGTGCCTCGGTTTCCCTTTTCCTAAGGGGACCAAGGCTGACCAGAGGGATCCCAGGGGAGCACTGCTGGCTGCAAAATCTAGAAACACAGGGCTGAAAAGCCCCATGTTTGCCTGACCACACAGATTTAAGGTTTCATTCTTTGTTCCATGCAAGGTCCTGGGGTCACTGCCCCCTCCTCTGGCAATGTGTACTTAGAAATTAGGTACCAGACAAGAAGGAAACTCCCCCTTTCTCCTCTGGATGAGTGAGCAAAGGGTTAATCTGAGGAAGTTTTTGGGGAGGCGATGGCAAAGGTTGGCAGAGATCCCCCTTCTGTGTCACAGGAAGGAAGTGGTTAAGCCGGAGGTGCCACCTGGGAAGCAGAGACAGGTCTTGAAGATGCTTTGCCAGTTACTTCACTGTATAAACAGCTTTTCCTTCCTGTCCCCCAACACTATCTCTCCGTGATACACTAATTATCCAAAGCAGAAACCAGACAAAAAGGAAAGAAAAAAGAAAGAAAGGAAGAAAGAATGGATTCTGGTGCTGCTTTTCACCGCATGTTGAGAGATCTGGCAGTAGTGCAGGGAGGGGACAGATGCTGCTGCTCTGTTTGCCCAAAAACAAAGGAGGAGAAGATTACACTTGGATTTCGAGTTTGTTTATGGCGAGATCAAACCCTCTACAATCTCTTATCTGGCTTTCAAGTGGCAAGAGCCTCAGGCTCCAGACTGCGGGGATGCCTCCTTGCTGCGGGCCTGGCAGGGAGCATGTGCCAGGTGGGTACCTGCCCGGACAACGGTGGCACTGCCTCTGACCACCCCCCGAGGACCAATGTCACGAGCTGGGCACTGCTTTCTGCCGGTGCTTTCTCAGCTTTCTCTCCCTTTTACAGGAGGGGAAACTGAGGCACGGGGTGATTCGGCACACGCACCCCGAGCAGTGGGTGGGGAAGAGATATGTGTGGGTAGCGGGGAGGAAGCAGGGTAAGTGGGCAGGGTTGTGGGGACCTGCCAAAGGACGCCTGGGGTTTAATTTCTTGATGCTGGGAATTAAGGGATGGGCTGATGTTGCTGTGAAGGACAGTGTAGTGGAAATGCCACATTTGCTGGTGCTGAACCCAACCTGTACCAGCATCTGCTTGGCCCACACACCAAATCCTTCTCCCCCAGCTGTCGTCGGGCCCATGGGGAAAGCCCTGAACCCCTCCCTCTTTAAACCTCTCCACTGGCATCACTCAGGGATCCCTACAGAGCCCTGCAGGAGCAACTGGCCCCAAGATGGCCCTAAGGATCCCCTAAAGCATCTTGTGCAAAAATCCTGCCCTGCTCCTCAAACTGGAAGGGTGTGCACAAACACTCAAGGAGGGCCGGCTGGGCTGGCACATCTCTCCTACAGCACTCAAGCACCCTCACCTCCCTCCTCCCGCTGCAGGCAGGGAAAACAGGCAGCTGTATCCAGATCTCCAGCAAAACTCTCTGATGCTTTAACCACAAACTCCAGCCAAGCACATTTGGCGACGAAGGAGTTAAAAGCTCTGGGCTGAGCAGTTTTCTAGTCTGTGGCTTCTTCCCCCCCTCTTCCCCCCTGGTTTACAAAAAAACACATTATCAAAAACCTGCCTGGAATCCTCTCAGCCAGTGACACAGAAAATTCACATTGCGGAGGCTGCCAGGGCGACAACAAATAGCAACAGTAAATACAGCTGCCTGGAGCTCCCCGGCTGGTGCCCTGCCCGCGGGCTGGGGATCAGGAAGGGCGTCACGCTTCAACACGACACGCACTGCCTCCAGATTTCTAGAGGACACTCTGCTTTCTTGTTGCCTCTCCTCTGGCCTCTGCTCAGGCGCCCGCAGCTCCCGGGCTTGTCCTTTGGAGGAGTCACAGAGCCAGCCTCGCATCTCCTGCCCCAGCAAGTGCAACTAGTTGGCTGGTTCCCTTTGAAGCACTTCATCTCCCTCCTTTTCTCTTTCATTCCTTTGCTTTCCATCTCTCCAGGATTATTTTCCTCTCCGGAGCCCGTGTGAGCCTGAGGCAGGGGCACTGCAGACCTTACGCCCCCGAGCAGCTCCAGCAGCTGCCCAGGGGCATGTCCACCTGCCTGGGCGCACAGCCCGAAGCAGGCACTGACCAAGTCCCCAGGGCAGTCCCTGGGCACTGGAGGTCACAGCAGCAGTAGGAAACACACATCTGCATCGTGCCACCCCCTGCACAGAGGCGGGCCTTGGCAGACCCGCTTGACCTTGTTGAGGCTCTGGGCAGGACCCTGGGGGGCCGGGGAGGGACATGCTTACAGAGAAATCACTGTCCTCTCCACCGAGGAGCAGCTCAGCTATTTGCTCACCAGCTTGACACTGCATCTCTACCAGCTCCCTCCTCTGTGCATTATCGCTGTCTTCCCCTTCCTCCTTTTTGCACATTCCCCTTTTCCTTCCCCCTCCAGCCATCACTCAGCACTTCACACATCTGCCACACTCACATTAGCTACAGGTAACCAGGCCACGTCTGGCCTAAAACCGGTAATGCTAAAGGATATATTTTTTTTTCCAGTGTCACTTTTTCTCCAAGTTGTGGCGGGTTCCCGGCCCCGCTCTGCATATCTATGTTTATTTTAAGTCGGTTGCCGGGTGGAAGCTGTATCCCTGCAGTTCCTGTTCTTAATCTCTGCTTTTTTCTCCTCTTTTGCTTTCTCTCCCCTCTCCCCCTTTACAAAGTTTAATTTGTCATTGGGGTCACCGAGGCAGCTGCAGGAGGAGGTACGGTGGGACTGAGACTGCCCTGCTGCTAGCGGGACACCGGGGGAGCCCCAAGGAGCAAGAGGGGTGACCGGAGGACAGGGGCTTCAGAGGAGGGCTCCTGGCAGGTCTCTGCAAGCGCTGGACTGGACTCCTGCTGCTCCCCACCTCCTCGGTGCAGCCCCGGCCCAGAAGATTTCTGAGAACAAGCCCTTCGCAGCGCTGCTCTAATTGCTCATCTTTCCCATGCTTTACACCTTGAACCTCATCCATGGGAATGAACTCGACTCCACTTAAAATCAGCACCACAAGCCCCACCATTAAGTCAAAGCAATGAACAGAGAGGTAGAATTAAAAGCCAATTACATAAAAGATGGGAAAACTTCCTCTTGGCTTAGCAGGACGGCACGGAGCAAGCCTGGACATCCACACAAATAACTGCCTCCACTGGGTGATTTTATACCAAACCGCTAATTGCTGTTACCCAAAAGGGAATCCAGCGGGCGGCTGCACTGGTTCCCAATGTTCGAGAAGGGCTGGTTGCTATTAATTACTTGTATTACTGTAGCCCCAGGAAGATCCAGGACAGCCCCTCTAAGCTACACCGTCCGCACCAGGAGACCCCACAACTCAAGGGAGGGAGAGGCACTGCCAGATGCCACCAAGGTCACAGTAGGTGTGTGGCATGGCAGGGACAGAAAGGACAGGGTCTCCTGCCTCCCACCTCGGGCTCTTGGCATTACACGTCTGCCTCCCAGTGCCTCGTGGTGGGGAAAAGAAAGAAAGATGGAGAGGATGTAGACAATGGGCCGCCTGAGGGGTTTGGGAGGTGAGATTTATGAGGCTCTGTCTTGGAGAAGCTTCCAGGAAGGGGGAAAAAAAAGAAAAAAAGCTCCTTCAGGTGGCTGGAGATCTGTCTTGCTGGTGATAGCAGAGATCTTATCCTGCCAGTCTGCACAGAGGAGGGTCTCATCTCTCAGGGATGTTGCAGGGATCTTGGGAAGGTGCCCTTCGCTGCTAAAGGTGGCTTAGTGCTGTGTCCCAGGCACAGGCAAGGGGACTTTCTTTGCTCGTGGGGAAAAGCTCTCGCAGGCACTGGTTACCTGCCTTGGACATTGTGCTGCTGATGTGGCCACTGTTGCACTGGGGAGAGGCGATGCTCTAAGGGGGACAACGCCAGGGTTACCCATCCCAAAAGAGCATCTACTGAATGTCCCATGTCTCCCGGGGCGCTCTGTGCCCTGCTCTCAAGGGTTTGCATGGCAGCAATTCATCCTGAAAGCTAAGGACAGGGAGCAGAGGAAGCCCACAGAAGGACAATGGGGAGGTGAGGGCAGGGCCGTGTGCCCCAGCTCTCCCCGCTCATTCCCTGGCTAAGTGAGGGCTGAGCACAGTGGAAGGAAGAAAGAGCAAAGCCAGGAAAACTCCTTCCCCATCATATTTACTGAACTGCTCTGAGTTATGACTGGAGGCCAAGATCTGGCTTCAGGCGATTGCCTAAATCATTTAGGAGCTGACAAGGTAGGGAGGGGGGAAAATGTTCTTGTAATTCTTCAGTCTGAGGTACATTAAGGAGCCATAAGCCATGTCGAGAGCTTGAATTACATTAGAGAGATTATCCTGTTACAGTTCATAATCCTGGATAATATACCATCCCGCAGCACACCTGCCAATGATAAATCTCGCTCCGTAATGGGGCAGTCGTGACCCTGGCGGTCCTGTAGCCCTCTTGGCATGGAGCGGTAGCACCATGCAGACAGATGGAGTCAGGAGGGAGAGCACGGAGGAATAACAGCCTGGCAGTGGTGTCTGCACCGAGGGAAATTCATAGCCGGGTGGCTCCTCGCAGTTCTCAGTGTGCTGCGATTCACAGAGCTGCGGCAGGCCCTCATCAGCCTGCGGGCAGCACAGGCATGGGCCAACAGGGATCTATGGGGAAGGATACCTGGTGTCACTTGTCTCCATAGGGAGCCATACGGGGCCCCAGCAAGTATGCTGGGCCCCACTGGTGGGTCTGAGGACATGGCACATGCCAAAGTCCACAGAACAAGGAGGGGAGCCCAGCAGCCAGATGGAGAGCAGCACCCCAGGCCAGAGCAGGACTTCTCCCCGAAAAGAGGGGATTGCTGGCACAAAGCATCACATGTCTTTCAGTGAGAAATGGGGAAGGATGCGGCTGAATCCCAAAGGGATGAGGGAGAAAATTGGCCCTAGGAAACAGCCTGTCCTTTTGGAGCAGGGTACCACAAGGAGTTAACCTGTCTCAGCCCCTCCGGAAAAGTGGATCAGCAGGTGGGATTTGCAGCCTGGAGATCCTAGGGGTGGTGGGGTCTCCCAGCAGGGCAAGGCAGGGCACTGCCTCCGAGCCTTTAACCCTTTATGTCAGCGGCATTTGGCTGCCCGTAAAGGTGGAGCTGTGCCAGAGGCCAGCTGCTGCAAAGTGCATCTTTGCAGTCCTCGGGCTGCAAGTCCAGGGGACGGCAGGCACTGCCTGGGTCTGGGACCTTCAGCCCTGCTGCAAGATGTTTGCCTTTCTCCAGCATGTATAACTCCCCTTCCCTTCCCATGCATCAGGAAACAACATAGAAACCTGTCGTCCCCTCTCCGTGGCATAATCCTGCCTGTAATCTTTTACAAGAGGCCAGCAAGCTCCAGGCCTCCTTGGGTCTCCTAACGCCTTCTTAGCCTACACCCTCGACTGTTCAGTCTCAGTCATCTCCCAGCAGTGCCGTCCTACTCCACCAACTGCAGCCCCCGGGCTAACAAGCCCCTGTTGTTTCGGATCTCCAGTCCTCCTCCAGCCCAAGCTACTTGTTTGCCCTCGAGCCCATAAATCCTGCCGTCCCCCTTGATGTGAACTGACCATGCAAACATGACCAGGCAGCTCCTGCTTCTCTGCCAGGCAGCCTCTCCCTCCTCCAGCCCACATTCCCCTGCACTGGAAACTGCAACTGCTCCATTTAAGTCTCCCAACATGTCCCAGGGGAAAATGCTCTGTCCCTGAGGCCAGCCTGGCTCCTGATTTTGCAGAGGGCTGCTCCTGTAAACCGCATCAATCCCCTGACTGCAGAGGGATGACACTGATTTACACTAAACCCCCAAAGGAGGGAATGGGACTGTGTCCACCCGCTCCTGGATGTCTCCTTGTCTCCTCTTCCCTCCTGCCCCTCTGCAGACCTGCTTCCTGCTCCCTCTGCCCTTGATCTTTTCTTTAATAGCTGCTCACTTCCAGGCTGCTCCCCTATGATCTGTGGTTAAGCAGCTCCCATGAATTACTGTCATCTCTACACTGGCTGCCAGCCTCCGGCCAAGGTAAATCCCTCCTGCCCTCCCTTCCCCAACACCCATCACCTGCACTGGCCCCAGCTCCAGGGTCTGCACAGTGTAAAGAGCGAGCCCCTCTATCCTGCAGGGATTTGCAATCTCCCCTATGGCCCTGGCGGATACTTGACAGAGCCTCTTCTCTCAGACTTGTGTGTTTTGTTTAAGTGCTTTGAGATAAAGCCCTTTTAAGAGCTTGGTTGCCCTGGTTTCTTCCTCTGGCCTGAAGGCCATTCTTTTTCCCCCTCTTGTTTTTGACCTCAGGTTCAAGAGTGCTAGACCTCCCTGGTTTAGAGGAGACCTTGGCGGCAAGCACGACAGCCAGTGTGGGAAAAGCCAGGGCAAGGGTTGGAGAGGGCTGCCAAAGGCCCAGCTTGCTCAGGGAACAGTTTCCAAACCATTTAGGAAAGTAGGAAGGAAAGAGCAGAGTAGACTTCCGCACTTTTTCAAGCCTCTACTGTTCTCCCTTCCTTTTATCTTTTTCCCTCTGTTGCTTCCTTTTATTTACCCCTCCATCCTTTCTCACTCCTTCTCCCTCTTTCCCCTCCCCTCCTTTCCCCGGCTGTGCCTCCCTTTCCTCCTTTTTCTCACCCTTGTTTTGCTTTCCTTCCCTCCTTCTCTCTCTCTCTCTCCCCCTTCCCCTGCGGCTTGCCAACTGCCAGCAGATGACATCTCCTTTCATGTTTGGGGCTGAGCAGAGGCTCTGAATGTTCGTTTGATTCCGTTAAGATAATAGCTGGTTCACTGTCAGACGCAGACTGATCAGTTAAAACCTTAATCACTGCCTGTCTACTCACATGGCACTTATTTTTTAAGAGATTAATCCCCTAAGCACTGCACCAGCATACATTCAGGCTCAAAGAAAAGGGTGGGTTTTTATTATTATTTGATGCGTTTACTGTTTCTTTTTTGCTCTTTTTAAAAAAAGTGCATCCTCCCCCCCATCTCTTTTAATCTGGTGCTCAGAAGACATCTGACCTCCGCCACCTCAGTACAGTGCCTCTCCCCTCACGCCAGGCACGCACGGAGGCTGGGGGTGCCAGTGGGAGATGGAGGTGATGCCGTTCCTGCGTTGGGCTTTGGGACCTGAGGGGAGACTTGCAGGACAGCATGGTGGGCTGCGGATTAAGCCTGGTCGGGGACTCAGGAGAGCTGGGCTCCATCCATGCTTCCCCATCCTGCGCCTATGCCTCCTTTCCCTTCCCGATTCAGATGCAGGAAACAGCTCTGGATAACATTGCAGAGCAGCCACCGTGAGCACATCAAAGCCAGCTGGGGAAGTTAGGTGTCCACCTCTGACTAGGATTTAGGTAAAGCTTCTTTAAAGCACCTCGGCTTAGCACCTGCCTGCATTAAAGCAGTGCCTCTCCAGGCAGGCTGTGCCAGCACCCAGCCATGGTGTGCCACCGCAGCCCCGGCTTTCCCAGCCACAAGGCAACCATGGCCCGAAACCGCTGCTGGCACCACACCGGCACCACACCATTGGCACTTCCAGCACCTAACCACTAAATACTAAGATAACAGCAAGCTTAAATCTCCTCCTGAGCTAGGATTTTAATTAATGGAGAACACCACATCCCCCTCAGCCCATTAGATGTTGCAGTAGGTGCAGAGAAAGCAATGGGACCGTGATACAGAGCCGGCTCCCCAGGGCAGCAGCAATAACCTGCTCTTAGGCAGCATTTTGCATTCACAGAGCTCCAAGCATTTCACAGAGGAGGCTGCCATCTTCGCCTCCATCTTTGAAGGGAAACCGATGCTGAAGGCTTATTTGCCTCAAAACCACCCTGCAGGTGAGGGCAGAGCTGCCAGACCATGTTTCCCAAATCAGCCCGCTGCAGCTGCCAGACAAGATGCTGCTTCTCTCCCCCTGTGAGACTCAGCCCTGAAGCTGAGCTGGGCTGGGGAAGGGGGTGGTCAGGGAGGCAGGGGGGTTTCCTTACTCCTTCAGCACCACCAGAGAAGCGAGGCAATGTTTTCTGAGTGCTAAAGGTTTGTGAAAATTTTTCTTTACATTTGACTTGTGATCAAAGAAGGAAGAAAAGTAACATCCCCAAGCCCAAGGTTTGTTTTAGCACTTGTAAAGAAAGTTCAAGAAAAGCAAATCTTTTACTAACTCCTAGGTAACAGTTTTCAGACTCCCATTCCCTGTAATGGCCATGAGAAATGACTGATTTCTGCATCCATCCCACTACGGCCACCACGCTCCTGAGTGCCCAGTGTTTTGACCTGCCTCTCACTGGAGGTCATGGGTTTATTTGCATGATGTACAGCGCCAGGGACATGGCAGTCCCGGCACAAGCGAGGGGTCCCAGAGGTCAGTCCTCAGCTCAGAGGGTGCTGGCGGTCCCCGTACCCTGTGCCGTACCCTGACTGGCACAGCAAGAGCAGCTCGGCCACGTGGTATTGCACTCTTCCAACGAAAGGGCTTCTCTCCCTGACACCCTGGTGCTGGTAAACCTCTAGCAAGCTCTGCAAAAGCTGCTCGTGTGACAAACCAGCTTCCGAGAGCAACTTCCCAGCATCTCCCCGTGAAATACAGCCAGGGTTTTGCAGCCTCAACTTGTGATCTGGCAGGACACTCGGCCCCGGAGCCTTCATTTCCACATCCTGCTCCTAACCCCACACCTGCAACTCCATCAAAGCAGCAACGGCAGTGTCACCAGCTCCTGGATAAAAGAGGTGGAGCTGCTGGCAGCAAATGATAACTCAGAATTTGGTAAAATAAAATTGGAAGTATATGAGAAGAGGTTTTTGTCAGCTGCCTTTGGCGTTTCCTATTTAAAAAGAAAATGTAGTGAGAGAACAGGCTCTGAATGTATTTTGGCAATTTTTGAAGTAAAACAAAGCTGTCAAAAGGATCTATACTTATATATAGAAGCAGGGTTCACCTGCAGACCTTATTCTGCTTATTCCCCAAGATATTCCTGAGGCCAGGGTTCAGTGAAGTTGGAAAAAACATAAAGAAAAAAAAAAAACACATGGAAATTGAAATAAATGATACCCAGAATCATAGGGATGGAAGTTTAAGAAAAGAAAGCTTACAGAGGAAAGGGATGCAAAATTCCTTGCTGCAAAGGATAAAGCAATCTCTAACTAATGGAAATTAGGAAGAAACTCTCCCAAAGGACGGGTTATTCCATAAATTAATAGAATCAATAGTGTCACAGACCTCAGTCACAGGGTCCCGAATCATTGTACTAAGTGCTACAAGTGCATGAGCAGCCTCCTCTGAAGCAGCTGGGGCTGGCCACTACTGGAGATTACACCACAGACAGACGGAACCCAGATTTGAAGTGACCATTCACATGTTTCAAAGCAGTGCCAAAAAAAGGCCATAGTAGTGAATGAGTAAAAACAGATGAATCTTTTCTGGTGTAAAGGGTGCTAGCTCTAACTCAAGCCTGACTTGACTTTGATCTTGTATGTTAGACCTGGCAAGAAATTCCCTAGGATGCGCACAAGCCTTCAGACACACTAGAAGCAATCGTCAGTGTTCATTCAGGCCAGAAAGAGTTACTGCCTCCACTGCCTACACAGAGAAGATTAGCTGGAGTTCACAGCAAACGCTCTTCTCCTGCAGGTTTAAGTTAACACACCTGCTCCAAACAAGCTCATGGTCTAAACTTGCCAGAATGAGAGAGAGCCTCCCTCTGCCCACCACCCCTCAGAAAGAGGAAAGGCTACAACAGGCTTCCCTTTATACTGCCAGCGTGGGATCATGTGAGCCCCGGCCCCTCACAGCTGACTGTTAATGGAGCATAACTCCACGCTTAGGAGGAGAACTGAAAACCCACAGCATCACCTGCAGCTCTGCTTGTTTCCATTCTTGATGATTTTTAAATCTCTCCCTTTATGCAAGCAGGGCCTGCCCCTCCATACTTTGGAACATGAACATTTAAAAAAAAAAAAATCTTCTTAAACTTTTAAGACACCAAGGAAACAATTATCCAATTACTTTGTTGGTTATTTACTGTTGTTGCTCCAGCTGTGCTTATTGCTTCACAGCTAGAGTTGAACATTGCACTTAAGGTTGATATTAATAAATAATAGCCATGAATTAACAATACGCCTCTTGCCACCTTAATTATATATGTGATCTCCATTCCAGGGCTTTTACATGCCTCTGTGCTCACACCACTGCTGGGCAGGGTTACGGGCTCCCTTGTACAGAGGGGAAGTTGCTGCACACGGGGCTTATAGCCAAGCTTCCCAGGGATAGTTAAGAGTTTAACTCCCACTGAAACTGCGAATTGCTCCAAGGCTCCCAGCCTACGAGACTTGCCCAAGCCTGTGGTGGATTTGGGAATACAACAGTGTTTCCCTCAGGTTCACACCCTAACTGCGAGATCTTCCCTTCGATATCTCAGGATCTCAAGACCGTTTAAAAGCATTAATAAACAAACTAACGCAGAGAAGGGGCCATCTCTGTTTCTCAAAGGGGCACCAATGCAAAGAGACAGATGAAGTAACTTGGACGAGATCGCATTAAGGTTTGCTGGAAGCTCTGAAATTCGAGTGCCTGTCTCCTTGTTCCCATCCTAGTGCCTTGACCTCCAGGACCATCTTTGCTCTCTCAGCAAATGAAAATAGGCAGGGTATGACAGATTGACCAGCCAAGCTTCCTGGAGGTATTTCCCACAGATTGTTGCTGAGACATACAATGAAAGCAATAAATATCCCAGTGGGAAATATATGGCACCTCATCTCCCACTTGTGTCGCTGTGAAGAGCTGGGGATAAATTTTAAAAAGGCCTTTTCCCTTTTAGGGGATAAATCCTTCAGGACCAATCCTCTGGTGGGAAGCAGAGAACAACTAGAAAACCCTGTGACCCTGCCTGAAATCGTGGAGTCAACAAGTGGTCAAGCAGAGGTCAAGAGGCCAAAGCGGGGCCAAAAAGGATGCTTTCTGCCGGGCCCATCTGCTGGCAAACAGACAGCAATCACCCAAAAGGTGCAGCATGGATCAAGCTCTGGGACTCAACTGTTTCTTCCCCCAGACAGTAGCAATTATCATAATCAAGCAGTTGACTCCAATTACGCCTTCCTCTCATTACAGCCGAGGGGATGGACGCAGCCACAGCAGCAAAGGGAAAGTTCGCAGCCATGTCGCCATTGCATATCTTAATCTAAAATGACAGGGTGTGACACGGGGGGCCGGTGACCCTGCCAGCCTTCAGCTGTTCGTGTGGCAACAATTTCCAGCACCAAATTACTCCCAGGCAGGGCTTGATTGGAGGTTCAAGGCAGCAGGAGAGAGAAGCCATTTAGGGGACTGAAACATTCTTCACAGCCCTATTTAAATACAATTTACATTCCAGGCTCTGCTGTTTGTGCATTGTTAATTGCACCTTGTACCTTAGTTTATAGTTGAAGGGTTTTTTTCTTTGCTATTGTTTTTCGAAGGCATGCTTGCTTTCTTTTTTCTTTTTTTTTTCCTAAGGGGCTGTTGTTCTCAGAATATAGTTATATTTCCTGGAAGGGAAAATAGATTAGTAGATTTAAAGGCCAGAAGGGACAAACAGATCATCTAGATGACTGCCTGTAGAAGACAGGCCAGGACATTTTACTCAGTAATTCCCGTGTTTCGATTTGTCCAGACCTAACCCAATACCCTGTGTTGACTAAAATACCCCTTCCAGAAAGGCAGTCTCAATCCAAAGACACCAAGAATCACACGAGTCACTAGTTCCTGGGGAAGCTAGTTCCAGTGCATAATCATCCCTCGCCTGGAGCAGTCATAGGCAGAAATCTGAACAGCTTCTGGGCTGGAGGGACAGTGTGGACACTTGTATCCAGCCTGTTTTCATGGTGTCATCTCACAGCTTCAGCTGAAATCTGGTACCTGCCGTGCTTGGTGCTTGAGAGAGAGGAGAGCACTAACGCAAGGAGAGCTCACCAGCAAAAATGGACAAGGCAGGCAAGGAAGAAGGCCTGTTTGATAACGCCAATGCCCCAAGAGACCAGCGTTTTGCCTGTGCTGAGGTTAGAGGCTTTCAAATTCCAGCACTTTTGATCTGAGTTTGTATCAAACTTACGATGACTTGGTCACTCTTGGACAGACATATTGGTCTTCATTTCCCATATGTAATGATGGTGGTTCCTCACTTTTCTCCAGCCCACTCTCAAAAATTTACTGCCCTTTGTTTGCTGGGTCAGGCTGGCGAGCCAGTGGAGGAGGAGATGCATTGGTTAGAGCTTGGTAACTGGACAGTGCATGGATCATTTTCATCATCTTTCCACTGACCACTTTCCACTCCTCTTTCTCCAACTTGTTCTGCTATTGGGTTTGAAAAGCTGATGTCTTTTGCAAGTGTACTAGATTATTTGTGACTGTGGGCTTTCCACCAGGTTAAGAGCCAACTTTGGATGCCTAGTAGCTGGAGCCGGGACCCATTCCTGGGTGTCAGGACTGCTTGCTTTAGCAAAGCCCTGAGAGCTTTGACTTAAGTTGAACAAGTCTGAAAACCATGAAGTTCATCCAGGTGACAGCCAGGAGGAAGGCAGAATGACCCAGTTTCACCCAGTGAAACGTCCTGCCACTTGGGAAAGGTTTGATTCTGCCCTGAATGACACCAAGCAGCACTGTCAGTTTGCAGCTATTTTGGCATTCTTTTCTTTGAGCCCCATCTGCTGGAGTCCCGTGATTTCATGATACATTTTATCTTTCACTTATTCATATTTAAAAAGCACATTTTTATCCTTTGCAGCCAAGGACAGAAGCCGTAAGCCCCAGAAAACAAATGAAAGACTAATGATCAAATCTGAGGAATTTCAGGATAGTCCCGTGATTTCACAATTTCTCAATGCTTGCGTCTGGGAATATCTGGTCCTGCCACTAGTAAAAATAACCTCATGGGCCTGGTTCTCATTTACATGAAGGTCCCTTCACACCAGTCTGGCAATGTTGGAAGCTGGCACGATATAAAAAGGGGTGTCGGTGTAAATGACAACTAAGCCCACTTGACCCCAGCGAGCCTACTCCTAATTTACTCCAGCTCTGGGGAGGTCTGAGTCAGACATCAGCTCAGTAAAACTTGACGGAGAGACAGATAAATGTACGCCACAACCTGCTGCTGCTCCAGAGGCCTCCAAGCCAATTATTCTGGTGATCTCACTCCTCCCTTCCTTCTTCTTTCTCTCCCCCTTTTCCCATCACGTGCTCGCTTCCAGCACACGCACGTCCTTCTGCAACAAAAAGCAGTGCCGCAGAGGAATGTGGAGAGTTTGAAAGCCCCCTGAGAGCAGGTAGATCCATCTGAGCGAGAGTGCCTGCCTCCTCCAAGTCAGGAGGGGAAGGCGGGAAGAGATCGGTTTACATAAGTACTTTGCCATATGAAGAAATAATTTAGTGGTATTAATAGAGGTTAAAGTTTCCCAGGAATCCAAAACAGGCCCCGCAGACACAGGTGGGTTCTTTCACTCACAGGGATGGAGAGAGTAACCTGACTCCCTCCAGCAAAGGGGAGACAGGAGGGCGATGGGGGGCAGAGGCTCTGCCGTGGTCTGCGGTGTGTGCGGAGGGTGCGGTGGGTCGCGCTGCCTGCCAGCTGATTTACTGCAGGGCGCGATAGGCTGTGAGACAGCGGCTTTGCTGAGGGATGCGGTAACCACACTGCTAACCCCTCCACGCTGGCTGCCTGGGGAGGACAGGATTTGCAAGGGCAGGGGCTGCTGGCTATTCGGGAGGTAGGAGCCGAGCTCCAGATCAAACTTGTGATCAGGAAGGGACCTGCGCGTACGACACCGGCAACACATACATGCACACCCAAGCACGGGCCAAGCACTGCCCAGCACATCTGCCGTGGCCTGAGCACGCTCCCTGCGTGGGGCAGAAAGAACACGTGGCCCTGCAGACACGTGCGAAAAGGCACATGCTGTTTCTTGGATGGAGCATGCACCAAACATGCTCAGCAACGTGCGTGGAGCATGCTGCGCAATTACCCGCACTGGAAATATCTGCCTTTTCAGAGCTCAGATACCACAGACCAACCTGAAATCACCTCCCACTTTGGCAGAAAGCCCCAGCTGATGCCTGGCTAGGATTCATCTCCAGTGCCTCCTGGAGAGCAGGACTTCATCCCGACGAAATGGATAAAATGGCATGGAGCACAGAGAGGGCTACAAGCAAGAGACTAGCAAGCCTAAATCCCCCTTTGTTTATATTAGGATCCGAGATAACATTGCTGATTCTCAAACACAGAGCTTTTTACAGCCCAGGGAGTTTTACGCCACCCCAAAAATAATAATCTCTCAAAGCTCTAGTGATTACAGTGCTTTCACCCTATAAAACACATGGGACCAAGCTCCAGCCCACCCTACACGGGGCTGTGCTGCCTTGCACTGACTTGGGATTTGGCCCACAGCCTCTAGATCACAGACCTTCCCAGAACACGTGGCTGCTGTTCTGCTCCGGAAGGGACTAACAAAGAAATAAGAATATTTGTTAATATTTTTTTTTTCCACTGAAAAGCAGTTAAACCTCCTAAGACACTTTTTCCAGACATCTAAATCCTTTAAAAATATTCTCTAGACTCCATAAAACTTACATTTTCCCTGGGTTCTCCCGTGAGTTATGAAAAACCCGAAGTCCCTACCTTAAGAGCTTAGACTTTGGTCATGATCAGAAAACCAACTATGTAGAATGGCACCTTCTTACGTATTCAGAGACACATCTACTAATTTAGTGGGGAATACCAGAGTGAACTGCAGGACCAGCACAACCAAAGGAGAACAGCCAAGACACTAAAAAGAGATAAGTGATTTTTTGGGTAACCAGGCTGAGACAGATTGAGGGACGTGTGTTTGAGAGGACAGAGGCTCGGCACTCTCTGAAAACGCAGGGTCCTTTGACGGATACCCCGGATTGGCACAACAACGTTTGTAGCTGTTGGAAACAGCTATCACATTCTCACTGTTTACTCTTTTCTCGACAAGCACCTGGCAAAGTCAGAACTTTAACGGCAGCATCTTTGGTTTCTTCCAAAGAGGTTCTTAAAAATCAAGATTTTTTTCAAGGAGCTGTTGATACATAGCCCAGAAGAAAATCTATGTATCCAGTCATCCATCTATCCATGCATCACCACAGCATCAGCGTGCTGCTGTTACAGTCCGGCGCAACGTAGAGCCTCTGCCTCCCAACAGAGGTACCTGTATAGAGCCTTTACGGTCCTGTATGGATGACAGGTCGCTCAAACTGAGCTGTGATGGGTGCAAAGCCTCCCCTGTGCATCAGGACAAGCAAATGATGTGGCTCAAAAGACACCCGGCCCGGAGGGGCTTCAGAGAGTCAGAAGAGGGTGGGTTTTTTCTGTAGTTACTTTTCTAGACCAGAACTGTGCTCCAACACTGCCGGAATCAAAGGGATCGTAATACCCTCCCTGGTTCACTTAAACATCAGTTTGTCTGGGGCGTGAACTCTGCCAACAGCAGCTCCTGCAAAGTGCTTAGCTCTTTCTTTCCTCCTTTTTTTCCCTTTTTTAAAAAGCTTTCTCTTTTCCTCCCTGCTCTTACCCCGCTCCCTGTCTACCTCCCTGTAGCCTCCCAGAAGCACTGGCGTGGTTTTAACCCAGGCATGAAACAATCCCACAGCCACAGATTGTGATGTTTCAGATAACATACGGAGAATGTAAATCCTGTCAGCAAGTGCAACAGCCATAAAAGGCTAAAATGGATTCCTGCGGATTAGAAATAAAACACAGAAAGGGCCCTGTTCTCTCACTTTCCTCATCTCACAACCTCCTCCGCCTCCCCTAGCCCTCCCTCTCCTCACTCCCTTTAAAAAATTGCCTGGAAATGCAAGGGGTGGGTTTTTTTTTTTTCATCAACTTAAAAGAAAAATAAAATACATTCCAGGAAAAGGACTGCTGCTAAGAAAACTAAAACCAGAAAATGCTTAAAGATGTTTTAATGACTTAAACACAGGGCCGGGATTGTGTCTAAAAGTTTCCACATTTAAAAAAAAAAAAAAGGCAAATTCAATATTAAATGTCCCCCACTACCACCGCTGCTGTATTTCTTTCTCAAACCATCTGATTTAAGCAGTGTATTATTAACACGGCCAGCGCAAACAGACACGAGCCTACATTTAAGCAAAGTATGCTTCTGTTCCAAACCAGAAAGGCACAACTGAAAATGCTCCTAAAAATAATGAAGGCCACGTGAGTGTGGGTCCGAGAGGCTGTTAACAAGCAGCTGACAAGTTTCTGCTCTAGGAATTAGACCCTCATTTAGAGGAAGATTAGCAGAAATCTTCCTTCTAATTACAGAACAAGCCCAGCGATCTCTCCGCTCTGAATTTGCTGCCTTGGGCTGGAGGCATGTGGCCGGCTCTGCAGACAAAGAGCCTCCCTCCAGCCAGAGGTGTGGTTCAAGTGCTGCTTCAAAGCCTTAGGGTGAGGCGAGTGGGGTCAGTTCTC
This sequence comes from Pygoscelis adeliae, assembly GCF_000699105.1. Classification (NCBI taxonomy): domain Eukaryota; kingdom Metazoa; phylum Chordata; class Aves; order Sphenisciformes; family Spheniscidae; genus Pygoscelis; species Pygoscelis adeliae. The sequence continues at coordinate 2,001,152 of NW_008825105.1, forward strand.
AGCTCCCTTCTGAAGCCAACCCATGTAATTTGTCACGACCAGTAGCTTGTGTTGTGGAGGGGCCTGACTGCTGATCTGGCATGAAGGGCTGAATCAAATCCTTTCACCGAGCAGACAGTGCAGTTCTTCTAGGTCACGGCAGAGGTTAGGGCAGGGCAGGGTGCTACAGCTGCCTGCAGTGTTATTTGGCCTTCGGATACGTTCAAAGTGAGATGTGGGGAAAGCCCCATGCTAAAACGTTGGCTTGTGTGCAGGAGCAGGAGAGACAAACCTCCTGTTAAAACCAGCAGCTGAGAAGTTAACACGCAGATATGCTATCTGAAATGCACAGCTTTGGAAGCATTTTGTTCAAGTGAGCAAAATCTAGAGTATTCTGGGCAGAATGTGAAAACCCCAAATTTGAGTGGCTGCTTTGAGGCTGTATAAAGGGTAGACAAATAATCAGACAGCAGAAAGGCTGAGCTTTGCCTATTGAATGTCAGCCGTCTTATTGACAGATATGTAGACACACGCATACAGACACAAGATATACCCACAGATACAGCTGCTCCCCAAAACAACCCAGTCCCTGTCATTGGTGGCATAGGGAAGCTTTCAGTATCGCAGAGCAAAAACATTGCCTGGGTGGGAACTTTAGATGGTCCCTGTGTCCTGTCTAGAGCCAAGCTTCCCACATCCCACCTCTACCCCCTCCCAACTTCACTATATCAATATCAGCCTGCATCTACAGGGTGAGAGCCTGCTGAGAAGCCAGAACTGCCCAGAAGAGTTGGAGAGATGAACAAATCCTAGACTAGGGCTGGGACGTGTTGACTGAGGCTGAAAAACCATCCAAAGGTGCACATGTCCATCAGGAATCCCCAGAGAGGAAAGGGAGGGAATCAAGGGAGCTTCTCACAGTACATCACAGTTCTCCAACCATTTCCACAGGATCTGACCCTCTGTTTCTTTCCAGCATACCTAAATCTTTTGGGGACAAACCGATTGAAATAAAAACCTCCCGCCTGCATGCAAAAGGGTGGTTATCTAGCCAGATGATCTGATTGTGTAACGGAGCCTTCAATGGGGCCACACCGATTTGCACCCACTGAAAACCTCCCTTCCTATTTGCAGCCTGGCCATGAAACCAGCTGCAACAGGAGCTGTTACGGAGAAGAAATCAAAATGAGGTTAGTTTCTTTTTCCTGAAGTCAGACTTGATGGACCAAAGGCTCTTCTCATGGCTTTGAGAGGTGGAAGGTCCCCTCCTGCAGGGACCCTCTGGGAAAATAAACCTGTGTAGGACCAGGGGTACTACCAAACCCCAGCTGAAAGCAACCCCCCTGCTCTCCAGCCCATCTCCCCACTGCAGGAAGGACCTGCTGAGCCTCAAGCACAAAACAACTCCTCAGCAGCCACTCTGACAACCTCTCTCCATCTTCATCCAAAAGCTCATTTCTCTTTTCAATTCAGCATTGGGGAAGGGTTGTGGGTTTTTTTTATTGAGAACGTGCAAGCGTGTTTCAAACCCAGATTTCCATCCAAAAGAGTAGGAGGCCGTAGTCAGACTTCCCAGACCACAAAGACACACAGCTCAATCTCCTTCCAGCCAGAGTTTCCATTGTATTCTTCCCAGATGAACTTTTAAAATGTGTGTGTGTGAACGTGTGTCAGTGTGTGCGCAAACGTGCGTGGTTTTTCTTCTCTTAAAAAAAAGAATAGAAAAAAGGCGAGTGAGGCTTTTAGGAGGTTAATAAACTGACCTGTTGCCAAGTTGGATATGTGCATGGAAGGGGGGAGTTGAGGGTTTTAATCCCAGTTTTTGATAAATAGAAGACATTCTAGTCATAATAAAACGTGTTTTACACTTGAGGAGGGGAATAAGGGGGAGAAAAAAAGGAAAGTTTTGGCCAGGCACTGCAAGCTCCTGAGCCCAAACAATGAGGTTAAGAAACATAACTGTAACGCATTAGTAAATTGACAATGAAATTGCAGTTACTTCACTGGCTCTTTATTAAATAAACACAGCCTGAAATGGACCTGTCTGCCCCGGAGGTATTTGTATAGGGTTCATATTACTAACTCAACACTGCTGCTAAGGCACTCTCAGGCACTGCACACCCTGGAGTGCAAACACATTCCAGAGCAGACCCTGCAAGGTGGGGCCGACCTTGCTTTTCCCCTTGTCACTTTTTCCTTTTCTTTTAGACCCCAGATTTTATAGCCACTGGCTGCTACCATGACATTTTATCCCCAGTCACGGCTCCTTTCAGGACCAATTGAGAGAACGGCGTGCGTGACTACACGTGCTAAGAGCACGCTTGCGGACTAGCTCTCTCCCAAACACTGTGCCCCTCTTCCTGCCTCACTCTTGCCCCTGAAAAGAGGTCCTCCTCTCCCAGGGCTCCTTCACAGCCTGCCCCCAGCTTGTGCTGCCTGCCTCCCCCCAGCTCCCTCAGTTGTTCTGTTCCTGATCAGCAATCAGCCATTCTCACCTATTCACAACCTACTCCCCCCCCAAAAAAAAAAATCACACACCCTATGACAGCATGCACAGTTCAAACCAACAGCCATTTACCCCTTGCAGCTACAACCCCAAGCAGCAAACATCACCACTTCCCACTCACTGGCTGTCATACCTCACCATACAAGGGCCTTTCAGTAACACATCTCCATCCCTGTCCTCATATATATTGATCTAATCAACAGTCCTGACACTTACGCCGTAGCTTTACCCCCAACCATCCAATGCTGCAGCTACAAGTGGCAACCATAATCAACAACAAGAAGCTATTGCAGTCGGGGATACAGCTGCAACTCACATGCAAGGTGAAAAGCCATCTTACAAAACCTTCACCTGTAGTTCTAGCTAACCATTGATAGATACTAGCCCAGCCAAATCGCAGTCCCACTCACACAGGCAAGCTCGGGTAATCCATCCCCACACACATGCACACGTTGGAGACAATAGGAACTTCAGCATGTTCAGCACCTTGCAAGGCCTTGAACAGCTGCCAATGTCCTTTGGAGATGCGCCAAACCAGTTCATAAGATGTGAATGATAGAGATTCTCAGCAGCCCATGGGGTCTGTAGCGGGCTGTGCTACTGTTGGCTTGCATGGTCATGACATGCTTTTCCCCTTGTTCTAAGACATACCTCCTGTGGAGTCAGGTTTTCTCAGTGAGGAATTCTATTCCTGTCTGCAAGTAGAGTGAAAGTGCTCTGCTCTTCTTTCATATTTGACCAAAACAAAAAGAAGCAGCGGGTTAAGTATTTTCTTGCTCCCACTGTCATCAAGATCTTTATGGGAAAACATCAGACTCTCACAAAGGTAAAATACAGAGATAGGACCTAACGAATCGTGTAGAACAGAATTTACCTGTCACTAATTCCACCCAACTAGTCTTCACCTAGACTTGAAATTTCCCCAGCTACTCAAGGCTCACATTTTCAAACCTTCACGCAGAAGAGAAGCCTGATGTGATGAGAAAGTGCACCAAAATTCAATTTTTCTGGAGCAATTTCTTCAACACCTTCTACACAAACCTGAGCCTTGGAACAAGAGCAAGGCCACCCAGCACTTGCTGAGCAGCCTTCACGCATGTTCCTGCAGAGAGCAGCCGAAGTCAAGTGGATGAAGAGAAAGCAGGAAGCAGAGATGCAGCCACTGATAGGAATTTTAATAATATGGAAGAAGAGATGGACATTTTGCAAACATGTCTCTCTGACACAGAAGACAGCAGATGAAAAGGCCACTGTAAAAGCACAGTACAATAATACAGTGTGGCTTTACTAAATCTAAGTGCCAAAGACAAGGGTAGGGACGCTTTGCAGCACACTTACAGATGGGTGTAGGGACCACTGGATAGTGATGATTTGGGCTCCTCCTCTTTGTCCCTTTCTCCTCAGGTGCCAAACTGCATTAAAATCCATCAGGATCAAGCTCACACTATTTTCTTAGTCATCCTGTTTTTTCCATATGAGCAAATGGTCGTGTTGGCACATCTAGCCTTTGGAAAAGCTTACCAAGGCGGGGAGAGGCAGCAAATTCTCAAATTGTTTGGGATCCTTAAAGCAAGACTGGATGTCTCTCCCTAAGAGACAATGCCCTAGCTCCACCAGGGACTGCTTGGAGTGTGCAGGAGCAGTGGGTGGAAATCCCTGGCCGGCCATATGCAGGAGGTCAGCCCAGCCACTCCAAGGGATTCCGTCTGGCCTTGCAGCTGAACGTGAAATCACATCTCCTGCCTTGCCAAAGCAGTTTTAATTTTGTAAGGGAGTGAAAGGGAGAGCTTTCCACTGAGTTCTTTCATTCATACAGACTGGTGGATTTTTTGCCTTCCCCCCCCCACCCCAACTTGAAGCCTCCAAGTTTCCCTCTGGAAATTCCATCCTGGGATGGTTTTCTCTTTGAGTTACCTTTTGCAGACTCCTCAGGTGCAACCCAAAGGCCTCCAGGGGCCAGGATTGAAAAGCTCTGCAAATTTAAGTGGATGCAAATAGGAAGGTGCCCTGTTCATACATTCGAGCTGCCTTTGACAGGAGTCAACCTTGGCTGTGGATGGGAGGGAAGGTCTTTCAGAGAAGATGGCTCTGCCCTATGGTGCTACTTGTTCACAGAGATATTGTTGAAATAAAAACTAAGAGTAAAGCAGTGCCGTATGTATCCAAAGATTGTTTAAAGCATACAAATATCGCACAAGGGTCCTGAAAGCCTCACCTTCCCACTACTAACAACACAGCAATTGCCAGAGTCAGGGAGCTGGAGCCAGTGAGCCTAATATTCTTTTCCAAAGGCATGATGTTCGGACCAGCTATGGCAAGTGGCAGTAACATGGCAGCATCAGCCTCAGCTTTCTTGTTAGGTTACTTTAACTAAAGCAACATCCATCACTGGTGGCCAACTTGTGAGCCTCCAGCAATAAAACCAAGAGTTGAAACAGCTTGGGAAATATCTCTTCTTTCCACAAATAGAAACATGGAGCACCTGGGTTTATTGCTCACCTTGTGCAGCTCCCAGTCTTGGCAACATGCATAGCAGGTCCACAGGACATGGGGGCTAACCAGCTCTTTAAAGGGGTGCCAACCTTTTCCTAACTGGGATAGGGTGAAGAGCTCCACTGTAAGAAACTCTTATGCTTTGTGGGTAAGTCGTAAGAGAAAGAGATTGTAAGACACACTTTACAGTGAGTTACACCAGTCACTTCTTGGAGTTTCCCTCTTTCCCCATCCATCCAGCTGGTTTTACACATCCTCTATTCCTCACAGTGGTTTGTCCCTGCTTTCAGAAAGCCCCCACCTTCCCCTTACCCATTTTCTAGGCATTCACTTGACATCTGGTAGAGAGGGATATAAGCCACTCTGCAATGAAATCTTACCCTGCCTCTTTTTCCAGCCTGTCTGACAGAGACCAAGTCAGCTGTGGGCCTCACCAACAATTTTAAACAAACCCCCACAATCCAGCAGGTCAGGCCATTTTAGCATATGTACCTTTTATTTGTAGCAGACTGTTAATAATTAAGTGATGCCTTTCATACAGACATTTACAATAATTTAACCTTGCCCTTGCTGTGTAATTTATTCTTTGCAGAAGCCAATAAAAATAAAGGCCCCATATTTCGTCTCTCTCTCTCTCTCATTCTCTGTACATATATATAAATATATATACACACATATATCCAGAATAGTGTAATAGGTTTCACATATTGTTCCATAGGTATCATTAGGGTAACAGAGCCAAGTGTCTCAGTTCATATGACTCTCTTTATAGGTGCTTTATAATCCACATAAAATTGAGTTTACGTTTCCTCTCCATCCACTGATTCTAAAACAAGATGAGGAAGGGTTCTCTCGCGCTCTCTTTTTCTCTTTTTTCCTTCTTAGTTCTGGTCCTCACTGCACCAAATTCAAAATTTGCCATTGGTGGTAAAGACGAATCTTTAAAGAACACAACAATTACCAAACTGGACATCACTTACAAGCCATCTCTTGTAATGTCTTACCTCTGACCATGACAAGTATTAAAGGCTCCAGGAAAAATGTTTGAGCAATGCCCAAAGTAGACAAGTATCAAATCCTGCCTGCCCAGGGAGGAAAATCCTTCTTAAGTTTGTGAGTGAGTCATTACTCCTGTTTCTAAAGCCACAGAACAGAGAACCCAGCAGGTAAGTGGAATAGGAGCAAGGGAAGGGACTAAAAACAGATTTATTTCCTCTCCAAAAAAAAGAAAGGAAAAAAGCACAGGACAGGAAAAAGAGCCAAAGCTAGTACAATTGGCTTCACTTCCACAGAAAGTCCTAAAGAGGCTACACAGAGAAACAAAAGAAAAATATTTTCCCCTAAAGAAACATTAGTAAAAACACATTTATTAAAGCACAAAAAATTCCATAACACTTAAGAGACCTGATGCTCTGGAAAGTGCAGGGCTGACTGCTGTGCATAAGCCAGCGAGGCTGAGGAGACACGGCCGCGTGCCCGTGCAGACTTGCTGCTCCAGCAAGGACGAGCTGGAGAGTCTGCTTTGCCAGTCTACCCACTCCACATACCAGGGTGACCAGCACAGCCCAGCTTGGCTGGATCCAGGCAGCTATGGAAAGAGGCCTGGAACCTCAGCTGGACTATTCTGGTGCTCTGAAAGTAAAGATCAGCTTTACTGTCCTTCCTGAGGTGTAACCTACTCTTAGAAAGCTCCTGCATTAGATAGTCCACCTTTTTAAAGGCTACTGTGCCATGCAATTAAGGCACTCAGGCTATGTTGGAGAGGCCGACACACATACAAGCGCTATGGATCTCCTAGCACACATGGCCTAGAACCTATGGGTCACGCAGGGGACATGCTTCCCCCATGCCACATACCCGTGTTAATGCTGCAAAAAAAGTTTCCATTCAATCCCAGCCACAGCTTTTTTCCAGGGTCCTTTAGAGCAGCAGCCCTAAGGGACATGAAAGCATGTCCGTATTGTTATTGTTGTTATTATTCACCGGTGTGGCGGGGGGAGAAGGGGGCAGGGACAACACAGCTACTGGTCCCTGGTGCGTGGTCGGCTTGTGGCACACGGCTGTTTGGTCCATATGAGGTGATGGAAAACTTTCCCTAGCATCAGGTGTTGCTGCTGAGTGTGAGCTGCTCCAGTTACACTCTCAGCAAGTGTTATAAACACACAGGCACAATCTAAATATTTATGGCACGTGAAATCTCCCGTCTGCTGTTCTTCAGCAGAGAGAGAAGAGAGGAGGGAGGGTGGGAGGGTGAATTAAGAGGTGATTATTGTGCAGGGCCTGTAAAAATCAAAATATGAAATCAAGATGTATTCAGTCCCCAGGAATGGTCACCACAGAGAGGAGCCAGGTGTCAGCTCCCTGACATTGATCTAAGAGGTTTGCCACAGACTGGGGTCAGCTGGTTCAATCCACGGCTGGGGGAAAGCACTCGGCTTCCACTGGCTGAAACACTGCTATTTTACACCAGATGGAAATATGGCCCTGGTTTCATGGTCTCCCTTTTCCTCTCAAGCACCTCCTAAGAGACTGATTGCTTCAGCTCGCAAAACCTTTCTGGGGCTGTGAAGGAGTAGAGCAGGCTGGGAAATTATTTCTCTGCTCTTAACAAAAATTATAATAGAATTTGTTTTCTTATTCTTTCTATTTTTGCTCAAATCTCTGGCGGTTTTGTTAAAGGCTGAAAAAAGAAAAAACAACAAAAGAGACCCCCAGACTGGGGAAGCTCAATGTGTTTTGTAACAACTGCCCATTGATCCAACCTGTGAAGCGCTGGGTATCTGAAGGTGATAGGACTGTCTTGCCAGAAAGGAGAAGCGGAGCTGCTTTGGGAGAAATGCTCCACTTAGCAAAGCTTGGGAAGTTAGTATTGATTGAAAAGGCCCCACCAACAGAAATCCTGTCTGCACTGGTCTCTGGCACTAGCAAATGCCATTTCAGCCCATTTCACCACCGCAGCAGAATCAAGGACAAGGTGTTTGTACAGACACACACATAAATTTGGTTGGGTAGCTGGACAGCCAACCAACAATCTCCTCCAGGTCATCACAGAGACCTGACAAGGAGAACAGACTGCACATACATTTTCAGGACCGTAACACACTACAATTCCCAAGGATATGTCTGCCCACAGATGAAGGATGTGGAGGGTGAGAGCATCATCCTCTCTGATAACATAAATTCAACCGGGAACACTGACCCATGACTGGCTTGAGCAGACAACCCCTGTGGAAGACTGCCTGGAGAGCAGGCAGACAAGCTCTCAAGGTGCTGCCCAGACTCCTTCTTCAGATTTTGTACTATTATTAGAAGAAAAAGACAATACAGAGGGCAGCTCCTCTGCTGCGAAGTGCTTTTTCTTTACACTGGTGTTAAGACATTGACAGTGTTAGTTACTGCACTGGTGGCTCTGGCTGAAGGCTTGGCAATGTCCAGCTGGAAATAAAGCAAGTCCTTCCTCCGTGTGTTGGAGCTGCCGCTTGCTGTGTTCCAACAGACCCATTGATTTCTATCAGGAAGGGTGACACCAAAGAGTGATAGTTTTCTATCTTCTGATGACTTTGGTTTCTGGCTGCCAGAAATCTAAGAGAACCAGCACATGGGAATTTGTATACTGCCCTGTTTTCAAGGGAGTGTGTTCAGTTAAGGTGGGGCCCTCAGTTATTTTTAACTCAGCACAAATAACGGAGCAGAAGGCTTTGACGTTTTTCCTGAATGAGTCCCAGGACCAAATTAAAAAATCTAGGCTATTTAAGCTCTGATCGGGAATTTATACAACCTTTCACCTTGCTTTGTGCTGGCACTGGTGAGTTTGAGCACAGGCTGGTGACAGCAATGGGAGGATCAGCAGAAAGAAACACATGGGATATGGTTCAAGTGAGCCATACCAATTGAGACCTCATTTTTCTGGACAAAATATGGGCTGTTTCTTCTCAGATCTGCTCTGCAAAGTTGCTGAACAGCAACTCTTGACTTCAAGGAAGTATTCCGGTGCCTCAAAGGGCTGACGGCTCGCTGTTGCCAAATTGGAGTAAACAAGCCAATTTCCACGTCCCCCGGAACTGCAAGCACGTCGATAATCACTCAGGAGAAAGTTTAAGTGGAGCTGGGCCTTAGTAATAACAAAGCCAGGGCACGTTCTAGTTGGCACACCCAGATGGATGTTTACACTCACACCCACGGAGGCGCCAACCCCAATCTCCTTCCATTGCAATGACAGGCCTGACTTTGCAGAGCTTCCAAAGGCATAACACCTCCTGCCCTGCAGAGGAATTTTATTCCCAGAAGGCTGAGAACATTTTCCATAGGAATCTGCCGTTGAGAAAGGCGCTATTTTCCATGTTTCAAATACGCAAAGTGAGACATCATCTACTGCTTACGTTCCATAAGCCACACACCATCTCTGTCAAAAGCTGGAACAAAGGTACTGACTTCAGCAGACTTCTTATGGCCTCACCAGGGTTGCTTGTCAGTGAGACAAGGGGTAGTTTTTGAATGCCTCTTATTATATATTTCCAGGGTCTCTCATTTAAGCCTCTCTACAATCAACCCAGGAAAACAAAGTACCTTCCTCTAGGGACAGCTCAGCTGACTGCACAGCCAAAGGTAAAGCTACTGTGGACATTTAGAAACCTCTACGCTACCCCATGTCTGAGCTCAAATCTCAAAAGCCCAAAATCTCCAGCTCAAACTAATAGACACATCTGCCAACAACTTGTTTTAATTTTTTGGAACTACTCTATAGATTATTTCATTGCCAAGAAAAAGAAGAGATATTTATGATGGTGACTGAAAAGCCTTGATATTCCAACTCAGATCCTCAGTGGTGTAAACTGGAGCTGCTCCAGTGTGTCAAGGGGACACTGCCAATTTACACAGGTTGAATTGGCTCTCTAGTTTTACCTGCCTGGCTCTCTAGCACATGTACAATTAAAGATAGCTTATT